>NC_083406.1:55375946-55685784 GCF_020745735.1 Hemiscyllium ocellatum | reverse complement strand
ACCATGGTTAATCCTCCTAACCACACATCCCTGGACACTACAGGGTAACTTAGCATGGCCAATTCCCCTAACATGTATATCTGGTGGAGGGGAATCCAGAGCACCCAGGATAAACGCATGCATACACTGGAATAAGGTGCATACTCCATAAGGACATTCATCCAAGGTTGAAATCAACCTGTGTGCCTGGGATATGAGCCAAACACTGGAAATGGGGACTAGTTCAATTTAGGAAACCTGGTTGGCATGGATGAGTTGGACCTAAGGGTCTGTTTCTGTGTTGTATGAGTCTATGACTTCAGTGCCAGGCGTGGAAAGGACACCCAAATCTGGGAAGGATGGAGTCAAGAATTACAGTACCAATGGTATCGTCCTGCTCTCAAAATATACAAAACACAAGCTGGTTATAACCAACACACTATTCAACCCGAAATAGACAAATTCAAGATTTCTCAGAGCCATCCATGATAAAAGCACTGGCACAGGATCAACTACATCATTGTTCAAACTTGACACCTGAAGGATGTCCTGCTTGTTGTGGTTCTGTTCACCGAGCTGGAAGTTTTTGTTGCAAACGTTTCGTCCCCTGGCTAGGCGACATCATCAGTGCTTTGGAGCCTCCTGCGAAGCGCTTCTTTGATGTTTCTTCCGGTATTTATAGTGGTCTGTCCTTGCCGCTTCCGGGTGTCAGTTTCAGCTGTCCGCTGTAGTGGTTGGTATAATGGGTCCAGGTCGATGTGTTTGTTGATGGAGTTTGTGGATGAATGCCATGCCTTTAGGAATTCCCTGGCTGTTTTCTCTCTGGCTTGCCCTATGATAGTAGTGTTGTCCCAGTCAACTTCATGTTCCTGGTTGTCTGAGTGTATGGCTACTAGGGATAGCTGGTCGTGTCATTTTGTGGCTAGTTGATGTTCATGTATGCGGATTGTTAGCTGTCTTCCTGTTTGTCCTATATAGTGTTTTGTGCAGTCCTTGCTTGGTATTTTGTATACTACATTAGTTTTGCTCATGTTGGGTATCGGGTCCTTCGTTCTAGTAAGTTGTTGTCTGAGCGTGGCTGTTGGTTTGTGTGCCGTTATGAGTCCTAAGGGTCGCAGTAGTCTGGCTGTCAGTTCTGAAACGCTCCTGATGTATGGTAGTGTGGCTAGTCCTTTTGGTTGTGGCATGTCCTCGTTCCGTGGTCTTTCTCTTAGGCATCTGTTGATGAAGTTGCGCGGGTATCCGTTTTTGGCGAATACCTTGTATAGGTGTTCCTCTTCTTCTTTTTGCTGTTCTGGTGTACTGCAGTGTGTTGTGGCCCTTTTGAAGAGGACTGCACAAAACACTATATAGGACAAACAGGAAGACAGCTAACAATCCGCATACATGAACATCAACTAGCCACGAAATGACACAAACAGCTATCCCTAGTAGCCGCACACGCAGACAACAAACAACATGAATTCGACTGGGACAACACTACTATCATAGGGCAAGCCAGAGAGAAAACAGCCAGGGAATTCCTAGAGGCATGGCATTCATCCACAAACTCCATCAACAAACACATCGACCTGGACCCAATATACCAACCACTACAGCGGACAGCTGAAACTGACACCGGAAGCGGCAAGGTCAGACCACTATAAATACCAGAAGAAACATCAAAGAAGCGCTTCGCAGGAGGCTCCAAAGCACTGATGATGTCGCCTAGCCAGGGGACGAAACGTTTGCAACAAAAACTTCCAGCTCAGCGAACAGAACCACAACAACAGCACCCGAGCTACAAATCTTTGCACAAACTTTGATGTCCTGCTTACTAAAGAAAACTACTGAATAGACCACTGATTGCGCCGCTCCACAATATTTTGCATATGCCACCAGAAGCAGCTGAAGATTAAAAAACAGTTCAGAAAATAGCCTAATGTTGAGCAAACTTCCATCAATGTCTTCAACAAAATCTCCAAAGAGTTCATTTTCATGGAGTGGAGGAAATCTGGAAATTGGCTACAAGATAAGGAAATACTCATTCAACAAGAATGATCAAAGACTTTTCAACAATTACAGGAAAGCTCTCCATGCCTAGCAAAACAATGTCACCAGTGAGTTAGAGGGGAACTCGTGAAAAAGCAAAGGCAATGTTACAAAGAAGATCTAAGGAATTCAAGAACCAATGATAGACTAAGAAGGACAGAGCCGCAACTCCTTGCTGACAAGCTCAACACTTGAGGTTTCTTCAGTGCCAGCAAAGCAATACAGGGGAACCTTGATTATCCAAACATAATGGGCGGGCACTATTTGGTTCGAATAATCGATTATTCGGTTAATCAGTTAAATGTCTTACCCCGGGGCTCGGCGTTGTTAAAGTCCTCTCATCGTTCAGGAGACTGCAATAGCACACAGCGCACGAGGCCCTGCCCCCAAACCCGTCCATCCCCGCCCCCTCGGCCCCAACACCAGCCCCCCTGGTTTTGTGCAACACCAGCCTCAAGCCCCCAACACACAACTTTTTATTGCAACTTTTTGACAGGTTCCACCTTTGCCCTGTACAGGACAATGGGACATGGGCAGCATTTGGCTCATATCTCTCCCAACCTTTCCTATTCATGTATCCATCCAAATGCCTTTTAAATGTTGGAATTGTACTAGCCTCCACCACTTCCTCTGGTCACTCATTCCATACATGCACCATCCTCTGCATGAAAATGTTGTTCCTTAGGTCCCTTTTATATCTTTCCCCTCTCACCTTAAACCTATGCCCTCTTTCTTTGGACTCTGACAGTCCAGGGAAAAGACCTTGGCAATTCACTCTATCCATATTCCTCATCATTAAAAGCTTCAATGAGGTAACCCCTCAGCCTCTGATGCTCCAGGGAAAACAGCCTGAGCCAATTCAGCCTCTCCCTATTCTTTAAATCCTCCAACCCTGGCAACATCCCTGTAAATACTTTCTGAACCCTTTCAAGTTTCACAACATCCTTCCTGTCGGTGGGAGAGCAGAATTGCATGCAGTTTTCCAAAAGTGGCCTAACCAATGTCCTACAGCTGCAACATGACCTTCCAACTCCTATACTCAACGCACTGATCCATAAAGGAAAGCATACTAAGCAGCTTCTTCACAGTCCTGACTACCCTGCATCTCCACTTTCAAGGAATTATGAACATGCATCCAAGGTCTCTTTGTTCAGCAGCACTCCCCAGGACTTGACTAATAAGTACATAATTCCTGCCCTGATTTATCTTTCCAAATTGTCGCACCTCATGCTTATCTAAATTAAACTCCATTTGCCACTCTCCAGCCCATTGGCCCATCAGATCAAGGTCCCATTGTACTCTGAGATAACCTCCTTCACTGTCCAGTATACCTCCAATTTTGGTGTCATCCGCAAACTTAGTAACCATAAGCCCTGTGCTCATATCCAAATCATTTATTTAAATGATGAAAAGCAGTAGACCCAGCACCTATCCATGTGGCATACTGCTGGTCACATGCCTCCATTGCAAAAAGCAACCCTCCAGGAGGTAAATGGGCAGGTGCTGCATCTTCTGGTGTTGCAGGGGAAGGTACCATGAGGCTCTGGGGAATGGTTGTTGGCAGTGTAAGACGAGTGGGCCAGCATGTTCCAGAAGGAACAGTCCTGGCAGGAAGCTGACAAGGGTGGTGAGGGGCACATGAGAGCTTTGGGAAATAGAGTTAAGGAGAATCCAAAGGGATTTTATAAAATGGGTAACTAGGGAGAGAATAGGACCCCTCAACGATCAGCAAGGCAGCCTATTATGGAACCACATGAGGTACGGGAAGTATTAAACAAGTCTTTTGCATCAATATTTACTGTGAAGAAAAACATGGAATATACAGAATGTGGGGAAATAGATGGTGACCTCTTGAAATATGTCCATATTACAGAGGAGGAGGTACTGGAGGAGGAGGGAGCTGTAGACCGGTCAGCCTCTCATTGGTAGTGGGCAAGTTGTTGGAGGGAATCCTGAGGGACATGATTTACATGGATTGGAAAGGCAAAGTCAATATGGCTTTGTACACAAAAAATCATGTCTCGTTAACTTGGTTGAGTTTTTTTAAAGAGGTAACAAAGAGAATTGATGAGGGCAGTAGTGGACGAGATCGATATGGATTTCAGTAAGGTGTTCAACAAGGTTTCTCATGGCAAACTGGTTAGCAAGGTTAAATCTCATGGAGTACAGGGTGAACTAGCCATTTGGATACAGAACTGGCTCAAAAGTAGAAGACAGAGGGTAGTAGTGGAGGGTTGCTTTTCAGACTGGAGGCCTGTGACTAGTAGTACGACAAGGATCAGTGCTGGGTCCACTGCTTTTCGTCATTTATATAAATGATTTGGATGTGAACATAGGAGGTATAGTTAGTAAGTCTGCAGATGACGCCAAAATTGGAGGTGTAGTGGATAGAGAAGAAAGTTACCTCAGAGTACAACAGGATGTTGATCAAATAGGCCACTGAGCCGAGGAGTGGCAGGTGGAGTTTGGATAAATGTGAGGTCCTGCATTTTGGAAAGGCAAATCAGGACAGGACTTACACACCTTAATGGTAAGGACCTGGAGAGTGCTGCTGAACAGAGAGACCTGAGAGTGCAGGTTCATAGTTCCTTGAATGTGGAGTTGCAGGTCGGTAGGATACTGAAGAAGGCATTCAGTATGCATTCCTTTATTTGTCAGAGCATTAAGTATAGGAGTTAGGAGGTCATGTCTGGCTGAACAGGATATTGGTTAGACCACTTTGGCATTATTGTGTGCAATTCTGGTCTCTTTCCAATAGGAAGGATATTGTGAACTTGAAAGAGTTCAGAAAATATTTACAAGGATGTTACCAAGGTTGGAGGGCTTGAGCTACAGGGAGTGGCCGAATAGGCTGGTGCCGCTTTTGTTTGAGCGTCAGAGCTGAGGGATGACCTTTACAGAGGTTTACAAAATCATGAGGGGCATGGATAGGATAAATAGACTGAAGGTATTTTCCCTGGGGTGGGGGAGTCCAGAAAGAGACGACACAGGTTTGTAGTAAGAGGGGAAGGATTTAAAAGGGTTGTAAAGGACAACTTTTTCATGCAGAAGGTGGTGTGTGTATGGAATGAGCAGCCAGGGAAAGTCATGGAGGCTGGTACAATTATAACGTTTAAAAGGCATCTGGAGGGTATATGACTAAGAAGGGTTTAGAGGGATATGGGTCAAGTGCTGGAAAATGGGACTAGTTTAGTTTAGGATATCTGGTTGGCACGGAGAAGTTGTACAAAGAGTCTGTTTCTGTGCTGTACATCTCTATTTTAACTTTCGCCCCTCCAGTGCTGCTGCTTTCTGCATCTGAACCTGCCTTGTGAATTACCTTCTAGAACACTATCATACCTTTAGCAGATGATTTCCCCTTTTCCACAGCTTTACTGAATCTATCCTGTCGTTCATGGCATTGATTCTCTTTTTTAAAAAAACTATTTCTCCTCCTCCTTGCAGTTTCTATCTCCTCTGCTGCAGCTCATTTCATACCATCTTACATTAACTATAGATTCTTGTTTGTTGATGACTTATTATTGACTGAATATCCAACTAACTCTTTGCAGACCAGTGACTTAAAGCTGAATGTCTTCAAAGTTCCACAGTTACCAGCAGATAATATGAGGAAGATAAATGAATTCATTTATTTAACGTACACACATTATTGAAGACCACTGTCAACCACATTGCGTGCATCTCACCATGTGTCAAGTTTGCTGCCACCATTCTCCTTTAATGTAGGAATCTCAAGAGCATTGGATTAGTTCAGAAGTGAAAAATCATGTATTCATGTAATTAGAAGGAGCTTTTATAGTGAACAAGGAGTATTGATTGATGTCAGCAACTACTTTAAATTCATTTGTGTGACTTGGATGTTGCTGGTTGACCAGCATTGATATCCCAATCCTGTTTGCCCTTGAGAAGGTGGAGTTGAGCTGCCTTAGCGTCATAGGGATGTATAGCATGAAAACAGACCCTTTGGTCCAACCTGTCCATACCAACCAGATATCCCAATCCAATCTAGTTCCACCTGCCAGCACCTGGCCCATATCCCTCCAAACCCTTCCTATTCATATACCCATCCAAAGGCCTCTTAAATGTTGAAATTGTACTAGCCTCCACCACGTCCTCTGGCAGTTCATTCCATACACGTACAACCCTCTGCGAGAAAAAGTTGCCCCTTAGGTCTCTTTTATATCTTTCCCCTCTCACCCTAAACCTATGCCCTCCTGTTCTGGACTCCCTGACCCCAGGGAAAAGACTTGGTCTATTTACCCTATCCATAATTTTGTAAACTTCTATAAGGTCACCCCTCAACCTCCGACACTCCAGGGAAAACAGCCACAGCCTGGTCAGCCTCTTCCTATAGCTCAAATCCTCCCACCCTGGTAACATCCTTGTAAATCTTTTCTGAACCCTTTCAAGTTTCACAATATCTTTCCAATAGGAAGGAGACCAGAATTGCACGCTGCATTCCAACAGTAGCCTAACCAATGTCCTCTACAGCCACAACATACCCTGCACTGAATACTCTGACCAAGAAAAGACACCATGCCAAATGCCGCCTTCAATATCCTATCTACCTGCAACTCCACTTTCAAAGAGCTACGAACCAGCACTCCAAGATGTCTTTGTTCAGCAACACTCCCTAGAACCTTATCAATTAGTATATAAGTCCTGCTAAGATTTGCTTTCCCAAAATGCTGCATCACGCATTTATCTGAATTAAACTTCATCTGCCACTTCTCAGCTCATTGGCCCAACTGGTCAAGATCCTGTTGTAACCTGAGGTAACCTTCGCTGTCCAGTACACCTCCAATTTTGGAATCATCTGCAAACTTACAAACTGTACCTCTTATGCTCACATCTAAATCATTTATGTAAATGACAAAAAGTAGAGGATCCAGCACCAATCCATGTGGCACTCCACTGTCACAGGCTCCCAGTCTGAAAAACAACTCTCCACCACCACCCTCTGTCTTCTACCTTTGAGCCAGTTCTGTATCCAAATGACTGGTTCTCCCTGTACTCTGTGAGATCTAACCTTGCTAACCAGTCTCCCATGGAGAACCTTGTTGTTAGTCTTACTGAAGTCCATGTAGATCACATCTACCACTCTGCCCTCATCAATCCTCACTCAATCAAGTTAGTGAGCCATGATTTCCCACACACACAGCCATGTTGACTATCCCTAATCAATCCTTGCCTTTCCAAATACGTGTACATCCTGTCCCTCAGGATTCCCTCCAACAACTTGCCCACCACCAACGTCAGGCACACTGGTCTATAGTTCCCTGGCTTCTCCTTACTACCCACCTTTAAGTGTGGCACCACGTTAGCCAACCTCCAGTCTTCCGGCACCTTACTTGTGACTATCGATGATACAAATATCTCAGCAAAAGGCCCAGCAATCACTTCTCTAGCTTCCCACAGAGTTTGAGGGTACACCTGATCATGTTCTGAGGATTTATCCACCTTTATGCATTTCAAGACATCCAACACTTCCTCCTCTGTAATATGGACATTTTGCAAGATGTCACCATCTATTTCCCTACAGTCTATATCTTCAATGTCCTTTTCCACAGTAAATACTGATGCAAAATACTCGTTTAGTATCTGCTCCATCTCCTGCGGCTCCACACACAGGCCACCTTGCTGATCTTTGAGGGGCCCTATTCTCTCCCTAGTTATCCTTTTGTCCTTAATGTATTTGTAAAACCCCTTTGGGATCTCCTTTACTCTATTTGTGAAAGCTATTTCATGTCCCCTTTTTGCCCTCCTGATTTCCCTCAAGTATACTCCTACTGCCTTTATACTCTTTTAAGGAGTCATGTGATCTATCCTGTCCAAACCTTACATATGCTTCCTTCTTTTTCTTAACCAAACCCTCAATTTCTTTAGTCATCCAACATTGCCTATACTTACCAGCCTTTCCTTTCACTCTCACAGGAATACACTTTCTCTGGATTCTCGTTATCTCATTCCTGAAGGTTAACCATTTTCCAGCCGTCCCTTTACCTGCAAACATCTGCCCCCCATTCAGCTTTTGAACGTTCTTCCCTAATACCGTCAAAATTAGCCTTTCTCCAATTTAGAACTTCAACTTTTAGATCCAGTCTATCCTTTTCCATCACTATTTTAAATCTAATGGAACTATGGTCACTGGCCCCAGTGTGCTCCCCCACTGACACCTCAGTCACCTGCCCTATCTTATTTCCCAAGAGGTCAAATTTTGCACCTTCTCTAGTGGGTACATTCACATACTGAATCAGAAAATGTTCTTGTACACACTTAGCAAATTCCTCACCATCTAAACCCTTAACACTATGGCAGTCCCAATCTATGTTTGAAACGTTAAAATCCCCAGCCATAACCACCGTATTATTCTTACAGATAGCTGAGATCTCCTTACAAGTTTGTTTCTCAATTTCCCTCTGACTATTAGGGAGTCTATAATACAATCCCAATAAGGTGATTATCCCTTTCTTATTTCTCAGTTCCACCCAAATAACTCCCCTGGATATACTTCTGGGAATGTCCTCCCTCAGCATAGCTGTAATGCTATCCCTTATCAAAAACGCTGCTCTCCCTCCTCTCTCGCCTCACTTTCTGTCCTTCCCATAGCATTTGTATCCTGGGACTTTAAGCTGTCAGTCCTGCCCATCCCTGAGCCATGTTTCTGTAATTGCCATGATATCACAGTCCCATGTTTGTAATCATGCCCTGAGTTCACCTGCCTTCACTGTTAGGCCCCTTGCATTGCAATAAATGCAGATTACTTTATTAGTCTTATCTTGTCCCTGCCTGCGCTGACTGTTTGACTTTCTTCTGTTCTCAACTGTACCAGTCTTAGATTGATCTCTTACCTCATTATCTCCATGGAACCCCCCCCCCCCACCACCACCATACCAGTTTAAATCCTCCCAAGCAGCTCTAGCAAATCTCCCTGTCAGTACATTTAGGTGCAATCCGTCCTTCTTGTACAGGTCACTTCTACCCCGAAAGAGATTCCAATGATCCAAAACTGTGAATTCTTCTCCCATATACCAGCTCTTCAGCTATGCGTTCATCTGCTCTATACTCCTATTCCTCCCCTCACTAGCTCATACAACTGGGAGTATTTGAGATATTACTACTCTTGAGGACCTCCTTTTTAAATTTCTGCCTAACTCTCTGTAATCTCCCTTCAGAATCTCAACCTTTCCCTTGAGACATTCTGCACCCTCTCTGAGACATCCTTGATCCTGGCAACAGGGAAGCAACACACTATTCTGATTTTTTGCTGCTGGCCACAGAAAAGTCTGTCTGTACCTCGTACTAGAGAATCCCATAACACAATTGATCTCTTGGAACCCGACATATCCTTCGTTGCATTAGAGGAAGTGTCAATACCAGAAACTTGGCTGTTCGTGCTACGTTCCCCTGAGAATCCGTCACCCCTTACATTTTCCAAAACAGCATACTTGTTTGAAATGGGTACAGCCACAGAACACGCCTGCACTGGTGCCTACCTTTCTTACCTTTCCTGGAGTTAACCCATCTATGTGACTGTATCTGAGTCTCCCCCCTCCCCCACCCCTCCCTTTCTATAACTGCCATCCATCACATACTGTTGCTGTTGCAAATTCCTCATTGCTTCTAACTGTCTCTCCAACCGATCCATTTGATCTGGTAAGATTCAAAACCAACAGCATTTATTGCAGATATAATCTGCAGTAACCCTTAAACTCTCTTTAAAAACTCCCATATCTGACAAGAAGTACATATTACTCTACTAAAGGTCATTTTTGCTCCTTCACAATCTACAGACCCAGAAAATAACACCATCTTGTTCCTCTACAAAACTTTGCCCCAGGTTAGATTAATAGTTACCGCTTATATTTTAAGTTTAATCAAGAGACTTATCTCAAAAAACATATAATCAAGAATGAACCCACTCTACTCACTACTGCACACTTTTGGTAGGCCACTTAAAACAATTGAGATTCCTTTGTTTGTTCTTCTCCCTTTTCACACTGTTGTTGTTTTGACTTTGGGAAAGAAAAGTTCCAAAACAATGCAACAGCATATAAAACAGTAGTTGCTGCTCCTGAAATTTGAGGAAATCACCTCCAGCACCTAAAATACCTCAAAAAAAAAAGGAGCAGCTGTTACAGCCAGAAATTTATCCCATCCTCCATCTTGGATTACCCAGAATCCCTCTTGAATCACTGCAGTTCCCTTGCAGTGGGTTGACCCACAATGCTGGTAGGGAGGGAATTCCAGCATTTTGACCCAACAACTGTAAAGGAACTGTATTTCCAGGTCAGGGTGGTGAGTGGCTTGGAGGAGAACTTGGAAGTGATGTTCTTCCCAAGTACCTGCTACCCTTGTCCTTCTAAGTGGAAGTGGTCATGGATTTGGAGGGTGCTGTCTAAGGATCTTTGGTGAATTTCTGCAGTGCATCTTGTAGATAGTACACACTGCTGAGTGCCAGTGTTGGGGGGATTGATATTTGGAGATGTGGTGCTTATCATGCAGGTTGCTTTGTCCTGGATGGTGTCAAGTTTCTTGAGTGTTGTTGGAGCTGCACCCATCTAGGCAAGTGGGAGTATTCCATCACACTCCTGACTTGTGCCTTGTAGAAGTTGGATGGACTTTGGTGTGTCAGGAATAGAATTACTTACCGCAGTATCCCTAGTCTCTGACCTGCTCTTGTAGCCACTGAGTTTGTGGTGAGTTCTGTTGAGTTTCTGGTCAATGGTAACCCCCCACCCCCCTCCCAAGGATGTTAACAGTGGGGGGAATTCAGTGATGGTAATGTCAACAGGCAATGGTTAGAGTGTCTCTTATTGGTGATGGTCATTGACTGGCATTTGTGTGGCGCGAATGTTCGTTGCCACTTGTCGGCCCAAGTTGCGTTTGAGCATGGACTGCTTCAATATCATGAATGGTGCTGAATACTGTGCAATCATCGACAAACATCCCCACTTCTGACCTTACGACAGAGGGAAGGTCATTGATGAAGCAGCTGAAGATTGTTGGGCCTAGGATACTACCCTGAGGGACTCCTACAGAGATGTCCTGGAACTGAGATGACTGACCCTTTACAACCACAACCATCTTCCTTTGTGCTCGGTATGACTCTAACCAGCGAACTGTTTGCCCCCGATACCCATTGGTTCTAGTTTTGCCAGGCTCTTTGATGTCATACTCAGTGAAGTGTGGCCTTGATGTTAGGACTGTCACTCCCCCCTCACCTCTGGAAATCGGCTCTTTAGTCCATGTTTGAACCAAGGCTATAATGAGATCAGGAGCTGAGTGACCCTGGCAAATCCCAAACTGGACGTCACAGAGCAGGTCGTTGCTGAATAGGTGCTGCTTGATAGCACTGTTCATGACCCCTCCTATCACTTTACTGATGATGGAGAGTAGACTGATTGAACAATAACTGGCCGGGTTAGATTTGTCCTGCTTTTTGTTTACAGGACGTACCTGGGTGATTTTCCACATTGTCAGGTAGATGCCAGTTTTGTAACTGTACTGGAAGAGCTTGGCTAGGGGAGTGGCAAGTTCTGGAGTGCAAGTCTTCAGTACTATTGCCGGAATGTTATCAGGGCCCGTTACCTTTTGCAGAATCTAGTGCCTCCTGCCATTTCTTAACATCATGTGGAGTGATTTAAATTGGCTAGAGACTGATATCTGTGATGCTGGGGACCACTGGAAGAGCCCGAGATGGATCATCCATTTGGCACTTCTGACTGAAGATGGGTGCAAATGCATCAGTGTTATCTTTTGTACTGATGTGCTGGGCTCCTCCATTATTTGAGGATGGAGATACTTGTGGAGCCTCCTCCTCCAGTGCATTGTTTAATTGTCAACCACCATTTGCGACTGGATGTGAAAGGACTGCAAAGCTTAGATCTGATCTGTTTAGCTCTGTCTATCACTTGTTGTTTACGCTTTTTGGCATGCAAGTAGTCCTGTTTGATAATTTCACGAGGTTGACATTTTTAGATATGCCTGATGCTGCGCCTGGCATGCCCTCTTACACTCTCCATTTGAACCAGGATTGATCCACTGGCTTAATGGTAATGGTTGAATGGGGGGATATGCCACTCCATGAGGTTGCAGATTGTGCTAGAGTACAGTTCTGCTGCAGTTGATGGCCCACGGTGCCTTGTGGTTGCCCAGTCTTAAGTTGCTGGATAGCTTTGAAGTCTGTCCCATTTAGCAAGGTGATAGTGCCACACAACACGATAAAGGTTATTCTCAATGTGATGGCAGGACTTCATCTCCACAAAAATAGTGCAGTTGTCACTTTTACGTATCCTTGATTTGGAGATGCTGGTGTTGGACTGGGGTGTACAAAGTTAAAAATCATACAACACCAGGTTATAGTCCACCAGGTTTAATTGAAAGCACTAGCTTTCAGAGCGCCGCTCCTTCATCAGGTTGGTGTCTCCTAGTAGTCATGTGTTCTTACGCCCTTTCCCACTTTATAATGTAAACTGTCCCATATGTTATTAACAAATGAATTCATGACTCCTTCAAGGATTTGAAGGCTATAAGAGATAGTGATAGTGGAAACAGAGGGGGTTCCAATAATGATTGTGAGTAAAGCTGACTACAAGCAATTCCACAGCTGGACTGAGGCTTGCAGGACTAGGAACTGCAGCAGGGCAGCATTGGGCATCAAGTTAAACCATTTGGAGAGTCCTGGTGATGGATGTTCATGCTTAAGCAGTAAAACATTTAAAAATGATCACAGCTTGTTAAATTTGTGGAAGGGGTCTTAAGCTTTCAAAAATGATCACAGCTTGTTAAAGCCCATGCATACAGGCATATGGGCATCTAATGCTGTTTCCTACAGTTTTATGATATAAACAACATAAATAAATCTTGCCATTTATTCTCAAAACTTTCCCAACAGCTTCTGTCACCTTTTTTTTGTTTCTAATATCATGCTATGCTTCCTTCTGATCATTCTCTGGCATCTCTATGTCCACAATCTTGTGGTTCATGCCACCCTTTCTCCACTAAGTACTCTATCCATCGCACCAGGAGATGACTCAGGCTAGCCCTTACTGTCCTGCAGGAAATTCTGGATTGTTCTTGTTGGCTGAACAAGTCTTCCTTGCAAAGCCTTGGGACAGCCCTTCCACCCTGTCCCCTCCAGGGTAGGTGACAGGAGCACAAAGACCACCAATATATATAAAGTTCAAAGATTTAAATTCAGAATTCAAGTCACAGCGTGAAAATCCAATATAGGCGGTGAGAATAATAGAAGCAGTTGATAAATCAGGAAATAGTGACTAAGCTTGCATCCTGGAATTAATGCTCTGAAGTATTACTACTGTAGGTTCAGTGGTTGCACTATCCTTAGTTGAAATTTGAGGCCATATCTTTCTCAGTGATAAGGAAACATACATGCAAATTAATAATGAATCTGTTGCTTCCACCAGTGAACTGAGCTCATGAATCATCTAGCAACCTGATAAAATGACAGCCAGCTTGACCAGTTTATGTTGTCGCCAAACACAGTACTACCTTCGGACATACCAGCAAATGCGCAGTATTGCCTTTGGAAATGAGAAAGAAAAGTATTTTCACTGTGTCTCCAGCCTCTGGAAACAACAACAGCCTTCAGTTATGAATCAGTACTCTAATATTGTAACCTAATTTGAATATTTGGATGTGCTTTCTTGTGCACCAAGCGTACTGCATATTTGTAATATTGACACAGAAATATGATTAAACAATTTGATCTGCCATCAGTAGTTTAATTATTTGAAGTTGTGTGTTTAGTCCACATTATTTTATGTTTCACCATAGCTACACCATTAATAGTAGCTTAAGGATAAATAAATACCAAGAAGAAAGTGATTTGCGAAAATCACTGTTAGGTCATTATCTCATTATGGAGAGGTATTTGGTAACTATGTTCTGTTCAAATCTTTTTTTTCTCACAGGCGAGTTTATTGTGACTAGAGAAGAACATTTTGACTTATTTTCTAGCTTTGTAATACATATTATAACTGAACATTTTGTACTACTTTTGGTTAACTGTTGTTGATGCTTATGTTTGTAACAGATGACTTGTATTGTTTGTTGATCCAGGAGATCTTACCTTAGTGTTTGGTTTTGTTGCATCTTTATGTTGCAAATGGTGCTGGACAGCTCACAAAAGTAATAAAATATCAAGGTTTCTCAAGTCACAAGCTGTGATCTGATAATAGCTAACAAAGTCTTCTTATTGACTGTAGTCTTTTATCAGTGAAGTGCTCTGTCAAATCTTTGAGTCACATAAAATGGTGGTGATACGATAGTTTTCAGACCCATGTTGAAATCATGATTTTTTTTCCCCTTCACAATTAAGAATAAAGTCTTCAATAGGAAATATAAAGCTTGCATGGATTCTTTTTATATGTCGTTGCAGTATTTTTTTCTGTTATGTGGGCCAAATTTTTAACAGTTCTTTTAATGAATGTTAATCAGTAGTTTACGACTGCTTTCTACTCCAGTAGTTTCATTTTGTCATTGTGGAAAAATAACTTCACATTTCCTTTAAATTATTTCTGTTCAAAACACAGTCTGCACAATGTCATAGCATGGTATGGCCACACATAGCTGCACTCATCATGGAGACGAATTCTATCCATGACATTCTTAATTTGCTGATCTCAGCTATACTGCTTTAGTGAAGTATTAGACTAGTAAGATTGATCGATTAAACATTGTAGATCAGAATTTAGTATGGTGATGGAAAGTTTCGATTATTTTTAAAGCAGTAAGAACATTCCTAGTCCCTGTTGAAAATAAGTTTGTATTCATGGTAATTTTACTTGAAATTTCAGTCATTATTATAAACTAAGCGACTCCAGTTTATCGCATTCTTATTGGTGAAATGAAGAGAGGCCATTTTACTTTAAGAATTATGGCACGTTACCAAATGATTTTAAATCACATGATTTAGTTCCTAGTCCTAGTTTATAGGAAGTTTTTGCGCACTTTACAGTGCATGATGCTCCTATAAGACGACAGGGTATGTAATCTGCTTTCATTCCCCTGTCATGCATTTTAATCTGTCATTCGAGGAGAAATTAGTTTAAAACTTGGAACAATTTGCCTTCTGGTTTTAACTTCAACAGATTATTGTTTTTCTTATAGGAAGGTAAAAAGCCAAAAAAAAATTAACATGCCTTTCACAGAACTTTAGTTTAAAACTCCAGTCTTCGTAAATATGCAAACTCAAATGTTTTGAAATGGAAAAATTCATATGTCAGGAACTGTAAATATTTGTTAACCTGATCTATGAATAGCTTAGAATTATATAGTGCCCCATTCTAAAGGATATTTTAATCGTCATTGAGACGGTGGTAATAATAAACCACTGCGGTTCTTACAGTGATGGTGCATCCCCAAAAATATTAGGATTGGAGTTCTAGGAATTTAACCGAGTAACAGTAAAGGAACTGTGATGCATTCCAAGTCATGATGGATGTGATTTGGAGGGGAATTTGCAGGAACTTGAGTTTGCATGCTGTTCGGTGATAGAGATCACATTTATGGAATGTGCTGTCAAAAGGGCTTTGGCAAATTGTTGTCAGTGGAGCTTTGCAAGTTACTGCAATTCATCTCATGCATAGTGCACCCTGCCACTGGGTATCAGTGGTAGAGAAAGTGACTTTCAAAATAATGGCTTGTGTTATGTGAGATCCATTGTCCTGTTTAGCATCAAACATACTGTAGGTGCTGCATTCATTCAGGAAAGGAGGAGAGTATACCATCAAAATCTTTGTCCAGTTTTCAGATTTTGGGGAGATTTGTGAGTTTCCCTCAAGCAAATTCCTGGCCTCTAATCTGATCTTACAGCAGTACCTAAACAGCTCATTCAGTTAAGTTTCTGATTAGTGATAAGTCTTTGGATACTGATATGTTGTGGGATTCAGTTAAGTTAATGTCATTTAATGACAAGGATGGTGGATTATTTTTTCTCTTGTTCATGATGGTCAGTACCTGGCACATGCATGGCCATGAATATTATTTGCCATTTATTAGATCAAGCCTGAATGTTGGCCCAATCTTGCTGCATGCAAGCACAGTACACAACAGTATCTAAGAAATTATGAATGATATATAAGCAAACATCCTAATTTCTGAAATTACGATGGAAGGAGGGTTATTTATGAAGGAGCTAAAAATAGTTCAAAGTAGAACATTATGCTAAGTAGTCTGGAATCTATTGATATTTTTTGCAATTTAGTTATGTCAGCTATTTGCTTCAAACAAAGGAATGTTTCTTGATAAATTTAGATGATTGTTTAGTAGTGTGCAATAGAAAACCTGATAATCATTGCATATATGTGCATTGTGGCTCCAATAAATTAAGTAGATTAATCTACCTTCTGCAATTATTTTCATTGAACTATAAAATGGACTAGATTGGTAGTAGAAGTAACAGTGAGGCTGTTGACGTTCAGTATTATTGAGGGATTAATTAGACAGCAAATTTCCTCATTCAGTTTACACATAGTTAAATATACCAAATACAGAGGATGATGTCAAAGATGGCCCGTTTCTCCAGAACTTTGAACAGTAACATGCAAGGGCTTCAAACAAATGAAGTTGTGAATTTTCGTAGATATGTACAATAGCTAACTAACTAAATATATCAGAAAAATTTTAGGATTGTTTATTCCAGCCAAAGTTAATTCTTAATACATTTTTCTTTTTTATTCATTCACTGGAGATTGACATCACTGGCTAGACCAGCATTTGTTGTCCATTCCTAATTGCCCAGAGGGCAGTTAAAAGTCAACCACATTGCTGTGGGTCTGATGTCACATTTAGGCCAGATTTGGGGCAGCATGGTGGCTCAGAAGTTAGCACAGCTGCCTCACAGCATCGAGGACCAGGTTCGATTTCAGATTTGGGCAACTGTCTGTGGGGAGTTTGCACATTCTCCCCATGTCTGCGTGGATTTCCTCCGGGTGCTCCGGTTTCATCCACCATCCAAAGATGTGTGGGTTAGGTTAATTGGCCATGCTAAATTGTCTAAAGGACTCAGGAATGTGTAGGGTAGGTGCATTAGTCTGGGGTAAAATATAGGATAGGGGAATGGATCTGGGTGGGTTACTCTTCGGAGTGTCGGTGTGGACTTGTTGGGCTGAAGGGCTCTAACTGTGTAGGGATTCTGCTTCTAATTAGGTAAGTGTGATAGTTTCCTTCTGTAAGGACTATGGTATGTTTGATTATTGTCAGACTGTTTTCTGGTATACAGTTTCTTTCCATTGAATTTTAATTAATTTTTGGAAGTTTTTAGAAAAATCCTTTTTTCTCTGTTATGTCTCTTTATATTTATCCCACCTCAATTTCCCTCTTTTTTTTGGTGCCTGATTTAGCATAGAATAATTAATTCAAACTTAGATTTCCTTTTCTGGACTTGTTCAGAGCAGGGGAGTAGATTTTATTCCTAAAACTTGTCAGTTTTTGTCAGGTGGATGTTAAAAATGTAAAAGTCCTTGAACTGAAACCAAGCCTGCTTTAAAATCACCCACTTCAAGTATTAATAGAGAAGTAATGGGAAGTTGGATCCTTCATTTAAATCATGAGGGCTATAGATAAATATCTTCGAGTAAAAAGTGAGGTCTGCAGATGCTGGAGATCAGAGCTGAAAATGTGTTGCTGGTTAAAGCACAGCAGGTTAGGCAGCATCCAAGGAACAGGAAATTCGACAATTCGGGCCAGACCCCTTCATCAGGAATGAGGAGAGGGTGCCAGGCAGGCTAAGATAAAAGGTAGTGAGGAGGGACTTGGGGGAGGGGCGATGGAGATGTGATAGGTGGAAGGAGGTCAAGGTGAGGGTGATAGGCCGGAGTGGGGTGGGGGCGGAGAGGTCAGGAAGAGGATTGCAGGTTAGGAGGGCGGTGCTGAGTTCAAGGGAATCGACTGAGACAAGGTGGGGGGAGGGGATATGAGGAAACTGGAGAAATCCGAGTTCATCCCTTGTGGCTGGAGGGTTCCCAGGCGGAAGATGAGGCACTCTTCCTCCAACCGTCGTGTTGTTATGCTCTGGCGATGGAGGAGTCCAAGGACCTGCATGTCTTCGGTGGAGTGGGGGTGGGGGTGGGAGGAGAGTTAAAGTGTTGAGCCACGGGGTGGTTGGGTTGGTTGGTTTGGGCGTCCCAGAGGTGTTCCCTGAAGCATATCCGCCACAAATTCACCTGCACCTCCACACACATCATCTATTGCATCCGCTGCACCCGATGTTGCCTCCTCTATATTGGGGAGACAGGCCGCCTACTTGCAGAATGCTTCAGGGAACATCTCTGGGACACCCATATTCCCAATTCCTTCATCTCCGCCGCATCTGCTCCCAGGAGGACCAGTTCCAACACCGTACTGCCCAGATGGCCTCCTTCTTCAAGGCCCTCCACTGCATCTCCTCCACTTCCCGCTCCTCCAACCGCCACCAAGACAGAACCCCACTGGTTCTCACCTACCACCCCACCAACCTCCGTATACAACATATCATCTGCCGTCATTTCCGCCACCTCCAAACGGACCCCGCCACCAAGGATATATTTCCCTCCCCTCCCCTATCAGCGTTCCGCAAAGACCACTCCCTTCGTGACTCCCTCGTCAGGTCCACACACCCCACCAACCCAACCTCCACTCCCAGCACCTTCCCCTGCAACCGCAGGATATGTAAAACTTGCGCCCACACCTCCTCCCTCACTTCCCTCCAAGGCCCCAAGGGATCTTTCCATATCCACCACAATTCACCTGCACCTCCACACACATCATCTATTGCATCCGCTGCACCCGATGTGGCCTCCTTTATATTGGGGAGACAGGCCGCTTACTTGCGGAACGCTTCAGGGAACACCTCTGGGATGCCCGGACCAACCAACCCAACCACCCCGTGGCTCAACACTTTAACTCTCCCTCCCACTCCACCGAGGACATGCAGGTCCTTGGACTCCTCCATCGGCAGAACATAACAACACGACGGCTGGAGGAGGAGCGCCTCATCTTCCGCCTGAGAATCCTCCAACCACAAGGAATGAACTCGGATTTCTCCAGTTTCCTCCCCTCCCCCCACCTTGTCTCAGTCGGTTCCCTCAACTCAGCACCGCCCTCCTAACCTGCAACCTTCTTCCTGACCTCTCCGCCCCCACCCCACTCTGGTCTATCACCCTCACCTTGACCTCCTTCCACCTATGACATCCCCATCGCCCCTCCCCCACGTCCCTCCTCCCTACCTTTTATCTTAGCCTGCCTGGCACACTCTCCTCATTCCTGATGAAGGGCTCTGGCCCGAAACGTCGAATTTCCTGTTCCTTGGATGCTGCCTAACCTGCTGTGCTTTAACCAGCAACACATTTTCAACTGTGATCTCCAGCATCTGCAGACCTCACTTTTTACTCTACTGATAAAGATGAGACCAAATACATTTTTCACTCTTGTTGGCTTCTTCACCACCTGCCACAGACCCAGTCTAGCAGCTATAAACTTTAGGACCGGACCCACTCAATTAGTTGTGTGCTGCCCAGCCACTGTTGGTAGTGGGCATTGAAAGTCCTCATCCAGAGTGCATTTTGCACTGTTGAGACGCTCAATGCTTCCTCCAATTTTTGTTCAACATGGAGGAATATTGATTCATCAGGCAAGGGAGGATGGTGCATGGTGATTAGGATTTCTTGCCCATGTTTAACTTAAAGCTATGAGACTTTATGGGATCTGGAATTGATGATGTGGACTCCAAGGACAAATCACTCCTTACTATTTACCGCTATGCCACAACTTGTGCTGGGTCTGCCCTGATAGTGGGATAGAACATAACAAGAGATGGTGATGGTTGTTTTGCAGACATTGTAAGGTATAATTCTGTAAGTATGATTGTGTCAGGTTGTTGCTTGACTACTCTTCCAATTTTGGCAGGAGCCCCCATATGCTAGTAAGGAGGAGTTGCAGGGTTGACAGGGTATTTCTGCCATTGTCTTTCTGGTGCATACCAAGTGGTCCATCTGGTTTCATTTCTTTGTTGAAACTTCATAGTGATTGGTACGAGTGTCTTGCTCAGCCATTTGTGGGCAGTTTCGAGTAGATCTGGAGTCACAGGTAGGCCAGAACATATTTCCTTCCCTGAGGGATATTAGTGAGCCATATGGGTTTTTCCAGCAATCAACAATGTTTTCTTAATTCCAGATTTTTCAAAATTGAATTCAAATTCCTTCCTCTGCTATCTCAGGGTTCCAACCCAGATTCCCGGAATAGTAGCTTAGTTCCTGGATTCATACTCTAGCAGTAATGCCACTAGACCATTGCCTTTCCAGGCTTACACGGTGAACATGTACTTTAATGACCATGTCTGAAAGTCAATGGGGAGCAGACCTTAGTGGAGTCAAGGGTGACTACAGTTGGTCAAGGAACTGTGTCCCAATCAGTGAAAGGGGTTATTCAAATCATTCTCTGAGGTTAGCCACAGAGAGTGAGGCACTTCTGCGAATATTTGTGTCTTTACAGCCTGAGGATTAGAGCACAATCAATCTAGCAGGTCAAATGCAATCTGGAGATTATATAGGTATGTCAGTCACAGTGCAGTGGTAATACTAGTCCAGGGGCTGGGTGTCCTCAGTCTGAATTGTACTTCCAAGTCAGAGTGGTGTTGTCAGTCTAGGTATTTGCTCATAAAGTTTGAAGGTTATCAAGAGACTGTCAATGCAGTTCATGAGAAAGTGGAATCATCTTTGTTGCTCTGGGTCACTAAGGGAATAATTACATTAAAATAGAATGTTGGGAAAGAAGGATGAGACCTCCTCGGATATTGGAGGGAACAGGACACCCTGAGAGTTTTGGGGATTATTTTCACAAATGGCAATCATTCTGCATTCTACAAATGGAGAGTGTATGGTCAACAAGGGCAGGGCAATTCTCAAAGCTGTGGGCATGGGGTAAATTGAGGATATAATGATTTTATAACAAGGTAAACAGAAACAGGAGGCTGAAAGGTCATCCAGTGCATGGACAGCAACATAAAATGTAGCATCCGACACAGAGCTTGCAACTTACCCACAAGTCAACTGGGCAATAACAAATACAGAGTAATTGTGACTATATGTAGAATGTTCTCAGTTGCTGTTGTTTTTTTTCTTTGAGAGGATAGTATTGTTTAAATTAAAGCCCGACAAGTGGCAATTGCATTCATCATGCATCCACTTATGCAGTATTGCCACTCACGTGACATGAAGTAGCACTTAACAGCTGATCATTCATTGTCCAAGAATGAACATTACAAATAATGGCCTTGAGCAATCATGACTGTTACGTTGTTTGTACTAATTGTCTCATTATCATGTTATGAAGCAAATGTAATCAGACACTAACTGAAAAGTGTTACCTAGACTTGGCATTTCTGGAACAGATTGCACAGCTAATGCTGAAAGTCAGCGTTCAAATTTTGACATCCACATGCTGACTGGCAAGTATGCAATGATGTTCAGGGATGGCTTTGTGATAGAGGGCTATCATGGTGGTTTTCTGCCAGAATTCTGCTCCCCCGATGTAGCATAAATATTTTGCCTGCTCAATATACATTTGGATGATGTTGCATAACTGAAAGCTCCCTATCGAAGCATGACATTGACCTCCTTGTGAAGCCTCTATGACACAGTTAAGATAATAACATGATGCTTCATTGTAATAGGTATGGTGGGTCAGGAAAACTGTTAGTAAAATGTCATCTTTGTTACATTCCTCATAGAATATATGCTCACATGGAGATCACTGTGCCTAGAATTCTTGGGATATTGTTCAAATACAAAAACAGTGTTGAAAGAGAGAACAATATGAACTTGTCACCAAGACCATCACCCTCCAGTGGCTGCTGCACAGCCTCCAGATGGAGAGCATGACAGGCCTCACTGTCATTTTCTACTGTTTTTGGAAACCCAGTGCAAATGCAGAGTAATAAAGACGCAGGCCACTACCACCGAACTGTGTCATGCACAGGAATAGGACTTGCACTCAGAAAGGCTATGTGTCTATCAAGGTCACATCTGCCTTGAATTTTTGTGCCTATGGCTTATTTTGAAGAAAACTCAGGACCTGTGTGGCATCTCCCAATCCTTAACCTACAAATGTCTCTGGGATGTCATGGCATTTTCTCCAAATCTGGTAATGAGCTGCTGTTGAATAGCAGCTTGGACAGGAAGACTTTCAACCATTGCTGACATCTCCCAGGTGCAGGGTGCTATAGACTCCATCCACATTGTTTTGAAAGTGCCCTTCAACCAACCTGCAAAGTTAATCCATAGAAGAGGCTTGCATTCCATTAATGTTCAACTTCTTTGTTGCCATCAGTGGCAGATTCTGTGTGAATATTTGCCTCTTTGCAGTCTGAGGATTAGAGCACATCTTTGGACTTCTTGAACAATGCAACATTGGTTATGTTGTCATATTGGATAAGTCTGACCCACTGATAATAAGTCTGCCAGAATAGTAAGCAAAAGTAACATTATTCTAACACAAACTTTTTTTTTAACAGGTCTGATCATGACGACATCAAGGAAACTAGATCGAGAACAGCAGGCAGAGCATGTTTTGGAGGTGAGTTTAAAATCTTTAAAAATTTTTTTGTATAATTTGGAGTTTCCATGAGGTGGCACTGTTTCTTTTTAGTGCAGGATGCTCTGTCTGAGGGAAATTGGTGTAAAGGTCTCAGGAGCTTTAAATTCAAACAAATGTTCATGATGTCATAATTTTAAAAACGTTAAGCTAGATTCCGAGATTCCAGTCCTATCCAAAAACCTGGTAACACCCTCATGCACCACCAGCATTTCATCTAAACTGCATATGCAGGCAACGCTCTGATATTTGTGCTAATTGTGGCATTGATGTCTGATTTCTAAAGTCACTGCTGTGCATGGCCTTTGGAGATCCGCAAAGCTGATGAGAAAGTTAGAGGAAATATTTTGCAGCACTGATTAAATCAATCACCTTGAGAGTGTCTGGTAATTGCATTTGTTTAAATGTTTTTGATGAAGCTTTTGAAATTATACTTGGGTATAAAGATATTGCTAGGATTGTTTTAAAAGCTTTTTTGGTTTGTCTTTGATTTATTTAGAAACTGCTTAGTGCTGAAATGCAACTAGGAACTGATTCTACAGTTTCTTAAATGGTTTTCAATTATTTATCATTTGGTTGCTCAGTAGTTGGTAGACTTTGCACTGATGATAATTTGTATGTTTGTGTTAAGTATTTTAGCAATATTAATCAAACAGCATAAAGTTTCCACTCTTTAATATATCAATTAATATTTTTAAAGCAAATTTTTTTTAAAAATTGGAAATGATGTCCAGTTGCAATGGTTCTTAGGATATTTTACCTTGAACAGTATGTAGAAATGAAAAAATAATATCTTTTTGAAGCTATTGGCTTGAACCCATCAGGGCAATTTGCAAGAATACCATTTCAAGGGGAAAACCAAAATTCATGCTGCTGATTGTTTTGCAAGCGGACTCTGGTAACAACATTGCCATCAGAAAGGCAATGATGATTCATAGTTAACTGTTTAGCTTTGTTTAAATCTTAAAACCAGACAATTGAGTCTGATTTGGGCAGGGCTTGCCCAAAGAAATGAGCCCAGAAATGGTTATTACCTGTTTTGTACAGTTTCCTATACATGCGCACCATCATGATACATTTCATGGCTTCAAGATGTACACAAGACAAGTTTTCTATATTAGCTCAAATTTCATTCATTAATTAGTCAATCTTCACAAACCAACATCAGAGAAATAACCAGGTTTTAGCAATATTGGTTGATGCATGTACATTACATAGAATCATAGAATCCCTATGATGTGTAAGCAGACCATGTGGTCCATGAGTCCACACTGACCCTCCAAAGAGCATTTCACCCAAACCCACAACCCTACCCTATCCCTGTAACCCTGGTATACCATGGTTAACCATGTAGCCTGCACACCTGGACACTATGGGCAGTCAATCCACCAAACCTGTACATCTTTGGAAGGTGGGAGCAACCCAGAGCACCCAGAAGAAATCCACTTAGACATGGAGAAAATGTGCAAGCTCCACATGGACAGTCTCCCAAGGGTAGAATCAAACCTGGGTCCCTGGTGCTGTGAGGTAGCAATGCTAACTAACAAGCCACCATGTTGTCTTGGGTGGCAGTTGTCAGTTCACTGTGAAGAATTCAATGTAATTGAAAATTGGTATGACATAATGTGGCATTGACTTTTTGAATGGCATCTGCTTTGAAGGATGGCAATTCTAACAGAGCAGTAGCCACTTATTTATAACAGAGAAGTGTCAACCTGGCAGACATTTCAGTCTATGTGTATGGAGTGGTCTTTGAGCCCACCCCACCTACCAACTCAGATGGTTGTGCTGCCACCCGTTTGGGCTTGAAACCATGAATATCAAGATTATGCTACAAGTAAAATTCTGATTGACCATTGTCAGAGAAAAGACCATATATAAAGAGATGCAAAACACGGATCCAGTGAAATTGACAAATCTGATGTATTTCACATGATATCGCAGGGAAGAGAATTGACTTGGGCTGGTGCAGAATGGACACTCTGCTCAATGAAACCAAGAGTTCTCTTCCACGAGCTGCAGATACAAACTTTTTTAAATAGGGTTACAGTGGTGTTGTATGAATTAGAAGATAATATGAACTCAAATGCATTCAATGGAAGACTATCTATTGTCCGGTAATAACAATCAAGCACGAGGAGTGTTTTAGGAGGTTCCATTCCTCTGCTAGAGTAAGTGTTAATGTCCTGTGTTGTTGTATCAAACGCTTTACAGAGTGGTGTGCATTCTTGACAGAAAGCAGCGTGCCACTCAGTCTAGGTGTCCTTTCTGGGTCTTTGGTATCTGTGCTTTTCCAGCACCACTGTAATCTAGACTTTGGTATCTGTGAAGACTGGGGATGCCCTTGGGCTGTGGGAGCACTATTGTGACAGGAAGTCTGTTATCAGATTACCTTAAGGAGTGTATTCCTCCTGTTTGGAAGCTGTTTAGGTCATGTCTTGTTTTGCTGTTTAATGCCTAAACTGGTTGTGGTCAGGTTGAGCTGTTTTGGGTATGCTCTGTTTGGCTAAGATCACCCATGTTTTTGTGAACAAGTATGCACAGGCAGAGTGTTTTATTTTTCTCCCACAACTATGTGCATTAAAAAGTTGTGCCAAATAAATCCTTCACAGATGGATAATCAAAATTGTCAGGGGTAAATTGGCTTTCAGATTGCACAGCTACATTTCTTTTTAACAAAGCTACTCATATCATTTGTAGGGGAAGAGATTGAGTGGAAGTATTTTTCAATGAGTTCTCACCCAGAAAATATCAACATTTTAGGACTGAAGAACTAAAGTTTGTAAGGTTTTATTTTCCAACACTTGGAGATTTGCTTAAAGAGAATCTAAGTCCAGGGCCAGAATTAAACTGTCAGCATTGATGTTTATAAAGAACAGGGACTGAGCAAGCCATGCAGTGATTAAAAGATGTGTTTTCAGGAGAGCCTTTAGCAATATGAGCATCTTCACCTGTGAATTAATGCCATTTAGAATAAGCTCCTTTCAAAATAAAACCTGAATAGTTTTAGCAGCAACAACAACAACAGCAAATCCACAAAATGTTACATGAGATATGTTTCCAATTCTGGGAAATTAAAGGAATGTCCGGTAATTTCTTCTTGGTACATACATTTCAGGTCATAAACAATCAATTGCTTAAAGTAACAGGCTTCTAAATGAAATTGGGAATGAAGGATAATAAATCTAAAATTTTGACTACAGATTTTTTCATTGAATTCAAATTTCATCATCTGCCATGATGAGTTTTGAACCCATGTTCTCAAAGCAATAATCTGCGGTTCTGGTCACTAGTCTTTTCTTAATGGCAACCCATTGCATTTCACAGTTGGCTGCCTATCGTGGCATATTAGATATGACCACAGATGGCTGTTTGAGAGGGTACAGATCTCATGATGCCACTAGTGCCACACAGACACAAATGTAACTGTGGGATTTGTCCCCATTGCTGGATTTGCTCAGGTATAAGGGGTGATTGCCTCACTCACAGCCAAGGTTTCAGTAAAGCAGCCAGAAACATTCATGTGCAGGAAGATTCCACTATCTTAACTTTAAACTGGCCAGACATGTTTTCTGCAGATGTATGCAAGAGATCCTAGCAGCTGCCAAACACTCCTTTCTGGAGGCAAATACAGGTGCTACCATTATTCATGTTACTGGTGAGTATATGTAAGTGTCTGCTCAGAGATTAAGAGCATTCATTAATGAAATGGCTGCTAAGATTGTGCAATCTTTTGCAATTGCAAAGAGTTCCTCTAACTGCTGTTATTATAGCTGCAGCAATCACTGCACAGTGGCCAGCATGGCATTGATGGGGGGAGCAACTGGATTCACCAAGATAGGTTCTGATTTCTTCATGAGAAAAGGATATTACCCTGACTGTTTAGATTATAGTGGTCTAGTGGATTTTCTTTTGGTGTGGACCTTGAGGGAGAAGTGGAGAAGCAGCACATTTAACTGAAGGATGAGAATGAAGAAATAGTGGAACAGGCTGCTCCAGTCTTGCAAAGCCATCTAAAGATCTGGTTATGATGAAGTCTTAGGTCAAGTTGGAAGGGAGCCTCAGACCATATCAATTTAAGTACATTTCTCCTTTTGTGTGCTTCTTTTAGAAGGAAGCAGCTCAGAAATCCATCTCTGTTAAAGGGTTGAGTGATTATGAGATGTGCACAAACCAACAGGCAGAATTATACGAGATGCCAGAACTTTAAACTCACCATCAAACCAGCTGAAAAGTCTGCATGTGGGGTTTCCCTCAGGAATAGGAAGTCTCACTTCTCAGAGTTCCTAGCCTCTGCCTCTGAATCATGCAAATCAATGTTCAATTAGTAGCTTTTCATTGCACTGAGTCATTTAAACTGAATACACACATAAGATCCACCAGGTGAGTCACGAAATGAGACCACCAGTACATTTTTACATTGTCTGTCTGGCATTAGATCTTTAAGTCAAGTCTGGCACATTTAGCTCTCAACTTTCCTTAAGTGGAAGGTATGGGGCTTGTAGGAGAACTTTATATAGTCATACAGCATGGAAACAGACCCTTAAGCCCAACTTGTCCATAACGACCACGTATCCTAAAATGAGCTAGTCCATTTTTCTACATTTGGCCCATATCCCTCAAAACCAGTCTTATTCATATACCTTACAAATATCTTTTAAGTATTTTAATTGTACACACCTCGCCAATTCCTCTGGCAGCTCATTCCACATATGCACCACCCTCTGTGTGAAAATGTTGCCTGTCATGTCCCTTCTAGATCATTCCGTGCTCACCTTAAAGGGCGGCACGGTGGCACAGTGGTTAGCACTGCTGCCTCACAGTGCCTGAGACCCGGGTTCAATTCCCGACTCAGGCGACTGACTGTGTGGAGTTTGCACGTTCTCCCCGTGTCTACGTGGGTTTCCTCCGGGTGCTCCGGTTTCCTCCCACAGTCCAAAAGATGTGCGGGTCAGGTGAATTGGCCATGCTAAATTGCCTGAAGTGTTAGGTAAGGGGTAAATATAGGGGTATGGGTGTTTGCGCTTTGATGGGTCGGTGTGGACTTGTTGGGCCGAAGGGCCTGTTTCCACACTGTAAGTCTAATCTAATCTAATCTAAACCTATGCCATCTAGTTTTGGACTCTCCTACCCTTAGTGAAAGACCTTGGCTATTCATCTTATCTATGCCCTCGTATAAACCTCTAAGAGGTCACCCGATACTCCATTTGGAAAAGTCCCAGACTATCCAGCTTCTTCTTTATAGAAATGTAGAAATCTTGAAACATTGAAAATAATGTAGGAGTAGTCTATTAGGTCCTTCAAGACTGCATCACCATTCAATATGATCATGGCTGATCATGTAATTTCAGTATCACACTCCCGCTTTTGATACACACCCCTTGATCCCATTAGCTGCAAGGGCCATACCCAGCTCCCTTCTGAAAATTTCCAATGAACTGCATCCAACAGCTTTTTGTGGTAGAGAATTCCACAGGTTCACAACTCTTCCTTATCTCAGCCTTTAGCCCTTTTCTTAGACTGTGACCCCTAGTTCTGGACTTCCCTAACATCGGGAAATATTCCCCGCATCTAGCCTGTCCAGTCCCATCAGGATTTTACATGTTTCGGTGAGATCCTGCCTTATTCCTCTAAATTCCAGTGAATGCAAGCCCAGTCAATCCAGTCTGTCATCATATGTCAGTGCTGCCATCCTGGGAATTAGTCTGGTAAACCTTCACTGGATTCCCTCAAAGATAAGAATGTCCTTCCTCAGACTAGGTGACCAAAATTTCACATAATACTCAAGTCTGGCCTCACCAAGGCCCTGTATAACTGCAGCAAAACATCCTTACTTAATAGTAAAAAGTGAGGTCTGCAGATGCTGGAGATCAGAGCTGAAAATGTGTTGCTGGTTAAAGCACAGCAGGTTAGGCAGCATCCAAGGAACAGGAAATTCGACGTTTCGGGCCAGAGCCCTTCATCAGGAATGAGGAGAGGGTGCCAGGCAGGCTAAGATAAAAGGTAGGGAGGAGGGACTTGGGGGAGGGGTGATGGAGATGTGATAGGTGGAAGGAGGTCAAGGTGAGGGTGATAGGCCGGAGTGGGGTGGGGGCGGAGAGGTCAGGAAGAGGAGGGGGCAGGGTGGGAGGAGGTGTAGTCCAGGTAGCTGTGGGAGTCAGTCGGTTTATAGTAGATTCGCCTCCGTGCCTACTTTTACAACCAAGACTCCCGCCCACCCTCTGACGACCCCTTCTCCCACCTCCAACACACCCCATCCACCTGGACACCCCGTGCTGGCCTCTTACCCGCCCTCGATCTATTTATAGCCAACTGCCGCCGCGACATTAACCGACTCAACCTGTCCACCCCTCTCACCCACTCCAACCTCTCACCCTCAGAACGTGCAGCCCTCCACTCCCTCCGCTCCAACCCCAACCTCACCATCAAACCGGCAGACAAGGGAGGGCACGGTAGTAGTTTGGCGCACCGACCTTTATACTGCTGAGGCCAAATGCCAGCTCGCGGATGCCTCCTCCTATTGCCCCCTTGACCATGACCCCACCTCCCACCACCAAACCATCATCTCCCAGACCATCCATAACCTCATCACCTCAGGTGATCTCCCATCCACCGCCTCCAACCTCATAGTCCCACAACCCCGCACCGCCCGTTTCTACCTCCTGCCCAAAATCCACAAACCTGACTGCCGCGGCCGACCCGTTGTCTCAGCCTGCTCCTGCCCCACCGAACTTATCTCCACGTACCTCGACACGGTTCTGTCCCCTTTAGTCGAAGAACTCCCCACCTACGTTCGGGACTCCACCCACGCCCTCCATCTCCTCCATGATTTTCGCTTCCCTGGTCCTCAACGCCTTATCTTCACGATGGACATCCAGTCCCTGTACACCTCCATCCCCCATCACGAAGGACTCAAAGCCCTCCGCTTCTTCCTTTCCCGCCGCACCAACCATTACCCTTCCACTGACACCCTCCTTCGACTGACTGAACTGGTCCTCACCCTGAACAACTTCTTTTTCCAATCCTCCCCTCCCCTATCAGCGTTCCGCAAAGACCACTCCCTTCGTGACTCCCTCGTCAGGTCCACACCCCCCACCAACCCAACCTCCACTCCCGGCACCTTCCCCTGCAACCGCAGGAAATGCAAAACTTGCGCCCACACCTCCTCCCTTACTTCTCTCCAAGGCCCCAAGGGATCCTTCCATATCTGCCACAAATTCACCTGCACCTCCACACACCATCTATTGCATCCGCTGCACCCGATGTGGCCTCCTCTATATTGGGGAGACAGGCTGCCTACTTGCAGAACGCTTCAGGGAACACCTCTGGGACGCCCGAACCAACCACACCGTAGCTCAACACTTTAACTCTCCCTCCCACTCCACCGAAGACATGCAGGTCCTTGGACTCCTCCATCGCCAGAACATAACAACACGATGGTTGGAGGAAGAGCGCCTCATCTTCCGCCTGGGAACCCTCCAGCCACAAGAGATGAACTCTGATTTCTCCAGTTTCCTCATATCCCCTCCCCCCACCTTGTCTCAGTCAATTCCCTTGAACTCAGCACCGACCTCCTAATCTGCAATCCTCTTCCTGACCTCTCCGCCCCCACCCCACTCCGGCCTATCACCCTCACCTTGACCTCCTTCCACCTATCACATCTCCATTGCCCCTCCCCCAAGTCCCTTCTCCCTACCTTTTATCTTAGCCTGCCTGGCACCCTCTCCTCATTCCTGATGAAGGGCTCTGGCCCGAAACGTCGAATTTCCTGTTTCTGGATGCTGCCTGACCTGCTGTGCTTTAACCAGCAACACATTTTCATCCTTACTTTATACTCACATCCTCTCTCTATAAAGGCCAGCATGCCATGAGCTTTCCTCACTGCCAGCTGCACCTGCATGTGTACCTTCTGTGACTGTTCCACCATGTCACCCAGGTCTCACTGCACCTCACCTTTTCCTAAACGACTATCCTGACAATATCCTTGTAATTTTTTTCTGTCCCCTTTCTAGTTTAACAACATTCTTCCAATATAGGGTGACCAGAATTGTACACAATATTCTAAAAATACCTCACCAATATCTTATACAGCCACAATAGGACATCCCAATTCCTGTACTCAATGCTCTGACCAATGAAAGGATGCATGCCAAAAGTTGTCTTCCTGTGATATCACTTTCAAGGAACTATGTACCTGCACCCTAGGTTACCCCAACAACACTCCCCAGGGCCCTACCATTAACTGCCCTGATTTGTCTTACCAAAATGCAACATCTCACATTTCTCTAAGTTAAACTCCATCTGCCTTTCTTTGGCCAACTGGTCCAGTTGATCAAGATGCCACTGTATCCTAAGATAACCTCTTCGATGTCCATCAAAAAGTGTGACACTGGAAAAGCACTGCCAGTCAGGCAGCATCCATTGACATTTCGAGCATTAAGGTTTTCATCAAGAATGGCAGAACTTACCTCCAAACTCTGGATTCCTCAATCATTCCAGAACCTTCTCCCAGCCTCCAGAACTGCTTGGACACCATTAGCGATGCGACCGCTCCAGCCACCACCATCATGGCATTGGACGCTGTCACTTCTGCCCTGCTGCCCCAAAGATCGCAGCCAATGCCCACTACACTACCTCCATGATCGCTGTCAAGGTCATCGCCTCCGCGATTGCCACCAGAATCACTGCCGTCAAAATCACTGCAAAGTCTACCCTTCACATCACTTTCGCCCCGTAGTTGCTGCTGCCTCAGCCACTTCCAACCCCACCCACTTCACTCACCGGAACAATGCCAACAAACACGCAGTCACATTCCTGATGAAGAACTTATGCCCAATCTTGTCTCTCTAAATCCCCTCCAACAACATACCCACTTTCTGTAGATCTCTGGCTTTTCCTTGTCATCTTTTTAAAATAATGGCACATTAGTTGGCACGGTGGCTCAGTGATTAGTACTGCTACTTCATAATGCCAGGCAGCTGGGTTCAATTCCAGCCTTGGGTGACTGTGTGGAATTTCCATGTTCTCCCCGTGTCTGTGTGGGTGTCCTCTAGGTGCTCCAGTTTCCTTCCGCAGTCTAAAGATGTGCAAGTTCAGTGTATTGGCCATGCTAAATTACCCATATTGTTCAAAATGCATGGGTACATCACTACCTGCGAAAAGGCAATGACATAGTGGTATTGTCAGTAGATAGTTAATCCAGAAACCCATCTAATGTTCCAAAGACCTGGGTTTGAATTGCACTGTGGCTGATGTTGAAATGTCAACTTAATTTAAGAAAAAAATGGTTGAGGAATTAGGGGTTTGACAATGATCACGAAGCAGTCGCTGCCTATTAAAAAACTCATCAGCTTCATTGATGTTCTTTAGGGAAGGAAACCTTCCATCTACTGTACTCTGGACTATATATGACTCCAGCCCTACAACATGAGTGACTCATAACTGACCTTTGGGCAACTGAGAATTGGTTGTAAATGCTGGGTGAGTCAGCATAACAGTTGGAGGGAATTCTGAGAGATAGGAGTCAGATGCATTTGAAGAGGCAAGGACTGATTAGGGATAGCATGGCTGTGTTTGGGAAATAGTGTCTCACAAATTTAGATTCATAGTCATAGAGAAACAGATGGAAATGGATCCTTCGGTCCAACTTGTCTATGCTGACCAGACATCATAAATTAATCAAATCTCATTTGTCAGCAAATACCCATATACCCATCCAGATGCCTTTTAAATGTTGTAATTGTACCAGCCTCCACCACTTCCTCCGGCAACTCATTCCATACACTCATCGTGCTCGGCGTGAAAAGGTTGCTCCTTAGGTTCCTTTTAAATCTTTCTCCTCTCATCTCAAACCTATGCGCTGTAGTTTTGGACTCAGCCAACTAAAGGACGTTGTCTATTTATCCTTTCCAAGACCCTCATGATTTTATAAATCTCTATAAAGTCACCCCTCAGCCTCCGACACTCCAGGGAAAATAGCCCCAGCCTATTCAGCCTCTTCCAATAGTTCAAGCCCTCCAATCATGGGAACATCTTTGTACATTTTTTCTGAACCTTTTCAAGTTTCACAACGTTCTTCCTGCAGCATGGAGACTAGAATTGCACACAATATTCCAACAGCGGCCTAACCAATGTCCTGTACAGTCGAAACCTCCCAACCCCTATACTCAATGCACTGACCAATAAAGGAAAGCATACTAAACACCTTCTTCACTATCCCATCTACCTGCAACTCCACTTTCAAGGGACTATGAACCTGCACTTCAAGGTCTTTTTGTTCAGCAACACTCTCCAGAACCTTACCATTAAGTATATAAGTCCTGCCCTGATTTGCCTTTCCAAAATGCAGCACCTCATATTTATCTAAATTAAACTCCATGTGCAACTCCTCAGCCCATTGACCAGCTGATCAAGATCCCATTGTACTCTGAGGTAACCTTCTTCGCCAGTTTTACTGTCATCTGCAAACTTACTAACTATAACTCCTATGTTCACATCCAAATCATTTATATAAACAACGAAAAAAAGCAGATCCAGCACTGATTCATGTGGCAGTCCACTGGTCATAGGCCTCCAGAATGAGAAGCAGAACTGGCAAGGTAGAAGACATTCCCAAATCTAGATTAGAGAGGTGCTGGCAAAGCACAGCAGGGCAAGCAGCATCCAAGGAGCAGGAAAATTTATGTTTTGGGCAAAAGCCCTTCATTCCTTCATTTTGCCCGAAATGTCAATTTTACTGCTCCTCAGATGCTGCCTGACCTGCTGTGTTTTTCCAGCACCACTCTAATCTAGACTCTGATGTCCAGCATCTGCAGTCCTCACTTTTGCTTAGACATTCTCCAAATGGCTAGCTGTCTCTCTATTCCATGTGATGTAATTTTGCTAATCAGTCTACCATGAGGAACGTTGTCAAACGTCTTACTGAAGTCCACATAGATCACATTCACCGCTCTGTCCTTATCAATCCGCTTTGTTACTACTTCAAGAAACTCAGTCAAGTTAGTGAGACATGATTTCCCACACACACACAGCCATGTTGACAATCCCTAATTAGTCCAATTTAATTGAGTTTTTTTTGAAAAGTTTACCAAGAAGATAGCTGAAGGCAGAGCAATAGAGGTTGTCTGCATCAAATTTAGCAAGGCCTTTGCCAATGCCCTGCATGCTTAACTGATTAAACATAGGATCCAGGAAGAGACAGCCAATCAGATACAAAATCGATGGTAAAAGACAGAGTAGTAGTAGAGGGATGTTATTTGGACTGGAATCCTGTGACGAGCGGTATGTCGCAAAGATTGATTGTGTCCCCTATTGTTCTTCATTTTTGTAAATGACTTAGATGAGCATAGAGGAGGTATGGTTAGTACATTTGCAAATGATACCAAAATTAATGGTATAGTAAACATGACGAGAGTTATCTAAGAGTGCAACAGATCTTGATGAATTGGGCCAGTGGGGTTAAGAATGGCAGATGCAGCTTAATTTAGATAAATGAGAGTTGTTGCATTTTGGGAAGGTAAACCAGAGTAGAACTTACACACTTAATGATAGGACCCCGTGGAGTGTTATTGAGGTACATCTAAGATGCAGGTTCATAGATCGTGAAAGTGGTTTCACAGGTAAACTTGACATCATTAATCAGAATATTGAGTAGAGGAGTTGAGGTGTCTATTGAGGCTGTACAAGACATTGGTGAGGTCACTTTTAGAATACTGTGTACAATTTCAGTGACTAATAGAATAGAATCCATAGTGTTGATAAAGGCCATTTAATCCAATGAGTCCACACCAACTCTCTGAACAGCATCCCACCAAGACCCACCACCTACCCAACCCCTATAACCCTGCTAACACACCTAGCCTACATATCCCTGTCATTGTCAAACTCATAATTCCTCAATTATATTTTTCTTAAATTAAATTGACATTCCACCATCAGCCACTGTGCAATTCAAACCCAGGTCCTCTAAATGTGAGATGGGTCTCTGGATTAATTGTCTACTGGTAATATCACTATGCCATGCCTTCTTGCAGGTAGTGATGCGCCCATGCATTTTGCTAAGTGGTAGAGCTCTTGGGTTTGGAAGGTGGAGTTGATCAGTCTTTGTATGGTGGTAGTAAAGCAGGTGCCAGTTGAATGCCAATCAAGTGGGCTGTTTTGCCCTGGATATTGTTATTGGAGCTACACTCATAGGGTCAAGTGGAGAATATTCCATCATACTTCTGACTTGTGTCTTGAAGGTGGTAGATCAGCAGTGGGGAGACAGATGGTGAGCTATCCCACAGAATTCTGAATCTCTGCTGTTTTAGCCCAAAGTAGCCGTATGGCTGGTCAAGTTCAGTTTCTGGTTAGTAGAAACCTCCAATTTTTAGGTCCCATTCTTGCCAAATCATATGCCATTATTCTCTTCGTCCTTCATGCTCTTCATCTGAATTTAAAATACAATCATGCCTATCATCCATGTCAGTGGTCCACCATAGTCTCCACGTCAAGCCACCCAGTATCCGCCATGGGCAGACCTCAGAAGCTCGGTTGAGACAAAGCAAAGTGGAGTTATGCATGTCTGTCATAGTCTTTACTGTTGTAAAAACTGTATTTCTGTTCATGAAAGCTGATTCAAAACATTTTAAAAACCATCAAGTATTCAATCTAATTTGAAAATATGCCTTTCCTTCAAATCCCACATTAAAGAAAGCCAATCTTTTAACTGTCTCTTTGAGCTATCAAAAGAAAATTTTCAAGCCCTACTGAGATAATATTTGTGGAAAATAGTTCACTTTAAAAATGACACCATGGACTGGATGCTGCATTACCCTATTGAATGGCTTTTCGGCATGGGAAATGTGAAATAGGTCAGGTAGTTTACTCACCACATTCCCGCCCAGTGCTAAATTTATCTTCATATGGAGAGTGGGAGGCATCAAAATCAGCAGCCCATCCACCACAAGTAATTTCTAATCAACCTGTTCAGAAATGTGTTTACACACCTTGGGAGCAGGTGGGACTTGAACACGCGCCTTGTGGATAATAGGTAGGGAGGCTCTCTCTTCATACTGGAGCCCCTCAGCACATCCACCATTTGTAAGTAAGTACTTAAGGATTGATTAAGCTTGTTAATAACCCATTGACACCAATATTACAGTGGCCACACTAAAATGGTTGATACCAGCAAGTTAGTGGGTGCAAGCAGCCCTTTTTTAAAGGTTTTAACAGAAAGAAGGAAGTTGGAGGATGTACTTTTTTTCTACTGAGAAGACAAAGCCTCCATTTCTTTCTACACAATTATACCTCCAAACTCAGTACTAATCCCTTATCTATTCCATTCCCTAAAGTGGGAAAATGCTCGCTTCCCTATATTTGGCCCAATGTGAAGTCCCACAATGTTCACTACTAAGGTCTGGTGGCCAATCAGATTGGCCAGTTACTTTTGAGGATTGGACCCTCCCCATTGAGGTTTTTAAGTCCAACTCTCCACTTCAACCTCCCTGTAGCACATTATGGCTGCAGGGTCAGCTGCATTCTGGTCTGCCAGCTTACTGCCAATTTTCCTTCCATGGGGTGTTGAGTTTGAAAGTCCAGGCCTTTGTCACTTTAGTTAAGGAGGCATGCTGTTCATCCCATCTTTCATTTGGATGTCTCATGCTCAGTTTCCCTGGTGTTTTCTTGTTGCCATGTTGTCCACTGAGTCTGTTGGAAAACACTATAAAAATGCGAAAATGAGCAAGCTGTTCTGTAAAATGTGCTGCTGTAGCAGAATCTACAGTGCAGGATTCTGAGGGAGGTTAAAGTCTGTTTTCTGAATGCTATTTGCAGATAGTTCAGCAGTTTTCAGTAATTCATAATTCACAGGGTATCTCCTTGCCTGAAGATTTTGACCAGTTTGCACATTAATTATTCAGTGTATCTTCATGAATTGTTTCTTCAGCAAATTCCAAGCCACATGTTTGCTTCAAAATATTTTATTGTAAAGGTTACGTTAAATGTTCAAACATTAATACCCAAATCCAAATAGATTTAACAAATACCTTATACAAACATAATGTTCAGTTTTCTTTGAATCCTAAGAAGGATTAAACCGTGACTCGAAGTTTGGATAATGGTTTTAGCTCTGAGTTCCTAGTGTAAAAAGTGAGGTCTGCAGATGCTGGAGATCAGAGCTGAAAATGTGTTGCTGGTTAAAGCACAGCAGGTCAGGCAGCATCCAAGGAACAGGAAATTCGACGTTTCGGGCCAGAGCCCTTCATCAGGAAGGAGGAGAGGGTGCCAGGCAGGCTCTTAGCCTGCCTGGCACCCTCTCCTCCTTCCTGATGAAGGGCTCTGGCCCGAAACGTCGAATTTCCTGTTCCTTGGATGCTGCCTGACCCGCTGTGTTTTAACCAGCAACACATTTTCAGCTCTGAGTTCCTAGACTGCTTTCAAAATTTCTCTGAATTTTGAATCATATTGCACATACTAAATAATTTTTATTAATTCATTCTGTAGCATAGATGAGCTCCAGCGTTTTGTCATGAAGCAATCATGTTCAGGCTAAAAGTACTTCATTTTAGCCACATTTTGCTCAGAAGGGAGTGGAGATTCAGTGGTGCTTTACATGGTGGAACTGTAGTCCTTAAGCAATTGTTGTGCATTTCATAGAGGTCAATTTCAAATAGCTGTTGAAGAAAAGAAATCAAATCACTGTCAGTATATGGTGCATGAATACTTGAGAAGAGGTGACAATAGCTTGTAAATTAAATTACACAAAGGCACAGTTGATGTCTAAATATAGAAGGACCAATTCCATGTGTGTACATCATTGAATTACTAAAATTGTATTATCTTTCACAAAAGGTGTGAAAAATATAGAATATCAAATATAAATATGTTTAAATTAGCTTAAGTTGGATCCAATATAACTCTGTACATGCACATTAGCTATTTTTGTTAATGTGTAAAGAACCTATGATACACTGCATAGGTATTTCTACAAACATGTCTTTGTTCAGCTCTGAAAACGCTGAAGTGACAAAGATTATTTCAGGAATGGAGGAGATGCCAGCCTAGAAAATGGAAGAATAACTTTTGCAATGAGAGGGAAAAAGCAAGAAATCTATTTGAAATGTGCAATCAGGTTTTAATTTTTAAAAAGTAAGACTATTCTGTTTTCGAATTTGAAAGTATTGGACCAGGATTAAATCATATAATTTACATGTCATAAGCATTAATAGTTTCAATGTTGCCAACCTTTCTCATTTACTGGTTTCCAACATGATTTCAAGGGTGAGATGAATAAATAGATCAGTTTAAACATGAAATGATATATATCAAAATATGTTTTTTGAAAACTGTAACTAGTGAGTTATTTGAAATGATTAGGAGAGAACAAGATACAAATTAGATTTCAAAAATCAGTGATTTGCAGAGTATATCAGTAGCTGATGAGTTGAAGTTAGAACATTTAGAACAGAATGGTGGAATGACCATCTTTCATTTTGGTCAGCCAGCTCATTATAAGTATTTGCAACAGTTTTTTTTAAACTACTTTTTAATCTAGAGTCCACTTAGATAGCACTGACTTATACTTTTAGAATTTTGACATCAGCCAGAGAGAACTTTGCCTACTACTCTAGGCTACATCACTCCATTGAATAATGTGATGGTCTTGTGCACCATAAAACCCTTTCATTTACTTGTAATTTACATTGTGTAATCACACAGTTGACACACTCATGGGATACTGAGAAAATACTAATAATTTAGTATGTTTTTAAAATTCTGTTTGTGTCAATTTTCAATGATCAATTTTGGTCTCATTCTAATGCTAGGCCACAATAGTCTCCTGAGGGTACCTATCATACCTATTATCAATGTCATAAATTTCCATCTAAGTATAAGATTGCTTAGATATGGAGCAACTTTCCTTCTATTTTGCCTTCTCATTCTGCTTCAGGTTCAGTCCAAGAATGCATAACTACTGATGATATGTCTCCACTTCTCATAGATTAAAAATGTAGAATTCTGATCCAGTTTCCCAAGAATATGCTTGTGCTCTTTAAAAAGTCACTAAGAGTCAGGACCACTTCAGGGTCCCAGTCAGAATCTGGTAGTCACTGCACCCTCCTTGGAGATCTTCCAAGAAGGGACCAATTAAGAAGCAGGCTCAATCACCATCCAGTTAAGGAGGGTGGGCAGACTGTGGTTACAGGCCTGCCAATGTGGGGCCTGCTGCTGAAAAATGATTCCCTTCTGAAAAAAAAATCATCTGTAGCTGCAACACATCCAGCTAATCAAATGGTTAGTGAACTAGCAGATTAGCTTTAGCTCACCTATTCCAGGTTCCATTTCAAGGTGATGAGGAACGGTAGAAATATTCATGCTTTTTTCGGCATGCGTCATGATGCTTTTCTTTGCACAGGGCTGGGAGCATCATGTGTCTCAAACTTACTTGGAGGTGTCCTTTAGTTGGCTACGATAGGCTGTACAGAATTGCTGAGAAGAGTTCTTCCAAGGAACAGAATTGCCACTATTGCCAAGTAGGCATAAATTAAAGTGGCCAAGGAACTCACCGGCAGGTATGCGGCCCTTCAATGTGGGATAGTAACCTGAAATCATTTAGAATGTCAAGTGGCACATGTTCTAGCACCAATCCCATGAGTTACTGAGCATCTCCCTGCATAATATTCTTGATGTTAACACATCTTGCAGTTCCATGCTTTCTACTCTTCCCAGGCACTATCTTTTAATGAACAGCCAACATTGTCACACTCCTCAGCCTACTGCCCTCTTCCACCTTCTACAATAGTTGTCCTTCCAATTTCTCCATACAATCCAGTACAAACAACCACAATTCTGTATTTTCCCTCCTTGTAACTTCAGTGAGAGGAAGAGACTTGTATGACAGGAATGACTTTCTAGTAACAGACACTTTGTCAACCATTGGGAGCAAACTTCTAATCCATATGCTGCAGATGTCAGCAGAAATCTCCCTTGAGACACCAAGCTTCTTGACACTGGTGTTCAAGCATGTCAAGACTGCCTGTCGACCACTCCATTAAAGGTCTTGTCTTCTTCCACCATAGAATAGATGTGGCTGATGAGAGAGAAGCTCCTCTTGCTGCTACTGGAGCTGTTGGAAGTTGTGTGTTTTCTCTGCTGAGAAGCAAAACCAGATGAAACAAAAGATCTCAGCTCCCATACTGATGAAGGTTAATGGAAGGGGTGTTCAATTATTGTGAAGTAAAATGCCTTTCAAGAAACCATCAAGCAGTGAGAGTAATCAGAGAAAATAAGTCCTAAAAGTATCAAGGCCTCAATGGCCATAAGTTGGACTTTATACGAGAGGGTGTGAGAGGACAATAGACTGAATGTTGGCCTCTCATTAAAAGGTGGTGCCTGGGAACAGCAGAAAGCATGGAACTGCAAGATGTGTTGACATCAAGAAGATTATACAGGAAGATGCTCAGTAACTCAAGGGGTTGATGCTAGAAAGTATGAAGGGCCACACACCTGGTGAGTTCCTTGGCCACTTTGATTCATGTCTACTTAGTCATAGTAGCCACTCTGTTCCTTGGAGGAAGTCTTCTACACAGCCATCCCAGCTGGTCAGCCTCATGGAAGGAGATGTTTGATCTGTTTACTCCCCTCAGTGAATCTAGTCCTGATACAGTTTGGAGGCTGTGTACTTTTAGGAAATATGTAATTCAAAAATGAAAGGCATTTGAGTGCCTTTCCAATCACCTCGGCAAACTTACAGTAACTGTGCCGAAAAGCCCTAAGAAAGCAAGATGATGCAGGGATTGCAAGCCTCACACACCAGAGACACCTCTAACTGCCTGGGAAATTTTGTATTTTTTGGAAGTTATCTGAATCGATCCAGCTGCTATTGCTTCTGCTGTCAACTTGTTTCAGAGCTCTTGTCTTTTTGAATTCCTTACATCAAGCAGCTCATTCCATAAAGGATAGATGCTCTACCTAAAATGCACGACAGTATTGCAGAAACCATAAGAATATCTTTGCAATTTAGATTTCCATTTTCATGAGGCCCATTAACATATTATTTTGAATTATGTAAATAGTATTGGTTTTGATTTTTAATAAATACATTCTGAAGTGTCAACGTCTGGGAAATTAGTTTGTGCCAGTACATGAAAGCTTTTTGTAGCTTCTTTATTATCTGGCTTTCATTATTTCACAATTTTTATTCAAAAGATATTGCTTCAGTTCAGGCTCATTTCAATAATTCAATTATCAATCTTGCTCAGAATTTTTTTGATGAATTCAGTAAATTTAATACTAACCATAATAGATGTGTTTGGTTTTGTAATATATAATGTGGTGTAGCATTTTTATCACATTGAAGCATCTCAAGCATTTCACACAATTAATTAAATATTTGGTCTGGCTACTCATTGATTGAGTGCAAACTTAGTGGATAAGAAAGTGCAAAATTGGGATACATTTTTTTTGCTATGCTGGATTTTTGTTTCCTCTACTGTTTTAGGAAAAACAGTGATAACTGCTTTTAAAAAAAAAACAAGCAATGAAAGTAAGCTTCATTTGCTTTTGTGTACTGAAGATTTTCATCTATATATCTGGCGGACTTCGGGACAGGCAACAACGCAAAGCATCACGCTGTAAAATTTTGATCTAAATTCTGTGTGTTACAATCATATACTTCACAACAAACTGATGAAGGAGCTGCGCTCCAAAAGCTGGTGCTTCCAAATAAACCTGCTGGGCTATAACCTGGTGTTGTTTGATTTTTAAATTAGTACTATAGTGATATTGCAAAGTCTTTGAAGAGCTCATATATCTATTAGAATAAGCAAACATTACTTGATATTTAATTTGAAAATCTGACCAGTAGCGAATGACTTTCTATGAAAATCCAAGAAAATGGGAAGTTTCAGTTTAACAGATCTGAATTTTAATGATTTCAGATAACATTAACTTAGTGGTGTTTGTTCTACATGATAAGTAGTATCATAGAATCCCTACAGTGCAGGAAGCGACTACTAGGCCCATCGAGTAGACACCGACACACCAAGGAGCATCCCATCCAGACATAGACCCCTATCTTAATTCTGCATTTCTCATGGCTAATCCATCCAATATGTACACTATAGTCAATTTAGCATGACCAATCTACCTAACCTGCGTATATTTGGGCTGTGGGAGGAAACTAAACAACATGGATGAAACCCATGCAGAGACAGGAAGAACGTGAAACTCCACACAGACAGAAAACCCAAGGCTGGAATCGACCCTGGATCTCCGGTGCTGTGAGGAAGCGGTGTGAATCACTGAGCCACCATGCCATCCAACAATAGGCTTGAACATAATGCTTGGACTGCTCTGGATTGCTTCTTCCTACTGTTTCCCCAAACACTACCACCTCTCCACCGCTACCACTCCCCACTTCCCCCCCAGTCCTTCCATTCACACTGGTAGCCATTCTGTCCCAAGACGGTACCTAAGGGTCATTGTGGGCAATGCAGTAAATCTCTTAATTGACAATAATGGTTTACAGTTCCTATGTCTCATGCAAATTATCCTGGGGCATAGAAAATAGAAACAGGAATAGGCCAATTTGACATTCGAGCCTGCTCCTCCGTTCAGTATGACAATAATTCTCTTCATTGTCCCCATATTCTGTAATCATTCTTAGCCCCAAGACAATATGTAACTCCTTGAACACATTCAATATTTTGACTTCATCTGTTGTCTGTTGAAGAGAAGTCCACAATCTCTTCACTTTCTGGGTGAAATTTCTCCTCTTCTACTTCCTGAATGGTCTACCACTTAGACTGCGACCCCTGGATCTGGGCTCCCTGGTCACTGCAAACATCCTTCCTGTATTTACCCTATATAGTCCTGTTAGACTTTTATAGCACAATATCTGTTTTGCCTATCTGCTAAGGTGCAGAGATTATATCCAGTGCCTAGTTTGCAGTGGTTCATAAGTTCAAAAAGGCAATGGCAAAGTTGGGTATAGGCTAGTGTAGAAGCCAGCAGCTTCAATGGCAAAGGTTTGGTGAGGTCTGGCAACGGCATCAATGCAGGCAAGATGGCACTGAAGAGTGGCAACATCTGTTCCAGCAGTGGTGTGGTGAGGCGGGCTCATGGCTGGCCACCAAGCCAAAACATTTAATGAAGAGTGTAACGTTGATCACTTTTTCTTCAAATCTATATCTACTTTTATATTCTATGTTTTGGTTTATGTTTCCATATGTTAAGGTGACACTGGAGAATGGAGACACTGTACAACACTTCACTGTATTTTGTCGCAAAATATACATGACAATAAGTAAATAAATCAATCTAAAACTATCTGCCATTGGAACTTTCAATGTTAAAATAATCTGTTTTTCACCACTTAAATTATCAAAACTTTTTGTCATTTTTGTGTTTTTGAATAAGAAATTTGTTTTGTATCTCTAAAATAGTTGTAATGCTGCTTTAAAATAACTGCTATCAAAAGAGAGTTGAACAATTGAAATAAAATTATCTATGGCAGCAGTGAATGACACAGAACAAAGTTAAAGCAGCAAATGCCAGAACCTTTGAACAGACCAGACTCGGACAACATCTGTGGAGTAAGAACAGTTAATGTTTCAAGTTGACCTTCAGATTTACACAAGCTATCTTTTTCTTAGAGAGTACCCTGAAATCCATTTAAAAACATGGATGAATATCAACTTAGAAAGTAGATTGAATAATTCTGTACACATTGCATTGGATTATTAAAATAGATCACTGTTTCTATAATGTAACTGGAAATATAGAAGCCATTTTAAGCACCGAAAACATAATTTTGTCTGCTGTTGTGCCAGTAACAATTGAACTTTAATTGGCAGCTTAACAGCACCATTAGGTTCCGGTTGAAGAGTAATAAATTGCCAAGGTGGCGATTATCCATTTCCTGATGATCTTTTTCAATGAATAATGAAAGGAAATCATTTGAACACAACTGGATTTCAAACTGAAGTGCAATATAATTTTGATTACTTATTTGATTTGGTATCGAATGAACATTTTACTTAAATTATTTTATCTTTGCAATATTTATTTTAGAAGTAGAAACTTAGAAAATTAAATAGGAGCAAATGATTTTTCTAATGTGTTAAAATTGTTTCTCTTCATTTAAATATTTGATAGTTGCAACCTTATAAACATGTTTCCTCTGGAGTCCATTACATTGTTAAACTGATTTCAGTAGAGTTGTAGGTCAGTATAAATGCTAGCAAAATTGCCATTTTCTGAATGGTTTCCAACTTGAGTCCTCAACCTCGTTGCTGCACATTTTCACTAGGTGTAAACGCATGGATTCTGATTATGTTTTTACTTTCCAATCAAAACAAATTATTTCTAACTCGGAGTCATTCAGTCATACTGTCCACCTTGTCCATGTCAACTAGGTTTCCCGCAATAGTCTAGTCCCATTTGTCTGTGTTTGGCCCATATCACTGTAAATCTTTTCAATTCATGTACCTATCCAAATATATTTTAAATGTAACTGTACCTGCATCTACCACTTTCTCTTGCAGTTTATGCTATATATGAGACACACTCTTTGTGAAAAATATAATCTTTTTAGATCATTTCTGCTTTACATTCCTATTTGCAAATTCTGTGATCAACAAAGTGTGATAGATGTTGTTTCTAGACAATGGAATTCTTCCAGTTTTAGATTGTGACTCCTGCTCCTATTCTTCCCATCAAAGATTGATTTTGCAGCAGAAATAATGGTGAGGCTAAAGGCCAGCAGAGTAAAAATTTAGAGGACTTCAGTTCAAGAGGAATTTAGGAGTCCTTACTGCATGAATCACAAAAAAATTGGCATCTAAATTCAGTGGGTAATGCAAATTAAATGTTGGCCATTATCTTAAAGGGAAAGAGTATGAAAAAAATGCGGTGTCTTGCTAAAATTATACATGATACTGGTCAGACCACAGCGGAACAGTTCTAGTCCCTTATCTTAGGAAAGATATTCTGCACTGGCATTGGAGGCACTTGAGAGAAAGTTCAGGAGATTGATCCCAGGTATGAAAGGACTTTCCAATGAGGTTGAGTAGGTTAGACCTTTGCTATTGAAGTTTAAAGAATGAGTGATGATTTTATTGAAGCATACAAGATTCGTAGTGGGCTTTACAGGATAAACATAGTAAGGTATTTTCTCCTTGGATGAGATTCTAGGATTAGAGGGCAAAAATCACTATGTTGGTCACACATTTAAGACACATGAGAAAAAATTATTTTAGGCGTTAGTGAATCTGTGGAATTGTTGACCACAGAAAGCTATTGAAGCTGGGTAATTAAGTATATTCAAACTCAAACTGATTTTTATTCTGTAAGGGAATGGAGGGTTATTGGTAAAGAACTGCAAAATGGAGTTCTGGATGGTCAAATCAGCTGTGATTTAATTGAATCAGACTAGATAGGCCAAATGGCCAAATTATGCTCCCATGCTGATGATCTTATGCTAGGTTAGTAGTTTGCAGTATATGCTGCGGATGGAAGGGATATTGGGTCAAGTGGTAGGGGAGAGGTGTGTCGTATTTGGTGATGGAAGATGTGTGTGTCAAGCCTGGTAGCAGGGATTGGGTGGTGGGTCTGGCTTAGTGCCAGGGGAGTGATTGTCATTAAGGGTGTGGGCTTCATCTGGATGCTGCCAGACTGTTGAATTGAGTAGGGAGGCGAGGTGTGGGACTCAGTAGAAAATGAGGACAGTAGATGCTGGAGATCAGAATTGAAGAGTGTGCCACTGGAAAAGCATAGCAGGTCAGCCAACATTCGAGGAGAATGGACATTTCGAGCATAAGTTCTTCATTAGGAATGAGGGGGGCTGGGGAGAAAGTAGGTGGGAACATGATAGGTGGGTGAAGGTGATAGGTCAGAGAGAAGGGTGGACAGGTTAGGTGGGAAGGAAAATGGACAGGTAGGATAGTTCAAGAGGGCAGTGCTGAAAGGTTGGATCGAGGGGAAGGGGGGGTTCAAGGGCAGAGGTGTGGGAAATGGAGGAGATGTGTTGGAGGGCATAATCAACCACGTGGGAGTAGAATTTGCAGTCCCTAAAGTAGGAGGCCATCTAGGATGAACTATACTGGAATTGGTCCTCCTAGGAGCAGATCTAGTCGATGCAGAGGAATTGGAAATAAGAGATAGCATTTTTACAGGAGAAAGGTGGGCAAAAGTATAGTCCAGGTAGCTGTAGGAGTTGGTGGATTTGTAATAGATGTCTGTGTTGGGTTGGTCGCTGGAAATGGAAGTGGAAATGGAGGTGGAGAGCTGCAGGAACGTGAGGGTGATGTCCAAGATGGTCAAGGTGAACTTGAGGTCAGGATGGAAGGTGTTAGTGAAGTTGAAGAACTATTCAACCTCCTCATGGGAGCACACGGTGGCACCAATGCAGTCATTGATGTAGCAGAGTAAAATGTGGGGAATGGTACTGGTGTAGCTGTGGAGAATGGACTGTTCCATGGAGCTGACAAAGAGACAGGAAAAGCTGGGCCCATGGGGGTTGGGGGGGGGGAGAGAGGGTGCAATGGCTACCCCTTTGGTCTGAAGGAAGTGGGAGGATTTGAAGGAGATGTTGTTGAGGGTGAGGACCACTTCAGCCAATTGATTGTGTGTGTCAGTAGAAGGGTACTGGTTTGATCAGCGTAAGAAGAAGAAACTGAGGGCTTGGAGGTCTTCATCATGGAAGATAGATGAATACAGGGCCAAGGATATGAAAGTCATGGAGGAGGTGGAGAGCTTGGGTGGCATCCTGAATGTAGATGGAGTGTTTCTTGACCAAGGGGGACAGGACAGTGTCAAGGTATGCAGACAAGTTCAGTGGATCAGAGCAGGCTGAGATGATGGGGGAGTAGGAGGAGATGTCCATGAATTGGTGCCTGACTTCGGAATTGTAGAGGTCGGTGCACCACATTACCACTGCATCCATTGTCTGCTGGTTTGAAAGTGAGGTTGGAGTTGGAGCAGAGGAAGTGGAGGGCTGAGCGTTGCAAGTGCGAGAGGTTGGAGTTGGGGAGGGGGGTGGACAAATTGTTTTTACCTCAATGACTGCAGATGCTGGAAACCAGATTCTGGAATAGTGGTGCTGAAGAGCACAGCAGTTCAGGCAGCATCCAAGGAGCAGCAAAATCGACGTTTCGGGCAAAAGCCCTTCATCAGGCAGTCAATGTCACGGTGGCAGTTGGAAACGAAGAGGTAGAGGGCAGGTAACCGACCAGCACGAGGTGTCCAGGTGAATGGGGTGTGTAGGAGGTGGGAGAAAGGGTCTTCGGAGGGTGGGCAGGAGTCCTGGTGGAAAATGTAAGAGTGGAGGCAGTGAAAAAAGTGTTTGATGTGTTCATAGTCTGGGAACCCAGCACCGCCTAGTTCTACCTCTTACCCAGGATTCACAAACCTGACTGTCCCGGTCAACCCATTGTCTCTCAGCCTGCACCTGCCCCACCGAACTTACCTCTGCATACCTTGATACCGTACAATCCGCTTTGGTCCAGGAATTCCTCACCTACATTCATGCCATCACCCACGCCCTCCATCTCCTCCATGACTTTTATTTCCCCAGCCACCAACCCCTCACCTTCATCATGGACATTCACTATTCACCATGATCAAGGTCTCCAAGCCCTCTGTTTCTTCCTCTTGCACCAACCCAACCAGTGCCCTTCCACTGACACGCCCAGTCAATTGGGTGAACTGGTCCTTACCCTCAACAATTTCTCCTTCAAATCCTCCCACATCCTCCAGACCAAAGGGGTAGCCATGGATCTCAGTGCTATGTCTGTCTCTTTGTAGGATACGTGGAACAGTCCATCATCCGCAGTTACACTAGCACCATTCCCCACCTTTTCCTCTGTTACATCAAGGATTGTATTGGTGCTACATCATGCTCCCACGAGGAGGTTGAACAGTTCTTCAACTTCACTAACACCTTCCACCCCTCCAAGTTCACCTGGACCATCTTGGACACCTCCCTTCCCTTCCTGGACCTCTCAATCTACATTTCCGGCAACATACTCAATGCAGATATCCACTACAAATGCACCAACTCCTACAGCTTTTAGGACTATACCTTCTCTCACCCTGCCTCCTGTAAAAACACTATCCCTTACTCCCAATTCCTCCGTCTCCACCACATCTGCTCCCAGGAGGACCCATTCCACCATAGAACATCCCAGATGGCCTCCTAACACATGGACCGCAGTTTCCCTCTCACATGATCAATGACGCCCTCCAGCGCATCTCCTCCAATTCCCACACTTCTGCCCTTGAACCCCAACCCTCCAACCACAACAAGGATGGGCCCCCCCCCCCGGTCCTCGCCTTCCAACCCACCAACCTCCGATGAAGTCATATCATCCTCCACCGTTTCGGCCACCTAGAAACAGACCCCAACACCAGGGATATACTTTGCTCCCCACCCCTATCTGCGTTCTGGAGAGACCGTTCCCTCTGCAACTCCCTTGGTAGGTCCACGTACCCCCACCAACCTACTGTCCACTCCCAGCACCTTACCCTGCCACTGCAAGAATTACAAAACCTGTGCTCATACCTAACTCTTCAACGCCAACCAAGGCTGCAAAGGATCCTTCCACATCCGACACAGATTTATCCATATTTCCACACACATCAGCTACTGTGTTTTTTGCTCCCAATGTGGTCTCCTCTAAATTGAGGAGACAGAACGCCAACTTGTGCAATGTTTCAGAGAACATCTCTGAGACACATGCACCAAACAATCTCACCAGCCCATGGTCAAACATTTTAATTTCCCCTCCTATTCCGTCAAGGACATGCAGGTCCTTGGTCGCCTCCACCACCAAACTTGACTCCTGGAGGAAGAACACCTCATCTTCCGCCTTGGTTCCCTCCAACCACACGGGATCAATGTGATTTCAGCATTTTCCTCATTTCCTCTCCCCCACCTTATCCTTGATCCAATCTTCCAATTCAGCACTGCCCTCTTGAACTGTCCTACCTGTCAATCTCCCTTCCCACATATCTACTCCACCCTCCTCACCGAGCTATCATTTCACCTTCGCCTTCATCCACCTATCATATCCCCAGCTACCTTCCCCAGCCCTACCACCTGCCAATTATCTCTCAGACCCCTTGTGCCACAAGTGTCATTCCTGATGAAGGGCTTATGCTTGAACCTTTGATCCTCCTGCTCCTCGGATGTTGCCTGGCCAGCTGTGCTTTTGCGAGAATCAGCAGTGGAGTTCATGTCAGGTTTGGCAGCAGGAGAGGGAATAATATTGGATGGTTTTTGTTGATCTGGCTTGGGGGGGTGGACAATGGCAATTTATTTTGTGAAGAAAGCAGAAATTGCAAACAATGAACCTCATTCGCAATTATAGTAAAACACAAATTGAGCATTGGTTCATCCATTCCAATACTGGTGGACTAATAGCTGTAATAAAGATCAAGATGGATATTCAAATTGCAGTAACAGTAGATCATTAACATAGGCCAAAGATCACACTGAAATCTAATCTAAATCCAATTCCACAACAGTTAATGACATTGCTTCATGACACCAAGAGACAGATAGTGTCTCATTTTAATTATTCTAAAACAGAACGCTGATACGTCTGCTACCAAAATTAACAAGATTATTGCGGTTAACAATGAGTTTAATTTGTAAAGTATATTAAATCAAATAAATCAATTAAACATGTTCTAATGCAACATTTTATATTCAGTTTCCAAACATGCCTGCACTGTTTTGTGCTGTAAACTTACCAATTCTTAGAGCAGCATTTAATACTGCCAAATCCCCAGAGATAAGGACATCTTGTTGCATAGGAGGCCAAAAGATGGAAATCCTGCTACCCTCCTGTCTCTCTTTGATTTAACCTAGGCTTGGTCAGCTTAAGGGCCTCGTCTCACTGTCCTAACATCTTGGTGTGTCCTGCCACAGAAAAAAATGAAGTAAGACTACCCAGCTTTTAAATCATTGGTGCCCCTCCACAACTTTCTTCTTGGGAATCTATCAATGATCCATGTTGTGGTTTTGCAGTGGTGACTGTTGCTGATGGCACAGCCAGAACTGGAGAGCTACCAGTCTCTGATCGACTAGCAGCATTCTCTATAGACTTTCTAAGCGGAAATGTTGTTGAAGGGTGTAAGAGCCTGAACAAGTTAATACTAAGGATTGCCTTAAGTAGCACCCACTATCTTGATCTATTGATAGATTAAGTGAATGGCAAAACTGTGCCAAACACAGTTCAACATAAGCAAGTGTGAGGTTATCCATTTCAGATGGAGAAAGAATAGATCATAGTACTTTCTCGATGGTATGAAGTTAAATACAGTGAATGGATGTCTAAAGAGACTTCGGGTTTCAAGGGCATAGATCTTTAAAATGTCACAGCGAGGTACAGAAAGAAAGATAGTAGAATAGTAGTCTTTATATTGAGAAGAATGAAGTATAAGGAGGTAGAAATTGTGCAACAATTGTACAATTGCCTAGGTTAGAATCCACTCAATACTGTGAGCAGGTCTGGACACCAAACTTTCAGAGGGATACATTGGCCTTGGATGGAATACAATGTAAGTTTACAAATTATACCTGGACTTCAAGCATTAAGTAATGAGAAAAGTTTATACAAATTAGGCCTTTTTTCTCTTGATTTAGAAAGTTAAGGGATAATCTGGTTGAAGTTTTCAAAATACAAACAGGAAAAGACAGGGAATGTGAAGATGAACAAATCGCACTAGTTGGTGATTCTAGAACTGGGCGCATAATCTGAGAATTAGGGCCAGACAGTACAGGAGGGATGTTAGGAAGCATTTCTTCACACAGAGTGGGAGATGTTTAGGACTCTCTTCCACAAATGGCAATGGATGTTGGATCAGTTAATTTTAGAAGTTAATTTTTTGTTATGCAAAGATATTAAGGGAAATGATTAAGTCATAGATGAGCAATGATTTTGTTGAATGGAGCAACAGGCTCAAGGAGCTGAATGGCCTCCTCCTGTTCTTAGATATCTCACTGGTGAGGAGAGCACCTTAGGATCTCGAAGGAGTAAGACCAACCATGCAAATTGCTTTGAAACATTTGTAATGTCACCTACAATATTAATGAAACTTATAACTACAGTGAGTAAAAGAGAGGTTTGGCGGGGACTTGAGGACTTTTTTCTTTCACCCACAGAGTCTGGTAATCTGGAGTGTACTGTTCAGGAGGATGGTTGAGGCAGAAGATCTCACAACCTTTAACAAGTACTCGGATGAGCAATTAAGTAACGGAACATTCAAAGCTATAGACTTAGAGGTGGGAAGTGGGACTGGTACAGATTTAGAATAGGTTTTGGATGGGCTGAAGGGTGTCTTCTGTGCTGTATGATTCTATGGTTGAAGTAAATAAATAGAATCCGCTCCACATTGGCTCTCAGTTGCTCCAAGTTAAGTTTTTCTCTGGGATTCACTTCCCTGCACCAATTTGGAGACATGGCTTCAGGATGGCAAGGATTGGATCCTGATTATTGAGGGTAATATGACATTTGAGAAAAATGGAAAGCTAGGTAAAGCTGGAGGAGAGCACTGTTAATCAAAGACAGTCTTTGTGACCAATAGTTAGCATTGATCTTAGTTCAAGAACTTAGGATGCAGAAGCGTCCTAGGATGGAAATGAGGAAAATTAGGGGAATGAAGTCACTAGTGGGAATGGTCTACAGGTTCTTAACTGTAATTACAATCTAAATCAAGATATGCAGGAAGAAACAATGGCTGCCTGTAATAAAGCAACAGAAATGGTCGTTGGTGACTTTAATGTATGGATTAAATGAAAAAGTGGATTGACAGTAGGGACCTGAATGAGAAGTTCATCAAATGATTTTGAATGAGTTTCTGCAAGCAGCAGACTTTGGGACCAACCAGACGGCAGGGTAAATAACACTTGGTATTAGAATAGAATATCCTAATCTCACTACCCTCTGCTCTGGACCTCCGGCTCCACACCATGACTGCTTCCCCTCGCCGGCGTCGCTCCAGGACTGCTTTCCCTTGCTGGCCCCTGCTCTGGGACTCCTTCCCCTAGCTGGTCTCAAGTGTATTCAAGTACAGACATACAGGAGTATAGTGAAAGGTTTTGCAATGTTGCGTCTTATGGTGCCATCTTATTTACAAGTACATAGATACAAATCCAAAAGAGAGGAATATAACAGAAAGGTAGTTGCATGACTTTACAGAAATAATGCATAGTTAAAAGGGTAGTCATGACAGATAGATAAACAAATCACAATAAAACACTACATTGCAGTAACTCAGTTCAGGGCCTCTGACCACCCGCACCAGATCCCAATCCAACAACTGTCCTTGCTCCACTCCAAATCTTTTCTGCTCCAATCCATGTTTCAACTGCTCTAAGGTACGTTTTCTCTGGGATTCATGTCTCTGCACCAGCCTCCATTCTGGGCCTGCTTCCCCTCGCCAGCCTCCGTTCTGGGTTTGCTTCCCCTCGCAGGTCTCCACTCCGGGACGGGTTCCCCTCGCCGGCCTCCGCTCCGGGGCCTGCTTCCCCTCGCCAGCCTCCGCTCTGGGGCCTGCTTCCCCTCGCCGGCCTCCGCTCTGGGGCCTGCTTCCCCTCGCCGGCCTCCGCTCTGGGGCCTGCTTCCCCTCGCCGGCCTCCGCTCCGGGGTGGGTTCCCCTCGCCGGCCTCCGCGCCGGGACGGGTTCCCCTCGCCGGCCTCTGCTCCGGGGCGGGTTCCCCTCGCCGGCCTCCGCGCCGGGACGGGTTCCCCTCGCCAACCTCTGCTCCAAGACCTGTTCGCCTCATTGGCCTCCACTCTGTGATTCGCCTCCAGGGCTCACCAGCACCTCCATTCCCCTCTAGGTAAGTTGAAGTCATTAGCTGGAGAAAAAAGCAGGAAGGACAAGGAAACCTGAGGAAAAAAGAAAGAAAAAAGAATGAGCAAAGCAAAGGAGCTCCAGCTGGAGTGTCCTACTCTGCCACCATCTTGCACTATCGATTACTTTGTATTATTATTAATACAATTACTGTGCAATATCATGGGATTAGTTACGATTTGGAGATGCCGGTGTTGGACTGGGGTGTACAAAGTTAAAAATCACACAACACCAAGTTATAGTCCAACAGGTTTAATTGGAAGCACACGAGCTTTCGGAGCGACGCTCCTTCATCAGGTGATTGTGGAGGGCTCGATCGTAACACAGTATTTATCGCAAAAATTTGCAGTGTGATGTAACTAAAATTATACCTTGAAAAATTGATTGTCTGTTAAGCCTTTCATCTGTTAGAATACAGTGATAGTTTCACTTCTTTCATGTGTAAATCACAAAACCTTTTTTTTAAAGTTGCATTCTTGAGTTAGCTGTTAACAATGGTGATAGCTAGACAATATACCTTCAACATATTGTCTAGCTATCACCATTGTTAACAGCTAACCAGAGAATGCAACTTTTTAAAAAAAAAGGTTTTGTGATTTACACATGAAAGAAGTGAAACTATCACTGTATTCTAACAGATGAAAGGCTTAACAGACAATCGATTTTTCAAGGTATAATTTCAGTTACATCACACTGCAAATTTTCGCTGTAGATTCTGTGTTACGATCGAGCCCTCCACAATCACCTGATGAAGGAGCATCGCTCCGAAAGCTCGTGTGCTTCCAATTAAACCTGTTGGACTATAACCTGGTGTTGTGTGATTTTTAACTTTATGGGATTAGTTAATTACCACAAAGATAAGGGACTCAGTTGGCTACAATATTATTGAATTTTGCATCCATTTTGAAAGAGGCAAGATTGGTTATAATAGAATAAGAGCAACTATGTGGACATGAAAGCTGAGTTGACAGAATTGAAGTGGTGAGCTAGGGTGGGCGTTGGTCATTAGAGATGTGGGCAAGCATATAAGAGAATACTTCAAAGTAAGAATATTCCTACTGTGAAGACAAATTCTGAAGGGAGGGCCCACATTTGAAGTTAAAAATAAGAATAAGCTTAATTGAAGTAAGAAATTAGTATGTGAGTAAACTTGCTAGAAATGTAATGAAAAAAGTCAAGAATTTCTACAGGTACTTAAAAAAAAGATAAATGAAGTGAATATTTTATCGAGGGTGCGAACAGAAATGGCAGATGAACAAATATTTTTCTCCTGTATTCACTATAGAAAATACAAAAAAAAGTTAACAGCTATTAATCAGGAAATGGAAAGGAGAGATAAACTTCGTTAGATTAAAATCCCAAGAGAAAGGTCATCAAGCAAACTGGAGCTCCAGGGTAATAAGTCTCTGGAAGGAAATGGCTAATCATGTATTGAATGTGCTGATGTTAATTTTCCTAGAAACGAAACCTGTCATTCTGCAAGTAGATACTTAAAAAAAAGGACTAGGAGAAGCCTGGTAAAGAACAGAAGACCAAGGGCATTTTCGTGCATCAGTTGAAACCAGCTATTCTAATAGCAAGCTTTTCACAGTCGTTAATAGATGAGAGATTTTATGTATGTTTCTATGGAGTAAAATTAGTAGAAGTGGGTGATCGTCATCTACGACAGCTCTAGAAGAAATATTTATGTAAAGCACAGAGGTTTGCTCTTAAGGATTTTCGGGTCAGTTAGACTTGCAGCATTAAATACTAGGCAGGAGTAGATATGGTCCTAACAGACACCCTCTTTCAGTTACTGTCACAAACATAAGCACAATAAAAGATTCAGGCAAAAAGATCAGTGCCAATACACCTGTTAAAGTAGCAATACGATCTAGGTCTAATCTCTCAAGATACATAAAGCGCAGTCAAAAATGCGACAGGATTGATTTATCATCAATGACATTTGACTGGAAGTTAATATCTTGCTAGCTAGATCCAAAATAACAGTCCTGAAAATACACGAAGACCACATGGGAATGGAAAGATGCATGTTCAGAGTTAGATCAATTCTCTACTCAACAGCACCTATAAAGACATCAAGAAAATAGTGTCTATGTGCAGTGTGTGCCAGAAGTATGGAAGAACAGATGATAGATACTGTAGTACCACCCATGTGATGGCATAATCTGGGAACCTATTTATTCCCAGCAATTAAGAATGATATCTGACCATTGTAATCTACTACTCAGACAAAGTCTTTTCCCTGGGGTTGGGGAGTCCAGAAGTAGAGGGCATAGGTTTAGGGTGAGAGGGGAAAGATATAAAAGAGACCTAAGGGGCAACATTTTCACGCAGAGGGTGGTACGTGTATAGAATGAGCTGCCAGAGGATGTGGTGGAGGCTGGTACAATTGCAACATTTAAGAGGTATTTGGATGGGTATACGAATAGGAAGAGTGTGGAGGGATATGGGCCAGGTGCTGGCAGGTGGGACTAGATTGGGTTGGGATATCTGGTCAGCATGGACAGGTTGGACTGAAGGGTCTGTTTCCGTGCTGTACACCTCTATGACTCTAAGGCAAAAGATTTGAGAGCTTTGACAAACGTCACAGCAGTAGGAATTCTGCTTGCTGATCAAATGTCTCCTGAAAAAAAAGTGTAAAGAAAATCCAATTCACTTTCAAAGAATATAATGACTTTGCTGAACGGTGTAAGTTGGGTGTTATTATCTCATCTCAAATGAAGCAGAGCAACATACCAGTTCAGATGGCCAAGCTGTGCAATATCAATAATGTCACCCAGAAGTCACATAACATCAGAGACGTCAAGCATGATTCTGATAACAACAAGATCAATACATGCAATATTGCAAGTGCAAGTTGCCAGTTTACCACTTGAAGTGATGAAGGAAGTGTAATATCCTGTAAGCCAATTAATGCCCAGGATAATATTTTAACAAAAGAAAACAAACATAGAATGCTTCCAAGGTGTTCCATTTAGTTATTCACATCAATTCTTAATCTTCAATAGTTTAGATAGTGAAAATAGCATAATTGTTGCAATGATTCTATTGATATAAAGGTATTATATCTAGAAGGAAAAGCAATTGAAATCAGCAAATGATCTATACTGATCCAATGTATTTTGTATACTGAGAACCAATATGACAAGTAAGTTCATTTCTAAGGTTTTTTTTAAACTTCCCTCTGGAAGATAAATATGAATGTTATTATACATTTGAGAAAATCCTGGAGGTCTGTTCCTAATACCACTACCGGTAAACCTAAACTCTAAGGACTGCAATGATTCAAGAATGCAGCTTAGCCATTTTTACCAGTGCAATTGCGCATGAATAGCAAATTCTGACCAGCCAGTGATGCCCATATCCCATGATAGTTTTTAAAGGTTTTGAAAACAAGCTAGGAAGTAATTGTAATGCAGGTGTATATCTGGAAGGCCACATTTACTTTTCCTAGTTCACCAGCAATACATGCAATAAAATCAAATCATTTCTGTCACCAAGGCAACACGCTAGTGTGAGATCTACCTTGCTTAAGGTTTTATTTCGCATTAGAGAATGTTTTTTTCTGCGCTTTCTTTTAATCCCCTTGGTTGATGATTCAATTTAAATACAAGAGTTTTAATAGAAATAAAGTTGATATTTTAACATTTTGTCTACTGGAATTAGGGAAAATAATTCGAATTCCATAGATTAGTGGTGTTAATATTAAACTGCAATTTAAAAAGGCTTAATGGAGAAGATAAAAGGGATTACATTTGATTATATTTCTACCAATTTTCAAACCTTCTCAGCACATTCCACACGTAGAGAAAACAGTTTATAAACAGCCCTCAATTTCCCTTGAACCATGCCCCTCTCAAAACAGTTATCAGTTTTTGCAATCACCAAAGTACTTGTGATTTTGTATATGTCAGACGTCACAGGTAGTGAAACAGTTTATTTTTACAAAACAAAGCTCAGGGTCATTTAACTCTTGCAATGTCTGAACAACCTCAGGAATGTATATCTTACACCATTTGACAATGCGCTTGAACTCCATGTAAATGGTGAGTTCAATCGAAAATATACTTTTCCAATAAAGCTCAGCATATGTGTAAATGGAAAGTGTTTATGGTTATCTATAGCAGTTGACATATAGCTCCCCTGTTTGTATAGTAAAACTTAAAAAATGGAGCCGTACACTCCAAGAGAATATCACATTTAATTCTCCAGTTTTTGCTGAGTTTGAGTTTTAATAATACATCATACTTGACCTCAACAGCCCTGAGCTTAGGGATTTGAAAGGAGGGATAAGGAGTAGTCATCAGTTGTCTGCTCCTGGCTACTCTCTGATGACACCTACTAGAGAATACTTATGTAGGGTAGAAAACTAAGGTCAAATCTTATTGTACTTTCTTCAATTTTTCTCTCCCATCCACATCATCAGCTTGGATAATAAATTTTCTGATGACAAAGTAAGGTGGCATTGTAGACAGTATAAATGATAGCATCAAACTACAAAGGAATATTGATAGCTGAGGTGAATCGGCAAAAATATGGCAAACAATTTGAAGTAAGCAAGTATTGGGTTATCCATTTTGAAGCAAAAAAAGCGAAACATCAGGGTATTTTCTCAATTATATAAAGTTAAATATAGTCTTGGGGTTCAGGTACACAGATCTTTAAATTGGCCTTGGAGGGACGACAACAGAAATTTACATGAATCCCTGATGCCTCAGGGAGGTTCTGGCCTGTAGTTGACCAGAAGTGAGTGTCCATCAGCACTCTCTCTAACCTGACCATGTATGCAAGCAGCCCTTTGAAGATTGTGTACATGGCTATCACATTTGGCGTGCTGGTCAGAGGACGATAGGACTTCCAGAACTCAGAGGCCTGCACACCCAAAAAAAATTAGAGAAAACGCTGGTTTTATGTACTTGTTCCTGTCTAAGGGAGCAGATGCAGAAAATAGTCAAGAAAGCTAATGGAATGCTAACCTTTATTTCAAGAGAAGTGGAGTACAAGTATGCAGATGTTATGTTGCAGCTATCCAGAATCAAGGTCAGACCCCAGTTAGAGTACTCTGGACACTATACCTTAGGAAAGGTACATGGCCTTGGACGGAATACAGCATAGATTTACGTGAATGATACCTGGACTTCAGGGTTAAAGAGAGATTGTACCAATGAAGCCTATTTTCTCTAGACGTTAAAAGGTTAAGTGGTAATCTGATCAAAGTCCTCAAGGCATTAACAAGAAAAGACAAGGTAGATGATGAAAATCTATTTCCAATGGTTGGGCAGACTAGAGGCATAGTCTGAGAATAAAGGCCAGACCATTCAGGAGGAATGTTAGACAGCACTTCCATATACACACTGTGGCAGATGTTTGGAACACTCTTCTACAAATGGCAGAGTGTGTTGGGTCAGTTGTCAGTTTTAAATCTGAGATAGGCATATGTTTGTTGAGCCAAGGTGTTAATGGATATGGGCTAAACACAGGTACGTCAGAGAGTCCTGCTACTGATGAGCCATTGGTTGGCAAAACATGCTGCTCCGAATTCGAAGTTCCTATGCAAATTCATATCAATTATTAAAAGGTGTCCACTCTAGCAGTATTGGTGAAAGGAATGTTTGGAACTGTGTGCCAGATGTAAGAATACTTTGAAGAGAATATGTATGAAAAATCACGAGAGGAAGAATATTGGTATTGTTACTTTGTTTCCCAAGCCTCAACTCATCTCAGTAATGTGAAGGGTCTGTATCAGAAATAACAATTGATTTGTTTGATTTATTATATATATCCATAACTTGAGTTGTGTTCAGTATTATTTTATACTGAATATGCATCTATCATTCTTTGTAAATTCTGAGCTTATAATTTTACAGTTACACATTTCAAACCTGTTTCAAATATTTCATGATGTATAAGTGGTGATTGTGAGTTCAACAATCTGCTCAACTTCTAATTGCACATTACCACATCAAGACGTACCTTAATAAAATCATTTGTTCTGACGTAGGTTTTGTTTTCAACACACCTTCATTTCTACTTCTCTAATCATTTTTCAAATACAAAGAAAAATTTAGATGAGGCTATGTTAATTTTGCAGGTAACAAGCAAAGTACAGAATAACATGATGAAATCTCAGATTGATTTGAAAAATTTGAGTACCATCTTTTAATGACCAGAAAAATACCAAGAATTTTGCCACACTGTTGATGTCATATACATGGACTTTAGTAAGGCGTTTGATAAGATTCCCCATGGTAGACTAATGGAGAAAGTGCAGTCATATGGTGTGCAGGGTGTTCTAGCTAAGTGGATAAAGAACTGGCTGAGCAACAGGAGACAGAGAGTAGTAGTTGAAGGGAGTTCTTTGAAATGGAGAAAGGTGACCAATTGGGACCCCTGTCGTTCATAATATACTTAAATGATCTGGATGAGGGCACTGTTGGTATGATCAGCAAGTTTGCAGATGACACAAAGATTGGTGGAGTAGCAGAAAGCATAAGAGACTGTCAGAGAATACAGGAGGATATAGATAGACTGGAGAGTTTGGTGGAAAAGTGGCAGATGGTTTTCAATCCAGACAAATGTGAGGTGATGCATTTAGGCAAGACTAATTCCAGAGTGAATTATACAATGAATGGAAAACCCTCGGAAAAGTTGATGAGCAGTGAGATCTGGGAGTGCAGATCCATTGTACCCTGAAAGTTGCTGCACGGGTGGATAGAGTGTTCAAGAAGGCATATATTATGCTTGCCTTCATTGGACGGGGTATTGAGTATAAGAGCTGGCAAGTCATGTTAAAATTGTACAAGACATTGGTTCGGCTGCATTTAGAATACAGTGTACAGTTCTGGTCACCATATTACCAAAAGGATGTGGATGCTTTGGAGAGGGTGCAGAGAAGGTTTTAGAAGATGTTGCCTGGTATGGAAGGTGCTAGCTATGAAGAGAGGTTGAGTAGGTTAGCTTTATTTTCATGAGGAAAAAGGAGATTGGTGGGGACCTGATTGAGGTTTACAAAATCATGAAGGGTATATACAGGGTGGATAGAGACCAGCTTTTTCCCTGGGTGAAGGATTCAGTAACGAGAGATCACGCTTTCAAGGTGAGAAGTGGAAAGTTTAAGAGGGATACACAGCAAATACTTCACATAGAGGGTGGTGGACGTTTGGAATGCGTTGCCAGCAGAGGTGGTAGAGGCAGGCACAGTAGATTCATTTAAGATGCATCTGGATAAATGCATGCGGAGGTGGAGAGTAGAGGGATACAGATGCTTAGGAATTGACCGACAGGTTTAGATAGTACATTTTGATCAGCTCAGACTTGGAGGGCCGAAGGGCATGTTCCTGGGCTGTAAATTTTCTTTGTTCTTATTAATGGCCTTACTTAATTTATTTGATCTGTCTACTCATATAGATTAGCTCTGGACCTGATATGAGTGATTTGCACACTTGTTAGTAGAGATCTCCTTCCCAGATCCAGCTTCAATCTGATTATTATGTGTCCTTTTTTGTCCTTTTCTATCAGTGTTCATAGTAAGTCGGAAAGACTGTTCCTCTTTTGCCTTTTCTGTTCAATGATTCATTAATCAGTTTGCCACTAAAAAGATCTGCCCCTCTTTTGCTCCTCCCTTTCTCCTCCCTTGGGATAGAATTTGTTTCATTTTAATGACTGTTATACTGAATGTAAATATGGACTGCTATAGCTGATTTGGCTTGGTTGGACGTAACTAACTCATCTCAGTTTGTGGGAGGTAGTAAACCGCAACATTCCACAAACAGGCTCCAATGCCTTCAGCCTGTGATTTCTTTTAAAACTTTCCATGTTAATTTTAAAATGCAGGTCTTATTCCGAAAAATGTTCTGTGAAAGTAAATTTAAAATCCTGAAATATTATGGTCACTCTCTGCTAAAATATTTGAGTTTAACAAGCTAATTCAACTTTGTACTCAGTTGGAATATTCCCATGATAGCTTTAGCTTATTAATTTCCTATAATTAGCTATCAAGAAAAGTAAGAAGAAAAGGAGAAAATTGCTTTGAAAGAAATGACCTCAAGGTGAAAAGTTTGAAATTCTGTCATGAGAAAATGTATAGTTAGTGGGAGAGATAGATACAACTGTCAATAACCTTTCATTAATTTCCTGTAGGTGATGGTGACAGATGGCAGTTCTTCGCCAAAGTATTCCACTGTGTGGGTGATGGTACATGTATTGGATGAGAATGATAACAAACCCCTGTTTCCTCAGAAAGTATATCAAATTAAACTTCCAGAACGGGACCGCAGAAAACGGAGTGAGCCGATTTATAGAACGTTTGCATTCGATAAGGACAAAGGCCCCAATGCAGAAATTTCCTACAGCATTGTGGATGGAAATGATGATGGGAAGTTTTTTATTGATCCTAAAACCGGGATGGTGTCCTCCAGGAAGCAGTTTTCAGCTGGAAACTATGATATTCTAACTGTAAGCTTCTATTCTTGGTTTTGTTCGTAAATGTCAATCTTACTTGAAAACATTAATCTCTTTATGTTGCTCTCTGATCTTCATGTTAGCACCAATGACAAGATAACAATTATCCAATTGTTACAAAAGCAAAATAACATTAATCTGAATCATTTTTAACCATTAAAATGAACAGGCCTACATGAGGGAAAACATTAGAAAGGCCATTATTAAGCTATGATGAGGAGGTACCGGTGTTGGACTGGGATGGACAAAGTTAAAAATTACACTACACTAGGTTATATTTTTAACAGGTTTGTTTGGAAGGACTAACTTTCGGAGTGCTGCACCTTCATCAGGTAGCTAGTCTTGTCATTATTAAGCTGATCAGGTATTAGCTGTAGAGAGAGAAACAGAGAACACGATTCTGATCAATGAAGATTCATGGAAGTGGAAGATAGTAAAGATAAGCAGTTTTGAAGCAATTACAGGGACAGGCAAAGGCGATAGAGAAAGAATAACTGAAAAAAGATCTTTGACAGGTCATAGATAGGAGTGATTGCAGTGATGTTGATTCAAGCCTAAACGGTTTGATAGTGAGAGAAAGTGGAAACGATGCATACAGGAATTGTAATGTTAAAGTGTATAATCACAGGAGGATGGAAACATGGAAATGTTGACAAAGGGAGATGATTCCATGATTAGAAAATGCAATGGAAGAAAAACAGATGTGGAACATCTGAGCAACCATATACAGATGAGGCTATCCCATCTCCATCAATGTGTTAACATTTTCCATTCTGAAGATGTCAGAGTGGACTCAATATTATTTCTGTTTCTTTCCCAACATGTGTTGCAAGACCTGCTGAATTTCTTAAGCACTTGTTTTAAATTCACATTTTTGCCTGGTACAGCCACCTGCAATGGCCAGCTCCTGTTTTGCAAGAGATATTGGAGCACTGATTAAGATTTAAAGTTGTTAAACTCCATGTTACTGTTATAAGGTTGAGAAGTGCCAAATAAAATGAAGAAGTGCTATTCCTTATGTTGAGCCTTTTCGGAACAGCTAGAAAGCTAATGATAGTGACTATCTCAAAAGAAAACTAAGAATTGCAGATGCTGGAAGAAAAAGGGGGGAAGAGATAAATAATGAGTGAACTCAATATTGAGTTCAATAATTTTGGGGTCTGAGCACCTTCTTCCATGTCCTCACCGCAACATTGCACACCAGGCCTTGTCATCACATGGGTTGCCAGCACAAGCAATCCTTTGTCAGCCACCAATGGTCCCATTAGCTGCTAACTCTCTCAGTTTACCTTTAATTCCTTTGTCTGGCCAATTATTTTTCTCTTTCTCTGGGCTCCATCTCCATTTGTCATTTTCTTCTCTCTCTCTCTCCCCACTCTATCCTATCATCACTACATATACCAATCTTTTCCTAGCTACAATCCATTCTGAAGAAGGATCACTGACCTAAAACATTAACTCAGCTTTCTCTTCACAGATGCTGTCGGACCTGCTAAGTTTTTCCACCAATTTTATTTTTGTGGCAGTGACCCCTTGTTGTTCTTGATCATAATGTGTAATCATTATCAAAGCCTGGTTCACTAATACATCACATAGAAAACACTAACAATAATCTTTGCATCCTATTGACTCCAAAGTTAGTGAAAAATTTCTTAACATAATGAATTCCTTTAAAATGAAAATCAACACTGTAAACAATACAAATCTTTTTCATGAAAAATGACCAAAAACCCTGTAATATTCCTCAAAAGAGGGATAATTTTAAAGTTGTTTAGCTGTGTTTATTGGAGAATGGAAAATAATATAGACATAGAAGAGAGAAGCAGGGTTAGGCCATTTGACCCTTCAAACATGCGCCACCATTCCATATAATCATAGCTAATAATCAAACTCAGTACCTTAACCCTGCCCTCCCCTTCTATCCCTTGATCCTTTTAACCTCAAGAACCAGATTTACCTCCTTGAAAACACAATCTTTTAGTCTCAATTAGTTTCTGTGTTACTGAGTTCCACAGGATCACCATTTGCTGTGTGAAGAAATTTCTCCTTATCCTAGCCCGAAAAGGTTTATCCCTTTTCTGTAAACTATGACACCTGTTTCTGGACTCCCCACCATCAGGAGCATTCTTCCTGCCTCTAACCTGTCTAATCCTGTTAAAATTTTATAGGCTTTTACATGATTCTCCCCTTAGTCTTCTAAACTTTCGTGAATACAATGCTAACTGACTCGATCACTCCATGTATATCAGTTCTGCCAGCCCCGGAATCAGTTTGATAAACCTTGGCTACTCTCCCTCTATAGCAAGAACATCCTTCTTCAGATAAGGAGACCAAAACTGTGCACAATTTCAAGGTGTAGCCTCAGCAATGCCTGTATAATTGAGCAAGGCATCCTATTTTAAATACCCAAATCCCCTTATTATGAAGGCCAGCATTCAGTTTGCCATCTTTACTGCCTGCTGCTCCTGCACAGTCTCAGCGACTGGTGCACAGGGCACCTGGGTCTCATTGAGCATACCCTTCTTTAAATTACAGCCATTCACATAATCTGCCTTCCTATTTTTATTTCCAAAGTGAATAACCATTTTTTTTTCCACATTAAACTGCATTTGCAATGCAGTTGCCCACCCAAAGTAACGATTGTAATCAAAGTGTAACTCTGAGATTGGGTAATGGCATTGATTATAAGTATACATAGAAGTTACTATTATAGCAAGTTTATTTGCCAAATATATTTGCATAGTTGTCATTAAAATTAATTAACATATGTTTCACTTGAACAGTTTTAGTTGTCTGTATTATGCCTAATTAAAGTCTAGAGATGAGAAGTAATCGTGCGCACTTTTCCAGGTTTAAAGAAGCATGACCTACAACTTCACTGAATACGTTTCCTAATTGGGAGTGCATAACCTGCTTTCTGTGTTTGTTGCTAATAGAATTGAGAAATTATTTCAAACCTATTTCCTTGAGAAATAAATCAAAGAAATACCAGTTCTGTTTTTTTGGCATCTGCTCCACTAAAAACTCAATTTCGTTACAGTAATGGAGGAGATCTTAGTGCTGTTGAATAGGATAAAGATGAAGAGGAAATGTTTAAGAAAAACGGTCAGTCCTAGTAGCACAACAGTTACCCAGTTCAGCTACAATGCAACTGTTTACTGAGGAAGTAGGGCTGGAGGCTTTGATTTCAATTTAATTGCTTAAATGCGAGAGTTAGGTCACAGAGGACTGGAGGATTGCAAACATTCCATCCCTGTTTAAAAGTGAGAGGAGAATAAATTCGGCAACTGCAGACCAGTAAGCCCAGCATCAATGAGACTCGGAGGTATTAATCTGGAAGAAAATTGATTGACACTTGGAGAGGTATGGGTTAATAAATGAGCATCAGAATGGATTTATAGAGTCATAGAACATAGAACGTTATAGCATGGTACAGGCCTTTATCCCTCAATGATGCACCAACCTGTGAAAATAATCTGATGCCCATCTAACCTACCCCGTTCCATTATTATCCATATGTAAGCCCAATGTCCATTTAAAAGCCCTTAACATTGGCGAATCTACTACTGTTGCAGGCAGGCCGTTCCACGCCCCTACTACTCTGAGTGAAGAAGTTACCCCAATATCTGTCCTAAATCTATCACCCCTCAATTTAGAGCTATGTCTCCTCATGTTAGCCTTCACCATCCAAGGAAAAAGGCTCTCACTGTCCACCCTAATCTAACCCTCTGATTATCTTGTACATCTCGATTAAGTCATCTTTCAACCACCTTCTCTTCAATGAAAACAGCCTCAGTTCCCTCAGCCTTTCCTCGTAAGACCTTTCTTCCATACCAGACAAAATCCTAGTAAATCTCTTCTGAAGCCTTTCCAGAGCTTCCACATCCTTCCTAAGTGCAGTTCTGGTCACTGCATTGTAATATTCCATGTGCGGCCTTAGCAGTGTCTTGTACAGCTGAAGCATGACCTCGTGGCCCCAGAACTCAAGTCCCCTCCCAATAAACACCAACACACCATCTGCCTTCTTAACAACCCTATCCGCCTGGGTGGCAAAGTCCAGGGATTATGCACCAGGACACAGATCTCTCTGTTCATCTACACTGCCAAGAATTTTACCATTAACCCAGCACTCTGCATTCGTGTTACTTCTTCCAAAGTGAATGACCTCTCACTTTTCCACATTAAACTCCATTTTCCACTTCTCAGCCCAGCTCTGCATGTTATCTATATCCCTCTGTAGTCCACCACATCGTTCGGCACTATCTACAACTCTGCCTACCTTAGTATCATCTACAAACTTACTAACCCATTCTTCTATGCCCACATCCAGATCTTTTATAAAAATGACAAACAGCAGTGGCCCCAAAACAGATCCTTGTGGCACAAAACTGGTAACTAATCTCCAGGATGAACATTTCCCATCAACCACCACCACCTGTCTTATTTCAACTAGCCAATTTCTGATCCAAACCATTAAATCACATTCAGTCCTGAAACTCCATATTTTGTGCAATAGCTTACCATGTGGAACCTTATCAAACACCTTACTGAAGTCCACATTCACCACATCAACCACTTTACCTTCATCCACCTGTTTTATCACCATCTCGAAGAACACAATAAGGTTAGTAGGCATGACCTACCCTTCACAAAACCATGTTGACTATCCCTAATCAAATTATTCATTTCCAGATTATTATAAATCCTATCTCTTATAACGTTTTTCAACACCTTACCCACAACCAAAATAAGGCTCACTGGTGTCTAATTACCAGGGTTGTCCCGACTCTCCTTCTTAAACAAGGGAATAACATGAGCTTTCCACCAGTCTTCTGGCACTACACCTGTCAACAATGATGGCATAAGGATCAAAGCCAAAGGCTCTGCAATCTCCTCCCTGGCTTCCCAGAGATTCCATGGACAAATCCCATCCAGCCGAGGGGTCTTCTCTATTTTCAGATCTTCCAAAATCTTCCAAAACCTCCTCTTTGTCAACTGCAATTCCATCTAATTTTGTAGCCTGGTATCTCTGTATTCTTACGAACATTGCTCTTTTGCAATGTGAATATTGACAAAACGTATTCAGTAAGCACTTCTCCTATGTCCTCAGATTCCACACACAACTTTCTACTACGATCTTTCATGGGCCCTAATCTTACTCTAGTCATTCTTTTATTCCTGATATACCTATAGAAGGCCTTAGGGTTTTCCTTGATCCTACCTGCCAAAAACGTCTCATGACCCCTTCTGGGTCGCCTTAGCCATAGAGAGATATAGCACAGAAACAGATCCTTTGGTCCAACTTGTCCGTGTTGAACAGATATTCTAACCTAATCTTGTCCCGTTTGCCAGAACTTGGCCCATATCCCTCTAAACTCTTCCTTTCATATACCCATCTAGATGCCTTTTAAATTGTACTAGCCTCCACCACTTCCTCTGGCATCTCATTCCATACACGCACTGCCCTCTGAATGAAAAGGTTGCCCTTTAGTTCCCTTTTACATCATTCCCCTCTCACCCTAAACCTATGCCCCACCTAGTTCTGGACTCCCCCACCCCAGGGAAAAGGCTTTGTCTATTTATCCTATCCATGCCCCTCATTACTTATAAACCTCTATAACGTCACCCCTCTGCCTCTTACATTCCAGGGAAAACAGCTCCAACCTATTCAGCCTCTCCCGAAAGCTCAAAACCTCCAAACCTGGCAACATCCTTGTAAATCTTCTCTGAATCCTTTCAAGTTTCACGACATCCTTCCGATAGGAAGGAGATCAGAATTGCATGCAATATTCCAAAAGTGGCCTAATCAATGCCCTGTCCAGCCAGTTAACTGCAAATTAAGTTCCATGAATATAATGAAGTTTTTTGATAAAATAACAGTATGTAATTTCAGAAGGAATGTGACAGTGTCACAGAACAGGCCTGTCACCATAATTAAATGGGATTAATTAAATGCGATCCAGTGGGATTTAATGGATTGCGATGTCATAAATACAAACTTGGCTGGGGGATAGAAAACTGGAAATGATGCACATTGTTATGCAGATGTCAGTATTAGGACCCCTGATACTTTTGGTAGATATTAATGATCTGAATATTGGTATACTCTCAATATTTTCAAAATTTGCATGTTAAGCCTATTTGTAAATGAAGTAAGCAGTAAAAGTGGATAGTGGCAGACTTAAGGACTTAGAGAGTTAAAATGAGCAGAAACATAGCAGATGAAGCTTAATGTAGAGAATTAAAAATTAATGATTTTACTCAGAAAGAACGAGGAGAGGCAAAATCAGTTATCCAGTAGTATTTTAAAGGAGATGGAAAGGTGGAGTTGTGGGGATGCAGTCTTTGAATGCAGCAAGTTAGTTTAGAGGCCTTGAAATATGCATTTCAGATCCTTTGATTAAATGGGGGAACAATTAATCACCACTACGGTTGGAATTTGAAATTGGTTTGGTTTTAGAATAAGTCTATGCTAATTATTATTCGAGCACCAGGGATGAATTTTCCCAGGAGTTCCCATTGGATTGAATGAATCAATTGTGCAATTGAAGAATTATAGAAAAATGTGACAAATGCAACAATATCCTAAATCTTCACCTGTTATGACAAGGTCAAACCTGTTGCCCTTTCATTGGTATTGCATTATCTCTAATATCTCTGGCATGTTAACCCCACCATTGTTAACATTATAAATTTACAAAATGAATACAGTAGACATTCAAATACTACTTCAACACTATTAAATCTGATGTCATTTTACAAACTTCTGCTTTGCTTTTATGTATTGTGATATGTTCTGAAATTAACTTGAGTTCAAAATTGAGTTTAATAAATGTTAATCTTAATGTCAAAATTTTCATTGTTATGGACATTTCTGGTAGAATATCTGTTCCCTTTAGAACAATGGAACTCATTTGCTAACGTGATACTTTGATTGTTTTGTTTTCATTAATCTTTAATGCTCAGATTAAGGCAGTGGACAATGGAAGACCACAAAAGTCATCTTCTGCACGTTTGCATATTGAATGGATTAAGAAACCGGAACCATCTCCCATTCCTCTTAGCTTTGATGAACCATTTTACAACTTTACAGTGATGGAAAGTGACCGAGTGAATGAAATTGTTGGTGTGGTCACAGTTCTACCAAGTAACATACCTCTTTGGTTTGATATAATAGGTAAGTTTGCATGTGAGTGTTCTTAGTCCCAATTTGTCACATTAAGTCCCATTTTGAAACAAGGCCTTTTATATTTACATTAATCTTTTGAGCACTAAGTTTTCTTGCAATGTTTTGAACCATCAATCTTTTCTTTAAAAATACTAACCATGAAATTTGTGATCAGTTGTAAAATTGTAGCAATGTTGTGAAAGCAAATGCAAACAAGACCTGAAGAAACATTTTTCATTCAAAAGGCATCAACAATATCGATTTTGAACTTCAAAGTCTGTATTTTTTCAACCAGGTACCTTTCCTGACTACTTCGACCAATTTGATTCAAAGTGGTCAGAGTTATGTGACTCCAAAAGCAGATTCTAGACACTCATGGGATCAAGCAAGTGGTTCCAGTTGTGATTTAATCGTGCCCTCTAGCCTTCATCCTTTAGATTCCCTTTCCTCCCTCTGCCCTCTTCTCTCATACTTATTCTGTCGGGCATTTGTCGTGTCTGCGGAATCATTTTCCACAGTTCCAGTTACGCATGGTTTATCGAGGCCCAAACATATGACAGGGAACATTCCGGGACTGGGGAGCTGCCAGAAAGGTGAATTTCCCATTTAAATGAATGGGTTTTGTTCCTATTCACTGTTTTGGGCTTCCACAGTAGGTCTTGGAACATATCCTCAGTGGGTGTGCGGGGACTACTGTATGACCCTTTCATGACCAATCAACCACACACTATATGCATAACCAATGAGCTATATGACAACAATGACAAGTGTGGAACTGCTGAGGAAAATTAAATTAAAAATATTCTTTGAGAGAAAACTATTGTCAGCATTTCCACCTGTTCTCATTATGCTTGTTTGGCTGAGAGCCCTAACTAATAAAAGCATGAGCTCAGTAAGAATTCCATTTTGACAAGCAAAATGAATGGTTGAAATCTTTATATAATTGCAATAAGTTCTTTCTGTTACCTGTTTTGTCAAAGTCTCAATATTAATTTGCACTAGATTAAAAGTCATGCTGTTTTTGAAGCCCTTGTTATTTACAGTTTCATAGAGTCTCTACAATGCGGAAAGAGGCCTTTCAGCCCAACAAGTCTGCACCAATCATCCAAAGAGCATCCCACCCAGACCCAGCCTCTTACCTGATCCCCATAACTCCGTAAATACCATGGCTAAACCATTTAGCCCACTTATCACTGGGCACTAAAGTCAATTTAGTGTGGCCAGTGCATCTAAGCTGCAAATCTTTGGATTGTGGGAGGAAACCAGAACGCTCAGTGAAAACCCATGCAGATGCAATCCATCTTCAGACAGACAGTCACCAAGGCTGGAATTGAACCTGGCAAACCGTGGTGCTAACCACTGAGACATGACTGATCTTCATATGGTTGTAGGAGCAATAGATACATATTTTTTAATTGATATTTTTGAATGGGTGATATTTGTTTCCTCCGCAGTTCACCAATTACCTATTTTATAGTTTCATAATAAGTGAATGGACATGGAAGAGACTGAAATTTGCATTGGGGTTTATGGCGAGAGTATGAGGGGTCATGGGGAATAAAAAACAAAGAACAAAGAAAATTTACAGCCCAGGAACATGCCCTTCGGCCCTCCAAGCCTGAGCCGATCAAAATCTACGGTCTAAACCTGTCGGTCAATTCCTAAGCATCTGTATCCCTCTGCTCCCCACCTACTCGTGCATCTGTCCAGACACATCTTAAATGAATCTACTGTGCCTGTATGTACTACCTCTGCTGGCAACGCGTTCCAGACGCCCACCACCCTCTGTATGAAATACTTGTCGCGTGTATCCCTCTTAAACTTTTCACCTCTCACATTGAAAGCGTGACCTCTCGTTATTGAATCCTTCACCCTAGAGAAAAAGCTTGTCTCTATCCACCCTGTCTACACCCTTCATGACCTTGTCAATCTCAGTCAGGCCCCCCCCCCAATCTTCTTTTTCCTAATGAAAACAAACCTAACCTACTCAACCTCTTTTCATAGCTAGCACCTTCCATACCAGGCAACATCCTCGTAAACCTTTACACCCTCTCCAAAGCATCCACATTCTTTTGGTAATGTGGTGACCAAAATGCATTTACTTAAATACTTCAAAGACATATGGAAATTATATTAATCTCTTAAATAAGGTTCAATGAAAGCAATCTTACAACTATTGGCAAGTTTGGAACATCCAAAGCTAAGCAATAGAAAATTTAAAGATTTAATTGGGTCAGAGTCATAGAGTTATACAGCATGGAAAAAGACCCTTCGGTCCAATTCGTTCTTGCCGACAGGATATCCTAAACCAATTCCAGCATTTGGTCCAAATTCCTCCAAACCCTTCCAGATGCCTTTTAAATGTTGTAATTGTATCTGCCTCCACCACTTCCTCTGGCAGCTTGTTCCATATATGCACCCACTCTCTGCGTGAAAAAGTTGCCCCTCAGTTCCCTTTTAAATCTTTCCCCTTCACCTTAAACCTATGCCCTCTAGTTTTGGACTCCCTTACCCCACTGAAGCAAACTTGGCTATTCACCCTATTCATGTCCCTCGTCATTTTGTAAACCCCTATAAGGTCACTCCTCAGCCTCTGACACTCCAGGGAAAAAAAAGCCACAGCAAATTCAACCTCTCCCTATAGCTCGAACTTTTCAAGCCAACAAAATCCTTCTGAATCTTTTCTGAGCACTTTCAATTTTCACAAAATCTTTCCTTTGGCAGGGAAACAAGAATTGAATGCCATATTCTAAAAGTGGCTGGACCAATGCGGCCGGACCAATGTCTTGCACAGTTTTAACATGACTTGCCAGCTCTTATACTCAATACCCCGTCCAATAAAGGCAAGCATACTATATGCCTTCTTGACCACTCTATCCACCTGTGCAGCAACCTTCAGGGTACAATGGACCTGCACGCCCAGATCTCTCTGCCCATCAACTTTTCCCAAGGCTCTTACGTTCATCATATAATTCGCTCTAGAATTAGCCTAAATACATCACCTCACATTTGTCTGGATGGAAATCCTCTGCCACTTTTCCGCCCAACTCTCCAGTCTATCTATATCCTCCTATATTCTTTGACAGTCCCTTATGCTTTCTGTTGCTCCACCAATCTTTGTGTCATCTGCAAACTTGCTGATCATACCAACAGTGCACTCTTCCAGATCATTTATATACATTACAAACAACAGTGGCCCCAACACTGACCCCTGCTGAACACCACTGGTCACCTTTCTCCATTCCGAGAAACTCCCTTCACTACTCTCTGTCTCCTGTTGCTCAACCAGTTCTTTATCCACCTAGCTAGAACACCCTGCACACCATTTGACTTCATCTTCTCCATTAGTCTACCATGGGGAACCTTATCAAACGCCTTACTGAAGTCCATGTATATGACATCAACAGCTCTTCCTTCATCGATCAACTTGGTCACTTCCTCGAAGAACTTTATTAAATTGGTAAGGCACAATGTCCCCCACTCAAAACCATGTTGTCTATCACTGATAAGCCCATTCTTTTCTAAATATAAATAGATCCTATCCCTCAGTACCTTCTCCAGCAACTTACCCACCACTGACATCAGGCTCACTGGTCTGTAGTTACCCAGAATATCCCTACTACCCTTCTTGTACAGGGAGACAACATGAGTAACCTTCCAGTCCTCCAGCACCTCACCTGTATTTAAGGATGCTGCAAAGATATCTGTCAGGGCCCCAGCTATTTCCTCTCTCACCTCCCTCAGCAACCTCGGATAGATCCAATCCGGTTCTGGGGATTCGTTCACCTTAATAACCTCTAGCCTACCCAACACATCTTCCCTACTTATGTCAACGTGGTCCAGACTAATCAAACTTCTGTCTCTAAGCTCAAGATTCTTCATGTTCCTCTCCTCAGTGAACACTGATGCAAAGTAAACATTCAGAATCTCACCCATTCTCTCAGGTTTGACACACGGCCTTCCTTCATTATTCTTTAGTTAACCAATCCTTTCTCTCGTTACCCTCTTGCTTCTTATATATGAATAAAATGCTTTGGGATTCTCCTTAATTCTGCTCACTAAAGCTATTTCATGACCTTTTAGCCTGCTTGATTTCTCGTTTAAGACTGGTCCTACTCTTCCGATATTCCTCCAGGGCCTGTTCTGTTCTTAGCTGCCTCGGCCTGATGTACACTTCCCTTTTCCTGTTGGCTTGTCTTACAATTTCTCCTGTCATCCACGGTTCATGAATCTTGCCCTTCCTATCCTTTGCCTTCAATGGGACATGTCTATCCTGCACTATCTTTAACCTATCTTTGAAAGCCTCCCACACATCAAACGTGGACTTCCCTTCAAATAGCTGTGTCCAATCCACATTTCCGATCTCCAGCCTAATTTTGATATAATTGGCCTTTGCCCAGTTTAGTAAGAGAACATTGATAAGGTTTTTTACAAATTAACTTACCTAAAAGATCCCTGAATCCAGATGTTGGTTTTCTATTCCTCTGAGGGGCTGTGAATTTATGGTGAAGCCAGATTCACTCCATAAAAATTATGGGGTAGCTGGAAGATGTTTACAACTAAAGTGGAACCAGCCAGATGAGGTATGAAGGGTGTGGGTGGCTTGCTACCCATGCCATTATTCCACAATAGTACATGTCAGTGCTGGGAATGGTAACATGGAATCCCAGAATCGATTCCTATTCTCATTTTTAAACAGCTCTATTTTTAAATTGCTGAACAGAGGGATCTAGGGGTGCAGGTGCATAATTCCTTGAAAGTGGAATCGCAGGTAGACAGGGTGATGAAGACGATATTTAGCAATCTTGCCTTCATTGGTCAGTCTAGGAGTTGGAATGTCATTGTTGCAATGTACTGGACATTGGTCCAGCCACTTTTAGAATATGGCATTCAATTCTAGTTTCCCTGCCAAAGGAAAGATTTTGTGAAAATTGAAACTGTTCAGAAAAGATTCACAAGGATTTTGTTGGCTTGAAAAGTTTGAGCTATATGGAGAGGTTGAATTTGCTGTGGTCTTTTTTTCCCTGGAGTGTCAGAGGCTGAGGAGTGACCATATAGAGGTTTATAAAATGACGAGGGACATGAATAGGGTGAATAGCCAAGTTTGCTTCAGTGGAGTAAGGAAGTCCAAAACTAGAGGGCATAAGTTTAAGGTGAGAGGGGAAAGATTTAAAAGGGCACTGAGGGGCAACTTTTTCAATCAGAGAGTGGGTGCATATATGGAACAAGCTGCCAGAGGAAGTGGTAGAGGCAGATACAGTTACAACATTTAAAAGGCATCTGGAAGGGTTTGGAGGAATATGGGCCAAATGCTGGAATTGGTTTAGGATATCTTGTCGGATGGACGAATTGGACCGAAGGGTCTTTTTCCATGCTGTATAACTCTATGACTCTGACCCAATTAAATCTTTAAATTTTCTATTGCTTAGCTTTGGATGCTCCAAACTTGCCATTAGTTGTAAGATTGCTTTCATTGAACCATATTTAAGAGATTTATATCATTTCCATATGTTTTTGAAGTATTTAAGTAAATGCATTTTGTGACTTTTGAGTTGTTATTACAAACAGTCTTCCAGCTGATAATTTCCCTATAAATAATTAAATTCAATCGATTGCTCATTCTGAATTAAGTTGCATTGTGTAATTGATCTGAGAAATAAAGGCAGAAATATATGTAACTGAGCTCTGCAAAATACATATACTAGATTTTGTATCAAGTTTGGTAAATCTGGTATGCAATGACTAACAATATTGGTCACTTAAAGATATTCATTACATTAGATTACCTGTAACATTTGCACTCCTTGTCTAGTAACTCCAGTCTAGACACTCAGATCATTTGTTAGTAAATAACCTGGGATATCTAGCATACTTGCTTGGCATGGAAAGAATTTACATCTTCATATTTTTCTCTTTTTAGTATTTTGTGCTTTACTTTTTTTGAAAACTTCTAGAGTTACCTATTAATTTCATGCACTTTTTTGAAACTTTGTTTTTGTTTGTATTCCAAGCCTATATGTCATTTAACTTGTATTTATATTTTTATTCCAAAGACTCAACTGAAAATATTATTTATTATTTGATATGAAGAAAGTGTTTAATGAGCTACCTGGTAGTGTTCATTTACTGTTTCAAAAATCTTTCTCTAAACTGAAGTGCATTCAATTGCATTGTGTCACAAGGTTGATAGAATTAACATGCTTTGGTTCCATGACTCACTAAAAATTATCTAAGGATGTGATTTGTTAGTATTCAAACAGACAGGATTTCAGACTTACATTGCAGCTTTGCAAAATTAACCATGTCAGTTCATTTTGGGAATCTTCCCAAAAATGAGGATAGTCACAATTAGAATTGAAGATGTTATGTGACCCAAATGGAATTTACATATTCATTTGGTTTGCTCAATTTATTTCCGTTAAGTAATTTCTTTAATTAAGACCACAGGGTGTCATTTTGATTGTTATTAGAGTTTGAATTGTAATGTTAGCTTCAAAAGTCTTTATTCTTTTAAAAGCAGAATAATAGCTCTGTACTGTATCATATTAAAATGGTTTGACAGAACCCTGTTTGGATGAGAATACAGGAGGCATGGTTAGTAAATTTGCAGATGACAGCAAAATTGATGGTATAGTGAAATTGATGGTATCTAAGATTACAAAGATCTTGCTCAATTCAGTCAGTGGGTTGAGGAATGGCAAGAAGTGTTTAATTTGGTTAAATGTGAGGTATTGCATTTAGGTAAAGCAGACAAGGGCAGGACTTATACAATTAATGGTCAGGCCCTGAGTTGTGTTGTGGAACAAAGAGACCTAAGAGTACTGGCACATAATTCTTTGAAATTGGCATCACAGATCAACAGGTTGGTTAAGAAGGCATTTAGCACTCTTACGTTCATTGCTCAGACCTTTGAATGTAGCAATTGGGATGTCATATTGGGGTGGTACAGGATATGAGTGAGATCATTTCTGGAGTACCAAGTGCAGTTCTGTCACCTGCTGTAGGAAGGATATTATGAAATTGGAGAGAGTTCAGAAAATATTTAACAGTGCAGGTTTGAGTTATAAAAATAGGCTAGATAGGTCAGGACTTTTCTTCACTAGAGCATAGGAGGCTGAGGAGTAAAGATAGGTGAATAACAAGGATCTTTTCACTTGGGTGGGGGTGTTCAAAACCAAAGGTCATATTTTTAGGTGGGAGGAGAAAGTTTTAAATAGGACATTGTGTAAAAAGAAGTTTCCCCTGTGGATTTGTGTGTAGAATGACCTGCTAGAGGAAGTGGTGGATATAGTTGCATTTACAACATTTAAAAGACATTTGGATAAGTACATGAAAAGGAAAGGTTTGGAGGGATATGTAGGCACGTGGGACCAGTTTATATTGGGAATGTGGTCAGCGTGGACTAGTTGGATTGAAAGATCTGTTTCCATGCTGTGTGACTCAATGACTCTATAACCTGTTACTTACATGTTCTGCTCTTCATTGATTTTAGCATTTGTTTGTCACATTTTACATGTTTTTAACTTGTTGTGGTTCTGTTCGCCGAGCTGGGAGTTTGTGTCGTTCCCTTTCTAGGTGACATCCTCAGTGCTTGGGAGCCTCCTGTGAAGCGCTTCTGTGATGTTTCCTCCAGCATTTATAGTGGCTTGTCTCTGCTGCTTCCGGTTGTCAGTTCTTGCTGTCCGCTGCTGACAGCCGGAAGCAGCAGAGACAAGCCACTATAAAAGCCAGAGGAAACATACAGAAGCACTTCACAGGAGGCTCCCAAGCACTTAGTATGTCACCTAGAAAGGGGACGAAACGTTTGCAACACAAACTCCCAGCTCCGCGAACAGAACCACAACAACGATCGCCCGAGCTACAAATCTTCTCCCAAACTTTGAATGTTTTTAACTTGTTACTCACCAAAATGATGTGTTCCAAATTTGAAGACAGGAAAACAGGCTATTTAAAGAGTTTGGTGTGATTAATTTTACATTTACATATCTATATCTCTTTACTTAATGGTAAATTGTCTCAATCACAAAAAGGGGTATTTCTGTAAGTTATTTTTGTTGGAGATATACCTGTTACTGTTCTTTTATCGCAGGTGAGCCTCCTATCTCTCCACATCAGCTGGATTGTCAGGCATGCAAACCTATTATTCTCCTCTGGCATTATCATCAAGGCTGCAGTGAAATATAACCATCTTTATTTTACCTTGCCTATCTGTTTTAGAAGGAAATGTGATTTGAGTTATTCTTCAAACAAATTGGAGAGGTTTCTGTAGTAGAATTGTTATATCAATAGCTCTTTCGTTAATAGCATTTATCAGTGAAATTATATTACTTTTTTATTTGAACATTATCTGTTTGCTAATAACTTATTTAAGTTATTGCAAAGCATATAGTGGGTCCTTCAGGACAGAGTGGATTGTGTAAAAGGAGAACTATGAAAAACACATCAGAAACCTGAAAACATTGTGATCTTTCCTGATGGCCTGAAGAATAAATGCATAGCCTGGTATAGTACCGAAGGAAATCAACCAAAATATCCTGGACTTGATTTTAGTCTAACTTAGTCCTAAGTTAGTTAAGCACAGCTGAAGCAGTATCATGAGAATCAATTCCTCTGAATTGGAGGGATGTGTGTTAAACAAAATTGTGTCCTCAACAATGGTGACAAAGTAGTGATCCTTCCTAGAAGGTCCAACTGACCAGCCTAACGACCATTATCTAAACTTCACCGTGACGAATGGACACTTCAGAAAGTTGTCAATGCCAATAGAATCATTTTCTACAAAAACTTAATGTTTTGACAAATTGTGAGGTGTCAAAATTACAGTTTTTTAAAAAAAACAATTTCAGTTGTCTCAATTCACTCTTGGCACAAAGTGAATTCATTCACATTTAAAATTTTGAGTACAATTTGTTTTTTGAACAATTTATCTACAGTTAGAAATGACCTTTAAGCAAAAAGCATAGTTAAAGATAAATTCTTGCATGTTATGCTATTCTTAGATGGATGTTCATGATATGGTTATGGTAAATGTCAAATCAAAATGCTAAAATTACATCCTAACTTTCTTGAATTCTCTTTCTAACTTATGTTTCCCATCAATGTCCTTTTTTGTTTCTTCAATCCTTTCTTTCCTGTTATTTTTTTCTCCTTTCCTTCCTCTTTGTGCCCCTATCTGACCCCACTTCAAGCTGGGAAGCAAGCCCGAGAGATGTTCTATGTTTATCAGACAGCTTGTGGCCAGAACTGTTCCAGAGAAGGTATCGCTACTCCCATAAAGTCTCTGAAATCACGTGTTTTGTCTAGTTCAATAATTTTCTGATGCTCTCACTTATACAGTTTCTAAAGTCAGAATTATTTGGTATTAATATGGCCATTTATATCATGTTGATATTATATTTCTTTATTAAGGATTTTTCATCTTTGTAAAAGTTTTCATCACTGAGATCAGGGACTATGTGCTAGAGAAGGAATCATTTTCCAGTTTCAAAAGGTGATGCTTCAGAATCCTGCAGATTTTTACCCCTTTCATTGAGGTATTCATTATGAAATAAGATGAGCAAATACAAACATTAATTTAAGAAAATATAAAGGTTCTGCAAATGTCTGATGCCATATATTTGAATTTTCTCTGGATACTGATAATTCATCTCTCCGTTTTGGTTATCCTGTATATGCAGCCACAGTTCCTTGTTAGTGATTAACATTTAAATATTAGTATATTATGTTAATGTATTAGCCAAATGTTCACTTTGTCTATTATATTATTATATTCATTCAGTGTATAGGGCTCATAAAGAATTACTGTACTGACATTAGTGTATTTGAGATTGTTGTAAATAACCTGTATAAGAATAAGGACATCCATAAAGTAACTACCAAGTGTCTTAGTCAAAATATTTATTAATTTTAGAGATTGAAAGTACACTAGAAAATGCAGGTACATTCTTTTTCTGTGATGTGGAGAAGCTAGTGTTGGACTGGAGTGGGCAAAGTTAAAAAAATCATGCAACACCAGGTTATAATCCAGCAGATTTATTAAGAATTTTGCAGTCAGACCACCACTGAGGATATAACCTGGTGTTGTGCAATTATTCTTTTTTTCTCATGATGAGTACTCATCAAATGCCTTTGACCAGATCAGTTATGTTTTGTTTGCAACCAATTATCACATTTATATAAAATGAAATTACCAAAAACATTAATAATGCAAGTCCCAAATTAAAGGGACCCAAGTTTTCTTTTGAAGTGTCATGATCATTTAATCCAAATACTCATTTCAATTATAATCTGTATCTGCTTTGCAACCAAATTTGAGTAATTGTATTGTTTGCCATTTGGTAGTATATGTGCATGAATATTGCTACAAAAAGACACATTTTTATAAGTTTTTTTGTCTTGAATTCCACAGTGTAATTTGTTATGCGTATCAATGTAAAGTCGAACTGACATTTATACTGTATGAGTGGAGAGTGCTGATTGGTCGATGAGTGAACTCCAGTAGAGGTACTGTTGCAGAGTATGTACTAGTTAATAATGACTGGTTGTTAACTGCCAAGCCTTTACTTTGTGCATGGTCCTAATGGTTGCAAGATAAAAAGGTTGTTGTGGTTCTGTTCGCTGAGCTGGGAATTTGTGTTGCAGACGTTTCGTCCCCTGTCTAGGTGACATCCTCAGTGCTTGGGAGCCTCCTGTGAAGCATTTCTGTGATCTTTCCTCCAGCATTTGTAATGGTTTGAATCTGCCACTTCCGGTTGTCAGTTCCAGCTGTCCGCTGCAGTGGACAATTAACTCCCATTCCTAGACGTGATGGTACAGAGAACACCGAACAGAGAATTCACCACAAAGGTATACAGGAAAGCCACACACACAGACCAAGTCCTGAACTAATAAAGTAACTACCCCAACACACACAAAAGTAGTTGCATCAAGACACTGTTCAAAAGGGCCACAACACACTGCAGCACACCAGAACTACAAAAAGAGGAAGAAGAACACCTCTACAATGTATTCGCCAAAAATGGATACCCCCACAATTTCATCAACAGATGCCTAAGGGAAAGACAACGGAATGAGGACATGTCTCAACCCAAAAGACTAGCCACTTTACCATAAATTAAGACCATTTCTGAACTGACAGACAGACTATTACAACCGCTAGGACTCATAACAGCACACAAACCAACAGTCACTCTCAGACAACAACTCACCAGGACAAAGGACCCTATACCCAGCATGAGAAAAACCAACGTAGTATACAAAATCCCATGCAAGTACTGCACAAAACATTACATAGGACAAACAGGAAGACAGCTAACAGTCCGCATCCATGAACACCAACTAGCCACGAAACGACACGACCAGCTATCCTTAGTAGCCACACACGCAGTTGACAAGCAACATGAGTTTGACTGGGACAACACTGCTATTATAGGACAAGCCAAACAGAGAACAGCCAGGGAATTTCTGGAGGCATGGCACTCATCCACTGATTCAATCAACAAGCACATCGACCTGGACCCAATATAGCGGCCACTGCAGCGGACAGCTGGAACTGACAACCGGAAGTGGCAGATACAAATCACTATAAATGCCAGAGGAAACATCACCGAAGCGCTTCACAGGAGGCTCCCAAGCAGAGGTTGTTATCTAGACACGGGGCAAAACGTCTGCAACACAAATTCCCAGCTCGGCAAACAGAATCACAACAATGAGCACCTGAGCGACAAAACTTCACACAAACCTTGAATAAAAAGGTTTGACAAAATGTGTCTTTTGTTTTCAGCAATATTCAACCATATCATCTTTGAAGCTGATACAGGCCCTACACATATCATTTGCTTATTTGATATTTGGACTTTCTACTTCAACATATTTGATCTTTTTTATCTTTTAAAAATATACATATATGATGTGATTTATCCCTTCCTATATTTTCCAAGTCTAATATTAAAAAAAGGTTTCCACTTCAATAGGAGTCATTTAAACGGGTATAAACCCGGGCTGCTTTTTAAACTCATTTGTGGAAGCGGGTATTACTGGCTGGCCAGCATTTTTTTCTTGCCTGTCCCCAACTGCCCTTGATAAGGTGGTGCTGAGCTACATTTTTTTTCAGTTGCTGCAGTCCACGTGTTGTAGGTTGGCCCACAATGCCCTTAAGAAGGGAATTCCAGGATTTCAACCCAGTGACCGTGAAAGAATAACGTATATTTCCAAGTCACGATGATGAGTGCCTTGGAGGGGCATTGCAGATGGCAGTGATCCCATGTATCTGCTGCACCTGTCCTTCTAGATGGAAGTGGTCATGGGTTTGGAAAATGCTGCCTAATGATGTTTGATGAATTTCTGTAGTGCATCTGGTAGCTAGTATAGTGGTGGAATGTGTAGATGTACTGCCATTCAGTGGTTGCTTTGTACAAAGAACAAAGAAAATGTACAGCCCAGGAATAGGCCCTTCAGCCCTCCATGTGCTGATCCAAATCCACTGTCCAAACCTATCGCCTAATTCCTAAGCATTTGTACCACTCTGTTCCCCATCTACTTATGCATCTGTCCAGACGCACCTTAAATAAATTTATCATGCCTGCCTCTACAACCTCTGGCAACACATTCCAGGCATCTACCACCCTCAGTGTAAAGTACTTTCTGTGTGTTTCCCTCTTAAACTTCCCTCCTCTCAACTTGAACACATGACCGTCATTATTGAATCCCTTACCCTGGGAGGAAGTTTATCTCTCTCCACCCTGTCTATACCTTTCATGATTTTGTAGACCTCAATCAGGTAGCCCCTCCATCTCCTTTTTTCTAATGAAAACAATTCTAACCTACTCAACTCCTCTTCATATCCTTCATGCACCTTCTATACTAGGCAACATCCTCGTAAACCTTTTCTGCACCCTCTCCAAAGCGTCCACACGGTTTTGGTAATGTATTGACCAGAATTGTCACAGTATTCTAATTGTGGCCAAACCAAAGTGTTGTACAATTTTAACATGGCACCCCATCCAATGAAGGCAAGCATACCATATGCCTTCTTGATCACTCCTATCCACCTGTGCAGCCACCTTCAGGGTAAAATAGACTTGTACTCCCAGATGTCTCTGCCCATCAACTTTTCCCAAGACTCTTCTGTTTACAGTATGGTTCACTCCAGAATTAGACCTTCCAAAATGCATCACCTCACATTTGCCGGTTTGAACTCCATCTGCCACTTCTCCGCCCAACTCTCCAGGCTACCTATATTCTCCTCTATTCTTTGACAGTCCCCTATGCATTCTGCAACTCTACTAATCTTCATGTCATCTGCAAACTTACTGGTCAGACCAACAATGCCCTCTTCCACGTCATTGATATATAACACAAACAACAGTGGCCCCAGTACTGACCTCTGCGGAATACTACTGGTCACCTTTCTCCATTTTGAGAAACTCCCTCCAACTACTACTCTCTGTCTTCTGTTGCTCAACCAATTCTTTATCCACCAAGCTAGAACACCCTGCACACCACGTGACTTCACCTTCTCCATTAGTTTACCATGGGGAACCGTGTCAAACACCTTACTAAAGTTCATGTATATGACATCTACAGCCCTTCCTTCATCTATCAACTTGGTCACTTCCTCAAAGAACGCTATTAAGTTGGTAAGGCACAATCCCCTGCACAAAACCATGTTGCCTATCACTGATAAGCCCATTCTCTTCCAAATATAAATAGATCCTATCCCTTGTCCTTAATGATGTAAAGTTTCTTATGTGTTGTTAGAGCTCTACCCATCCAGTCAAGTGGAGAATATTCCGTAACACTCCTGACTTGTACCTTGTAGTTGGTGAATAGGCTTTGGGGAGCCAGAAGTGAGTTGCTCACTGCAATATTCTTAGCTCCTGAGCTGCTCTTGCAGCCACTGTGTTTATGTGGCAAATTCAGTTGAGTTTCTGGTCAATCGTAACCCTAAAGTTGATCACAGTGGGGATTCAGTGATGCCAACACTATTAAATGTCAAGAAGCAATGGTTGGATTATATTTTATTAGTTATGGTCATTTCCTGGCATTTGGGTGGTGCTTATATTATTTGCCACTTGACAGCTCGAGCATTTTGCATTTGAACATAACTTGTCTGATACTGAAACAATCTATGATGATGCTGAACATTGTTCAATCATCTGTGAGAATCTTCACTTCTGACCTTATGACGAAGGAAAAACATTGTTGAAACAGCTGAAGATGATTGGACATAGGATACTACCCTGAGGAACTCCTGCACAGCTGTCCTGGAGCTGAGATTACAGGCATCCAAAAATCACAACTGTTTTCCTACGTGCCAGGTCTGACTCCAACCAGCAGAGTTTTCCCCCCAAACCCATTGATTCCAGTTTTGCTAAGACTCCCTAATGCCATCTTGATATCATTTTCACCTCAGCGCTGGAATTCAGCCCTTTAGTCCAGGTTGGCACTAAAGTTTTAATGAGATCAGGAGCTGAGTGACCTTGGCAGAACCCAAATGAGAATCGATGAGCAGGTTATTGCTGAGGAGGTACTTCTTGCTAGCACTATTGATAACAACTTCCATCACTTTACTGATGATTGAGAGTGAAATGATGGGGCAGCATTTGGCTAGGTTGGATTTGTCCTGCTTTTTTGTACAGGACATACCTGAGCCATTTTCCACATTTTTGGATAGATGTCAGCGTTGTAACTGTACTGGAAGAGATTGGCTGATGGAATGGCATGTTCTGGAGTACAAGTCTTCAGCACAATTGCCAGAATATTGCCAAGGCATATTTCCTTTCAGTATTTAGTGCCTTCATCCATGTCTTCACAGCATACACAATGTTTTGAATTGGCTGAAGATTATTATTAGTACTGGTGGTAACCACTAGAGGAGGCCAAAATGTATTGTCCTCTTGACACTTTTGGCTGCTGTTTGCCATAAATGCTTCAGCCTTATTTTTGGTACTGAAGTGTTGGGCTCTTTTCATTATTGAGAATGGGGATATTTCTGGACAGTTGCTTAAATGTCCATGGCTGGATATGGCAGGACTGGAGAACTTAGATCTGATACATTGACTATTGGATTGCTTAATTCTATTTACCACTTGCTGCTCGTGCAGTTTGACATGCATGTAGTCCTGTTTTGTAACTTCAGCAGGTTGATACCTAATTTTTAGACCTGATGCTGATTCTGTATACTGTCTGCAATCGCCATTGAGCCAGAGTTTTGACTGTCTGATTTGATGATAATTGGCTGAGGGACAGATTGTGCTGGAGTACAATTATGCTGCTGTTGATGGCCCACAGCACCTCATGGATATCCAGTCTTGAGATGCTAGATCCCATTTAGCATGATGATAGTGCCATAAAACATGATGGAAGGTATTCTCGATGTGAAGGTGGACCTTAGTCTTCACAAGGATTGCACGGTGGTCACTCTTACCAATACTGTCATGGACAAATGCACCTGCAGCTGGAAAATTGGTAAGGATGAGGTCTAAACTGTGTTTACCTCTTGTTGATTCTCTCACCTACTGCTGCAGACCTAGTCTAGCTGCTATATCCTTTCAGACCCAACCAGCTTGATTTGTAATGCTGCTATCGAGCTATTCTTGATGGACATTGAAATCCCCACCCAGACTGTATTTGTGCCCTCCTGTTCTCACTGCTTCCTCCAAATGATTTTAAAATGGGAATTATTGATTCATCAGCTAAGGGAGGAATGTCTGTGGTAATCAGCAAGAGATTTCATTGCCCATGTTTAACGTGAAGCCATGAGACGTAATGGGGTCCAGAATCAATGCTGAGGACTCCCAGGGCAAATCCCTTTTGCTTGTAATCCGCTGTGCTTCAAACTGGGCTGGGTCAGTCCTGCCAGAGAGACAGCACATATATAGGGATAGCGATGGTGGTGTCTGTAAGGTATAATGAGTATGGCTGTAACAGACTGTTGCTTGTCTAGTCTATGAGACTGTTCTAGCATGAGCCCAGATGTTCATAAGAATGAGATGTCAGGGTCAACAGGGCTGTCTCTGTTATTGTCATTTCTGATGTCTTGGTCGATGTCAGGTGATCCATCTAATTTCATTTCCTTGTTGAGACTTTATGGCGATTGTTGTAGCTTGCTAGGCCATTTCAGAGTTAAGGGTCTGTGGCTATGGGGGCACACATAGGCCAGACCAGGTGAGGATGGCAGATCTCCTTCCCTAAGTAATAATAGTGAACCAAATGGATTTTTCTAGCAATAAACAGTAGATTCTTAATTCCAGATTTTCTTTTGTCAAATTCAAATTCCACCTGAAGAAGGTTACCTCAGAGTTCAAAAGGATCTTGATCAAATGAGCTCATGGGCAGAGGAGTGGCAGATGGAATTTAATTTAGACAAATGTGAGGAGCTATTTTTTGGAAAGGCAAATCAGGGCAGGACTTATACACTTAATGGTAAGGTCCTGGGGAGTGTTAGTGAATAATGAGACCTTGGAGTGCAGATTCATAGTTCCTTGAATGTAGAGTCACAGGTAGATAGGATAGGGAAGAAGGTGTTTGGTATGCTTTCCTATATTGGTCAGAGCATGGATTATAGGACTTGAGAGGTTATGTTGCAACTGTAGAGGACATTGGTCAGGCCAATTTTGGAATATTGTGTTCAATTCCCATCTCCCTCCTATCAGAAAGATGTTGTGAAACTTTGACAGGGTTCAGAAAAAAATTGCAAATATGTTTCCAGGGTTGGAGAGTTTGAGTTATAGGAAGAGGCTTGGCCTTGAGTGTCGGAGGCCGAGAGGTAACCTTATAGAAGTTTATAAAATCATGAGGTGCGTGAATAGAGTAAATAGACATGGTATCTTTCCTGGAGTGGGGTAGTCCAGAAATAGAGGGCATAGGTTTAAGGTGAGAGGGAGAAAATTTAAAAGGGACTTAAGGGACATTTTTTTCATGCAGAGGGTGGTGCTTGTATGGAATAGAATGAGCTGCCAGACGAAGTTGTGGAGGCTTACAACAATTACAATATTTAAAAGGCACCTGTTTGGTATATCAATTGGAAGGGTTCAAAGGGATATGAGCCAAACATTGACAAATGGGACGAGATTAACTTAGGATATTTGGTCGGCATGGACAGGTTAGACCAAAGGGTCTGTTTCCACGTTGTCATTTCCCTGCTGACGTGGGATTCGAATCTGGGTCCCCAAAATATGAGTTTCTGTAGTAATAGTCTAATAATAATACCAATAGGCCATCAAGATTGTTCCACAAAGCAAGCAGAATGAACATCACAACATGAAGCTCCTCCATTTTTTTCCACCTGGAAGGCCATCCCAGGCTGTTGTAATGTCACCTGCCACCTGTAGAGATTTGGTGGCCATTTTACGCAACCCCTTAGCCTTAAGTGACCATTAACAAGCCCAGTTTTCTAACCATAGCTAGCAAGCAAGTAGACCTGTCAATTCCACAAATCACAGTGCTGAAAAATGTTATGGTCCCTAAAAATCCAGTCCAAAATTTTCTTTTTAAAGGGTAATTGGACCACGTGAACATGTGAAATTTAGCTCTAATTTTAGCCATATGTTCTATCATTATTATTAGCATAATACCTTGATTATATATTCATAATTGAATAGGAATGCAGTTGGAGTGTCTTTTGCAGTGCAATCTGATGGGAGATATCAATTTGAGATGGGGCGGAAACAAAAGATCGCTGAAGTGCAATGGGAGTACACTTGAGTATTTTGTAGCTGGAGGATTCATGAACCTTGCCTGCATCTGAATAGCTTAAAAACACAATTAAAATTTTCAAGACTTCCCTGTTCCAAATGTATGAATGGTATGATCCATTCCAAAATGTTAGCATTGTATATATTTGAAAGGGAGCACAATCAGGCTCCTTGTAAAGGAAAGTTACATTGTCATCTGAAAGCTGCATTTACCTAGATTTACTGAGTTTCATCTGATATGTTGATTTGATTGGTTGTCCTTACTCATTTTTTGGATGTGTCTTCCACTATGCCTTTTTAAGAAATGTTTTCTCCTTTATCACAATCATTCAAGGGAATTAAACTGACATTTGCAGTTGCTCCTGCTGGTAACTTCGATAGCTCTTCAACTCAGGACTTAGTGAGAAAATCTTTCAAGAGTGTGATCAGAAGAAGGTCTGTTGTGTGCAGCAACTTTTTGGTACCTAAAACTGTATACACTTGATCCTTGCTAGAGCTGGTGAGAGTATCACAGATCTGCCTTCAGTGCATACGCTTAGTCAAGTACTTTCCTGTCCTAGCTGAGATTCTGTGCCTAAATAGACATTTTGTAGCAGTAGAAAAGTACCCTTCAGGGGTTGAATTTAGAGGAATACCTACATGATTAGAGAACTGTACATAATCTGCACATTAACAAAAGAAATTGATTGTGCATGATGTAGCCAAGTTGTTTTATATTAATTTGAGACCTCTTAAACTTAGATGTCTTGAAAATAACAAGGTTTTCAACTGCACCTGCCCTATCATCCATGTTTCCATCCTTGTCCCTTCCCATCACACTCAACAGCGTGATTGGGTCGTCTTTGCCCTCACTTTTAATCCCACCAGCCTCTTCAATCAAAGGATCATTCTTTGCTATTTCGGACACTTCCAGCAGAATGCCACCAGCAAGCACAACTTTCCTTAACTCTCCCCATCCTGATTTTGCAGGGATTGCTCCCTCTGGGACACGCTAGTCTATCCCTCGACCACCAATAGCACCTATTTTTCCCAAGGCACCTTCCTACATAACCGCAGAAGGTGCAACACCTAGCTCATCACATACTGCCTGCTCACCATCCAAGGGCTGAAATATTCTTTCCAGGTGAAACAGCATTTCACCTGTATCTCCTCCAATCTTGTGTACGGTATTCACTGCACCCAATGCAGCCTACTCTACTTTGGCAAGATTGGGTGACTACTTTGCACAACACCTCCAATCTGTGGGCAAGCATGACCCTGACCTTGCCGTAGCCAATAATTTTAGCAGTGTCCAGCTCCCATGCCCACGTCTGTCCTCTGCCTGCTGCAATGCTCCAGCGAATCACAACATAAACTGGAAGAGCAACATCTCATCTTCAATTTACAATCTTCTAAGTTCAATATTGAGATCAACAGTTTCAGATTGTGGAACACTCCAACCCTCCCACCCCCTGCGCCTCTCAGTGGTCTGCTCAGTCTGGCAGTTAGACACACCATTGTTCTGTCATTCTCACATTCCAATCACTTAATCTGCACTATCAACATCATTTCTCCCACAGCATTCCAAACGCTTTGTTCTTTTGCATAAATGCTGCCTCCTCCTCCTCTGATGAAGAGTCATCTAGACTTGAAATGTTAGCTTGCTTTCTCTCCATGGAAGCTGCCTGACCCACTGTGATTTCAAGCATTTTTTGTTTTCAGTCCTACCACATCATTTGCTCACAAAATCTGTTTTCTATTTCCACATTGATTTTGCTTCACTTAATTGATGCCTGTCATTTTCCTCCATATCCAAACTTAATATTTAACTCTCACCTTTAAATGATTATGTCCTTTTCATTTGGACTGGATAGTATTCTGTTTCTCAATGTTTTAACACTTAGCTTTGAAGAGACAGTAAATTTCACCACAAAGGTTACAAATACTCAAAAATATTGCAAACGCATGTTGGATTAATTTATTGTATGTTCTTAATTTGTGATTAATGTTGGAATAACCATATACTATGGGACATTGAAACACAGAGAACTGGCAGTCTTGGAAGAAACATGTGTTCCTTAGCTCTATAGATAGAGGCAAACAGCTGGATTTTGCCACATATAGCAGCTCTGAATGAAGGCGAGTAAAAAATGAGGTCTGCAGAGGCTGGAGATCACAGCTGCAAATGTGTTGCTGGTCAAAGCACAGCAGGCCAGGCAGCATCTCAGGAATAGAGAATTCGACGTTTCGAGCATAAGCCCTTCAGAAAAACTGATGAATGAGACATTCTGGTCTGAATTGACTTAAATACTTCGAAAGGGAGCTGCCTAATGACCAATGCATTAATTTACTGGTTGTTTACTAGCTTCTCTCTCTGGATAGCTGGACATGCATGCAGACTTCATAAAGAGATAGATAATGATCTGGCAAGGAAGCAAGTCAATTCCATTACAAAGACCACAGAAGCAGTCAGCATACTATTTGACAGTCACCTTGAGTTTGGAAGCTTGTGCAAACCAGTTTGATGGAGCCATGAACACAGTGGGAGAGAGCTCAAAATTGATCTCATACTTTGAAAATGAGGATTGTTTTACATTACCTTTACTGGAAAATAAATTAAGTAATCTTCTTAATCTGCATTGGGGATAATAATGATTCATGATTGATTTATGGTCACATATATTTTGAAGATACAGTGAAAAGTGTTTTGTTGCCACAATCCAGAGCCATTTTGAGGTGCAGTAAGGCTAAAAAGAAATTTACTTAAATAAGATTCATCTTCTGTTCAAATTGGGGTCTCAAGCACAGCTTCAGGGCTTCTGCAAGGCCTCTGCAAGATATTCCAATCCTCAAGGAGTCCCATTGCAGGAGCAGCAATGATGACGCTGAATCCCAAGAAGATCCCAATGCCAATGCTGACCTGCTCTGGGCTACCACCACCAGGAGCATCTGCTCCAGGTTCTGCCACTGCCAAGCACCCAAGCTCTGGGTCAATAGCCACCAAGAATCCTCTTTCTGGGCCAGTGCCAAGAATCCAGGTTCTGAATTGTGGAGGTGACAGGGTGTGGTTCCTGAACACACAGAGATCATTCGTGAAAATCTGCTACCAATGGGGCATTAGTCAATTGAACTAGAGCTGACTAATTGACTCTGCAAAGACAGGCATGATAACTCTGGATGTAGAGGTACCGGTGTTGAACTGTGGGTAGACAAAGTTAAAAATCACACAGTGCCAGGTTATAGTCCTACAGGTTTATTGGGAAGTTCAAGCTTTTGGAGTGCTGCTGTTTTGTTAGGTAGCTAGTGGGGCAGGATCGTAGAACATAGAATTTACAGTAAAGCATTTAGTAAATTTTACGATAAATTCTGTGACCTATGATCCTGCCCCACTAGCTACCTGACGAAGGAGCAGCGCTCCAAAAGCTAGTACTTTCAAATAAGCTCATTGGACTATAACTTGGTGTTGTGTGATTTTTAAATATGGTAACTTTTGTTGTTCCTCATTGACATCTCTGTAAATTTATTTCTTGGTCTGTTTTAAGATTAGACTGCCATGATGCATTGGGTACAACCTTTCCACCATCAATTGCCAACAAAACCAGTGTAACAGTTTCTAAAGTCCCAATACTATGATGGTGACTACCAGATTATTCCCAAAAATGATACCTATGTGATTCTGTTCACTTTGAATGGGGTTATGCTATTGCCCACACATTATTTGGAAAGGGAGAAAGTGAGGACTGCAGATGCTGGAGATCAGAGCTGAAAATGTGTTGCTGGAAAAGCGCAGCAGGTCAGGCGGCATCCAAGGAGCAGGAGAATCGACGTTTCGGGCACGAGCCCTTCTTCAGGAATGAGGAACGTCGATTCTCCTGCTCCTTGGATGCTGCCTGACCTGCTACGCTTATTTGGAAAGGGCCCTTGTGATCTTTATGGCTATTTCTTCCACTGGGAAGTTCTGCGATGTGTAGGTTAGGTGGATTAGCCATGCTAAATTGCCCTGTAATATCCAGGGTTGCACAAGCTGGGATGCTTTTCAGAGGATCGGTGCAGACTTGATGGGGCAAATGGCTTCTATCTGTTCTACAAGGATTACATAGTAATCGGGAGTGGGACCCACTGCTGAGGGCGCTTGATAAGGACTCATCTACTGAGGTAGTGTGGGCTGAGGTTGGGAACAGGAAAGGAGAGGTCACCCTGTTGCGACTTTTCTATAGGCTGCTGAAAAGTTCCAGAGATGTAGAGGAAAGGATTGGAAAGATGATCCTGGATAGGAGTGAAAGTAAAAGAGTTGCTTTTACAGGGGCTTTAACTTTCCAAATATTGACTGGAAATGCTATAGCTTGATAGTTTAGACAGGTCAGTTTTTCTGCAGCTTTGTAAGTGCAGGAGAGTTTCCTGACACAGTATGTAGATAGGCCAACAAGAGGCAAGGCCACATTGGATTTGATACTGGCTAATGAACCAAACCAGGTGTTAGATTTGGAGTTCGGTAAGCACTTTTGTGATAGTGACCACAATTCGATTATTAGGAGAAAGTGTGGACTGAAGATGCTGGGGATCAGACTCAAGAGTGTGATGTTGGAAAAGCACAGCAGGTCAGGCAGCGTCCGAGGAGCAGGGGAGTCGACATTTCGAGCATAAGCCCTTTATCAGTGTTCACACTGGAAAAAGACAATTTTGTTGAGGACAGTACTAAGGTACAGGCGGCATTGAGTTTCATGAGGAGGAGGTGTTAGCAATTCTAGAAAGTGTGAAAATGGTCAGCACCCCCCAGGGCAGGATGGGATTTATCCTAGGCTTCTCTGGGAAGCCAGGGAGGAGATTGCAGAGCCTTTGCAATTGATCTTTGCCATAATTGTCTACAGTGCAAGAAGACTGGAGGATAGCAAATGTTGTCCCCTTGTTCAAGAAAGGGAATAGAGACAACCCTGGTAATTATAGAGCAGTGAGCCTTCCTTCGGCTGTGGGTAAAGTTTTGGAAAGGATTGCAAGAGATAAGAATAATTTGATTCGGGATAGTCAACATGGTTTTGTAAAGGGTAAGTCATGCCTCACCAGCCTTATTGAGTTTTTTGAGGTGACCAAGCAGGTGGATGAGGATAAAGCGGTTGATGTGATGTATTTGGATTTCAGTAAAGTGTGTGATAAGTTCCCCATAGTAGGCTATTGCAGAAAATACGGACGCTGGGATTGATGGTGATTTAGCGGTTTGGATCAGAAATAGCCTAGCTAAAAGAAAGAGGAAGGTGGTTGATGTGAAATGTTCATCCTGGAGTTCAGTTACTAGTGGTGTACCGCAAGGATCTCTTTTGGGGCCACTGCTGTTTGTCATTTTTATCAGTGACGTGGATGAGGCCACAGAAGGATGGGTTAGTAAATTTGCGGGTGACAATAAGGTCAGTGGACAATGAGGACTACTGCATTCGCTGCTCACAATGTGATGTCTTCTACATTGGCAAAGATGTTGCAGATTACAGAGGGACATAGATAAGCAGCAGAGCTGGGCTAAGAAGTGGCAAGGAGTTTAATGCAGAAAAGTGAGAGGTGATTCACTTTGGAAGGAGTAACAGGAATGCAGAGTACTGGGATAATGGTAAGATTCTTGTTATGCTAGATGAACAGAGAGATCTCTGTGTTCATGTACATGATCCCTGAAAGTTTCCACCAAGGTTGGTAGAACTGTTAAGGCATACGGTGTGTTAGCTTTTATTGATAGAGGGACTGAGTCTCGGAGCCATGGTGTCATGTTGCAGCTGTATAAAACTCTGGTGTGGCCGCACTTGTACAGTTCTGGTCGCCGCATTATAGGAAGGGTATGGAAGCACTGGAAAGGGTATAGAGGAGATTTATTGGGAAATTGTTTTGTATGGAGGGAAGATCTTATGAGAAAAGACTGAGGGACTTGAGGCTGTTTTCCTTAGAGAGAAGAAAGTTAAGAGGTGACTTGATAGAGATATACAAGATGATCAGAGGGTTAGAAAGGGTGGACTGTGAGAGCCTTTTTTCCTCAAATGGTGATGGTTAGAATGAGGGGACAGCTTTAAACTGAGGGGTGATAGATATAAGATAGATGTCAGATGTAGTTTCTTTACTCAGAGAGTAGAAGGGTATGAAACGCCCTGCCTGCAATAGCGTAGACTTGCCAACTTTAAGGGCATTTAAATGGTCATTGAATAAACATGGGTAATAATGGAGTAGTGTAGGTTAGATGGGCTTCAGGTTGGTTTCACAGGTCGGTGCAACATCAAGGGTTGAAGGACCTGCACTTCGCTGAAATGTTCTATGTACCTCCAATGATCTCCCCCTCATGTGCCTTTTGTGTGCATCTCCTCTGCAAGGGAAAAAAAAAATAGGCTGATGAGGTAGTAGGGAATGCATGGTGAATAGATTCATCTTCAGGAGATTGAGTTAGAATTGGCTATTTGGCAAATGTATCCATTAGCACTGGGAACTGCACTATTGACCACACCTGCAAGATTGAGGAAATAGTTTGCATGTTGTGTACTGTAATTCAGGTTGGTGAGTGGGGAGGTGGTACACCCAGTATACAAAAGTCTTACTCACCTTCGGAAAATGTAAAAGTTCACTGAGTTTGTGTAATAATGAGGGGATGGCTTTTTGTGGTCTGTTGTATCAGTGGTAGGTGTAAAACTTCATGGTGTCACAGTTTGTATACCAGGGTGATGTGTTGACCCTGTGTGGCAGTGGTGTAAAGTGACAGCCACATCCTTGATGTAGGCTACTATTAGCCAGTGTATCGCTTAGTCTCTGGTTTCCTATCTTGATATTGGGAGGAATGTTTAAGGAGCTGTAAAGTGGAGGTCTGAGTGTGGGACAACACCTCCGCTGGGCTATTGTGCCGACTTGTGCAGCTGTGTTGTGACCTGCTGCAGCTTTAGTTGATAGAATGTAGCCATATGTAGGGGAAAGCAGCAAAAGTCCAATGGATGCAGATGCTGGAGATCAGAGTCAAAAAGTGTGGCGATGGAAAAGCATAACTAGTCAGGCAGCATCTGTGGGGCAGAACAGTCAGCATTTTGAGCATAAGCATTCCTAATGAAGAGCTTATGCTCGAAACATAGACTCTCTTGCTTCTTAGATGCTGCCTGACCAGCTGTGTTTGTCCAGCATGACACATTTATACCCAAACATCCTCACAGCCTGCTTCCTGTAAAGACTCTATTCCATTCTCCCAGTTCTTCCATCTCCATTGCAGTTGTTTTTTGATGAGGGATTCTCTGAAACGCCAACTTTGACAACTCTCTGAAACATCCACCAACCTCCTCAACCAAGGTTTCCCCCGCACCATTAATGATCGGGCCCTCAATTGGTTCCGACTCATCTACTGTATTCCCTGTGTTCCCTCCCACACACTGATAGGGTTCTCCTTTCCCTCACCTACCATCCCACCAGCATCCACATCCATAGGATCACTCGCCACCATCTCCATCACCTCCAGCAAGATGCCACCACCAGACACACATTCCCCTTCCCTTCCTTGTCACCCTTCCACAGGAACTGTTCCCTTGGGACAGCTTGGTCCATTCTTCTTCCAGGAGAAAGTGAGGTCTGCAGCTGCTGGAGATCAGAGCTGAAAATGTGTTGCTGAAAAAGCTCAGCAGGTCAGGCAGCATCCAGGGAACAGGAGAATAATTCCTGAAGAAGGGCTTATGCCTGAAACGTCGAATCTCCTGTTCCCTGGATGCTGCCTGACCTGCTGCGCTTTTTCAGCAACACATTTTCAGCCATTGTTCTTCCAACACTTTCCACCGCCCGATGGCATCTACCCCTGCAACTGCTGAAGATGTAATGCCTGTTCATTTACCTCCTCGCCCCCTCAATATCCAAGGGCCCAAGCGCACCTTTCAGATGAAGCAGCGCTTTATCTGCACCTCTCACAATCTAGTCAATTGCATTCGCGACTCACAATGTGATGTCTTCTACATTGTGGAAATGAAGTGTAGACTGGGTGAGCACTTCCCAGGACGCCTACATTCTGTCTGCAAAGAAAGACCCTGAGCTTCTAGTTGCCTGCCACTTCAATATACCACCCTGTTCGCTGACCAATATCTGTGTCTCAGACTTGCTGTAGTACTCCAGTGAAGTTCAGCACCAGCAGGAAGAATGCACATCATTTTCCTCTTGGGGACCCTGCTTTTCACCTTCCGAGGCAGATCATTATTCACCCCTTTGTCCAACCGTTCTTCTCTCTCATTAGACGGTATCCCCACCTATCATTCGCCACCCCCCACCCCCCCATAATTCTCAGCTACTGTCAGTTCTGAGGATGGGTCACTTGACCCAAAATGTTCTCTCTGATTTCTCTCAACAGATGCTGCCAGACCGGCTGATCTTATCCAGCAATTTCTACTTTTGTCCCCAGAAATGACACCCCTTCACCAATTTTTAGTAAAAATCAGTCCAATGTCTGAACCCAAATTTGGGTCTGTTGTGTATCATTTTTCCCTAGAAAACAAAAGCTTCCTTATAACCAACAGATCTCCATTCTGTTAATCAGGCTTAATTTAAAGATATGACTGAAGAGTCAAATGAATTTCTGGAATTCATAATCTATCTGGTTCACCAATCTTGTAGTGATACATATAAGATGATCAAGAAAGTGAAAGCTTTAGCTCAATGGTAGTTCTCCCACCTGAGTCAGTGGATTGATTGAATACTGCAGGAAAAAAAGACAAAATCTGCACTGACATTTCAATGTTGGAATACACAATGATAACATTTCCAACATTCAGATACAGCATTAAATCAAGGTCCAATGCACCTTCTCTGGTGGATAGAAAAAAAGCATACTGTTAAAAATATCCAAGAAACAAGCCTACACTCACCCCAGATAATTAATGCTTCCATCAACATTGTTAAACAGATTTTTGATAGTTTATCTCCTCAGTTTTTGTCTGGTCTGGCATTGCATAACAAGGTCTATATATTTTCCTACTTTATAATGGTGAGTCCATATCTGAAGTAATCCATTGGCTGTGAAATATTTGAGAACATGCAAACCCTGAAGATACACTATCGAGTTGCACCTTCTTTGTTTTTCTGCAAGACATGTAATGGTTAGTTCTATACTTCTCTTGGTCTCAATAGGGAGCCTTGCTCATAAAGAGTGCAGAATTAGCTCATTTAGAGAAAGAAATTGGAGTATTATTGAGATTTTTTGAATATATTTATTAACCATACTTTTTGTTTTGATTCCCCCCCCCCCCCGCCGCCTTTTATTGCTGCTTGTTAAGTTTGATTACATAGCTTGTAGTTGAAAGGAATGGTTGCACTGATATTTTGCCACTTTTACTACAGGTAACCACTTTAAAGGAGGTGTTTCTCACCATTTGGAAAGGATGTACCTTTTTAATTTCCATTCGTTCAGAGAACCAGTGCATGCTTCACCTGAGTCTTTCTAATTAAAAACAGAAATTGCTTGAAAACACTCAACAGGTCTTACTGCATCTGTTGGGAGAACGCAGAATTAACGTTTCTGTTTCAGTGACCCTTTTGCAGAATTCCCTGAGTTCAGAGTTTTCTAGCAATGTTTGTTTTGGTTCTGATTTCCAGCATCTTCAGCTTTTTGGTTTATTTTCTTTCTGATCAAAGTTATTTAAGATGGAAGTTGGATGAAAGTTTTCTCAAGTCTTCCTTTGACATTAAATGAAAATACTTAAGACTACCCCATAAAGTTCTAATTTGAAAAGAAATCAAAGTAACATAACACAACTATCTTACTTGACACAAAAATGATTTAGACCTTTATGATTTGCGCCTGTGTCGTGTGTTGTAAAGACATCATAGATTTAATTTGATAATAAATGTCCTCTTGAAATACCTCTGCATACTTATAAGACTAATGCAATGATGTACAGATACATGTGTAGATGACTTGAAGACCGATTTACAGAAAGCCTCTCAATTACTCTGCATTCTATTTAAATAAAATAGGACAGTACAATATTTTCACTTTCACTTTTTACAAAGCAAAAAGTTAAAAATGTTTAACTTGGCACACCACAGCATCTATATTAATAACAAGATATAGATAAGAAAAAAATTTAAATTTAGGACGAAGCCCATCTTAGTTCAATTCAAAGCTCCTGGATTCAGGGGAAAAGACAGAATAACTTGTATATACAATTTATGCGCAAGATGAAGGTTCTACTGAGTTTGCTGTTCAAAATCTGTCATGTCATTTCTCTAACTACAACTACATCCCACATCATACCCGCCACTGCCAGCCTGATCACAGCATAGTCCCAACCAAAAATATCTTCTAAAAGCCCAAACAACAATGGATGCTATAAACCAGAAACAAAAATAGAAATTAGTTGAAAAACTTAGCAGGTGTGGCAGCATTTGTGTAGAGAAATCAGAGTTAATGCTTCTGGTCAAGTGACCCTTCCTCAGAACCCAACTAAATTAGAACTAAAAAATATCTTTTTGATTTTTTGTGGTGTTTTTAATGGTCTGCATGTGGCATTAACAAGTTATTTTTGTTTGAAGCTAGTAATCAAAGAAAGTTCAGATCTATATTTTAGGATGGTGGCTGTTTCACTGCAACAGTTGTTTTTACATTATTCCTGTCTAGAAAATGTGCTTTCCAGTGTAGTGTTTTTATCACAAGTCCAAAACAATGTTTAGGATTCACTCATCTCATGCAACAAAGATTATTATTAGTATAGATTGCTTTAAATTAACTGAAATATCTGGCAGTGCTCGAAAATATCATTATTAGGTTTTTCTTGAGTTTGAACTTGGTCTGTGTTTTTTATTTGATTTAAATTGTACTTTAAAATAGATTTTAATTTGATTTTTGTAGTTCTATTTGAAAAATGTATTTCAAAAAGCATTATTTAGAAATATCAACTTGAAGTTGCACTGGCCATATTTAACCCACTTCCTCCATCCCAAAATAAATATAACTCAGCAAGCTTACTTAATCAATAATACAACTGCATAGTTCAACAAAATCCCATGTTCAGTCCCCTTGTGTGTAGCTCTCAGCAAGGGAACGATAAGAACATTAATGTTGGTTTAAATGCTCTTGGGTAAGGGTTAATTACTATCTAGTTGTCCCAATGGAACATTCATATGTGAATATTGGGTTAGAACGAGACTGAGCTTTGTGATTTAAGCTATTGACCAATTCACTGGCACTCACAGTCGAAGCTCATGCATGAATAATGAGGGCTGGGAAAGGTGCTCAAAAGGGGGAGAAAATGGTGAAGAAGGAAATAATTATATTTAAACAGATAGTGAAAAGCTTTGACCTATAAATCTTTAATATTGTGAGATGGTTATTTTTATAGAATTGATTTTTTTTATTGATTGCTGTCTATAATTTAAACTGACTGATTCCAGAGTAGTGAATTATCTTGTAATTTCAGTTCTGCCTATTTCTGCGCTACCAGAGTGCTAGACTGAGTCGAACCAACCTCTATTTCAAATCAGAAATTATTTCCATATTTTCATTTTATATTGCAGCATTAAAATTAGATATCTAGATGAAACTATCTTTCACCTCACTACAAATCGCATATGTAACTAGATAATGAAAGTTGCTAACAACAATTTACATTTGTATTGCTATAAGACCATAAGTCATAAAAGCAGAAAAAGAGCATTTAGCCCATCAAATCTGCTCTACCATTGGTTGAGTTCATGGCTGATCTGATAATTCTCAACTCCACTTTCCTGCCTTATTCCCATAATCTTTGATTCAATTGCTGATTAAAAGTATCTACTTTTAACCCCACTGTGAATCCTCTTGCAAAGGTGCCTGCCTTGAAGAAGTTTTCCTCCTCTCTCTACAAGAATCTCAGGAAGTCCCTCTCCCACTGCAACTCCCAGGTCGTTTCCTCTGCCCTGAAGCTCTTCAACCATGTCATGAAACAAATTCGCTACCACAGCCACATTTGCTTCCTCAGTGCCTGCCTCCATAATCAACTCATCCCACACGGACCACCTTTAAACCAGCAGAGTTTGGACCCGAACAGGACAAACAATACAGACTACAGATTCAAAAACATCAGCAGCAGTTGTCCTTCAAGATCCTCCGCTCGACGCTCACAGCAATGCGCCGGCACCTAACCTCTCTACAGTCAGCCCTGCCTCAGCTGAGAGCCACACTCTCTCAGAATTGCAAAGAACCCACATTATACTACATCCTCAGGAGAATTCATACTCTCAACAAACAGTATTTCAATTCCATCTCAAACATCAAAAACTGAAAGTACAAAAAACTTTTATCTACTCACCTCCATAACCAGCGCTCCTCAAACATTCCAGAAGATTCCTCTGGCCTCGGAAACTACTCAGACCCCGTTAGCCATGCGGCTGATGCAGCTGTCAACCCCACGCTGATTGATGATGTCACTTCCACCCCATCACGGCCACTCCCACAACTACTTCCGCCCCTCACAATTCCTCATGCATCACACGTGACATCACTTCAACCGCTCACATCATCGCTGATGCCACACGCTCAGTGACTTCCGCCACCCCTACTGCTGTGGTCACCACCACTTCTGCCCCCACCAGCGCCACTCAGCTGCATTCTGCTGACATGCCCCCCCCACAGATCCCACTGCCACTATCCCCACCCCCAGAACCCAGAGGGGAACACTACCCCTGCTCCTGACTCCACCATTTCCCCCACCACCACACCCACTCCAGTTACAGGTTCTGCCCCCACTCCCAGCTCCACACCCACACCAGATCCCTGCTCCCAGCTCCCAGCCCTGTCAAATTTTCACCATTCCCCCAGACCTCCCCTTCACTGAGGACAAACGATCAATCCTCAGCAAAGGACTCACCTTCATCCCCCTCCATCCATGCATCAATGAATTTAATACGTGCTGTGACGTCGAACATTTCTTCCGTCGCCCCCGCCTCAGAGCTTACTTTCACAATCAGCATTCCCATCCACCTTCCAAGGACCCTTCACCCACCTCCAACACACTGTATCCACCTAAACACCCCGCACTGGCCTATTACCTGCCCTCGACCTCTTCATTTCCAACTGTCGCCGGGACATTAACCGCCTCAATTTGTCTACCCCTTTCCCCCATTCCAACCTCTCACCCTCACAATGCGCAGCCCTCCAATCCCTCTGCTCCAATCCCAACCTCACCATCAAGCCACCGGATAAAGGGGGTGCAGTGGTAGTCTGGCGCACTGACCTCTACACAGCTGAAGCCAAATGCCAGCTTGAGGACACCTCTTCCTACTGCACCCTCGACCATGAACCCACCCCCCATCACCAAACCATCATCTCTCAGACCATACAGAACCTCATCACCTCAGGAGATCTCCCACCTACAGCTTCCAACCTCATAGTCCGGGAACTCTGCACTGCCCGGATCTACCTCCTTCCCAAGATCCACAAGCCTGACCACCCTGACTGACCCATTGTCTCAGCATGCTCCTGCCCCACTGAACTCATCTCTACCGACCTCGACACTGTTCTGTCCCCCCTAGTCCAGGAACTTCCCACATAATTTCGAGACACCACCCATGCCCTCCACCTCCTCCTAGACTTCCGTTTCCCCAGCCCCCAATGCCTCATCTTCACCATGGACATCCAATCCCTCTACACCTCCATCTGCCATGACCAGGGCCTCCAAGCCCTCTGTTTTTTCCTCTCCCAACGTCCCCAACAGTACCCTTCCACCGACACTCTCATTCATTTGGCTGAACTGGTCCTCACCCTTAACAATTTCTCCTTTGAATCCTCCCACTTCCTCCAGACCATGGGTAGCCATGGGCACACGTATGGGCCCCAGCTATGCCTTTCTCTGTGTTGGCTACATAGAACAGTTGATCTTCCATAATTACACCGGCACCACTCCCCACCTCTTCTTCCGCTACATTGATGACTGCATTGGCGCCACCTCGTGCTCCGCGATGAGGTTGAGCAATTCATCAACTTCACCAACACATTCCAGCCTGACCTTAAATTTACCTGGACCATCTCTGACACCTCCCTCCCCTTCCTGGACCTCTCCATCTCTATTAATGATGACCAACTTGACACTGACATTTTTTACAAACCCACCGACTCTCACAGCTACCTGGATTACACCTCTTCCCACCCTACCTCTTGCAAAAATACCATCCCGTATACTCAATTCCTCCGCCTCCGTCATATCTGCTCCCAGGAGGACCAGTTCCACCACAGAACACACCAGATGGCCTCCTTATTTGGAGACTGCAATTTCCCTTCCTACGTGGTTGAAGATGCCCTCCACATCTCATCCACATCCTGCACCTCCGCCCTCGGACCCCACCCCTCCAACCGTAACAAGGACAGAACACCCCTGGTGCTCACCTTCCACCCTACAAACCTTTGCATAAACCAAATCATCTGCTGACATTTCCGCCACCTCCAAAAAAACCCCACCACCAGGGATATATTTCCCTCCCCACCCCTTTCCGCCTTCCGCAAAGACCGTTCCCTCCGTGACTACCTGGTCAGGTCCACGCCCCCCTAAAACCCACCCTCCCTTCCTAGCCCTTTCCCTTGCCACCACAGGAACTGTAAAACATGTGCCCACACCTCCTCCCTCACCTCTACCCAAGGCCCTAAAGGAGCCTTCCACATCCATCAAAGTTTTACCTGCACATCCACTAATATCATTTATTGTATCCGTTGCTCCCGATGCGGTCTCCTCTATATTGGGGAGACTCGGCGCCTCCTAGCAGAGTGCTTTAGGGAACATCTCCGGGACACCCGCACCAGTCAACCACACCGGCCCGTGGCCCAACATTTCAACTCCCCCTCCCACTCAGCCAAGAACATGGAGGTCCTGTGCTTCCTTCACTGCCGCTCCCTCACTACCAGACGCCTGGAGGAAGAACGCCTCATATCCGCTTCGGAACACTTCAACCCCAGGGCATCAATGTGGACTTCAACAGTTTCCTCATTTCCCCTTGCCCCACCTCACCCTAGTTCCAAACTTCCAGCTCAGCACTGTCCCCATGACTTGTCCGGACTTGTCCTACCTGCCACCTTGTCCTTTTCCACCTATCCACTCCACCCTCTCCTCCCTTACCTATCACCTTCATCCCCTCCCCCACTCGCCCATTGTACTCTCTGCTACTTTCTCCCCACCCCCACCCTCCTCTAGCTTATCTCTCCACCTTATTTATTCCTGATGAAGGGCTTTTGCCTGAAACATCGATTTCGCTGCTCCTTGGATGCTGCCTGAACTGCTGTGCTCTTCCAGCACCACTAATCCAGAATCTGGTTTCCAGCATCTGCAATCACTGTTTTTACCTGATTAAAAGTATGTCTACCTTGGTCTGTTTCTACTTTAATGATCTAAAGGCACAAATGGAAATACATGAGTTTAATCTAATTGCCATTACAGAAACATGGCCACATGGTGACCAGGTCTGAGAATGGAACATTCAAAAATGTCAAACATTTAGGATGGACAGGCAAAAAGATGGGGTTACATTGCTAATGGGAAATGACATCAGTTCATTAGTAGGGAAGGATCTCCCATGGTTTTTCCAACGTGTGGAATTTTTGAGTGGAGCTAGGAAACAGCAGTGGGCAGTAGGCTCTGGTTGGAATTATTTGCAGACAAACAGTGGTGATAGTGTGGGCATGCAATTAATCAGGAAATGAGAGAATCATGTAGCACGGGCAAAACAATTATCATGGGTGATTGACTTCAACTTGAGAAGGAGACCATAACTCTCCCCAAGCTAGAAATCTAAGGGACTAGGAGAATGAGAAGCTGAAAGAAGTTAGTGCTAATAAGAAAATTATAATGAAGAAATTGATAGAACCAAAGGTTGATAAATCGCGAAGAAATGATTTTCTATATCCCAACGTGTTGAAGGACGTGGCTACAAATAATCAGTATATTAGCATTATCTTTAAAAATTTTGTAGTTTCTGGAAGGATTCCCAAAGATTAGAAGGTAGGAAATGTAACCCGATTATTTAAGAAGGGAGTAAGAAAGAAAAGGGAGAACCAGAGACTTGTTAGCCTTACATAAATATTAGAGAAAATATTAGAATTCGTTATAAAAGATGGGATAAATTGACACTTGGAGAATAATGATCTGATCGGAAATAGCATGGATTGTGTTTGATAAATTGTTGGATTTTTTTGAAAATATTATTAATAAAATTGGTAAAGGACAGCCAGTGGTTGTTGTATACTTAGATTTTCAAAAGGTTTTTCATAAAATCCTTCTCAGGAAGCTAGTTGGAAAATTTAAGGCAAATGGGATTGGAGGCATGGACTAATGATAGGCTACAGGCAGAAAATAGAATATGAATAAATTAGTCATTCTCGCTTTGGCAGTCTGCAAATAGTTGGGAACCACAATTAGTACTTGGTACTAGCTCTTCACAATATCTCAATGATTTGGAGGAGAGGACTTAGTAAAATATTTCCAAATCTGCAGAAGATAGTAAGCTAAGCGAAATGTGTTGTAAGGAAGTTGTAAAGTGGCTTCAGGAAGGTTGGACCAGGCTTAGTGAATGAGTAAGAACATAGCAGATGGAATATAATGTGTAAACCTGTGAATTTATCCATTTTTGTAGGAAGAACAGATGTGCAGAGAGTTTATTAAATGGTGAGCATTTGGAAAATGTAGATGTGTAATTATTAATGACAACTGTGCCTGTATTTTCTGAAGCTTTGAAAAATGACACAAGACTTAATTAAAACTTACAATACTTAAAGGGTTAGACAGAGGTAGATGCAAGAAAGATGCTCTCCCTGGCTGAGGAATCTAGAACAGGGGGCAATATTTAAAAATATGAGATGCCACTTAGGTCCAAGATGAGGAGGAATTACTCAGAAGGTTGCAACTCTTTAGAATTCTCTGCCCAGAGTGTTGTGGAAACTTAGACTTGAATATGTTGAAAATCATAGAATTCCTACAGTGCAGAAAGAGGTCATTTCTGCACCAATGCTTGTAAACTGCATCCCACTCAGATGCACTCCTCTACTCCTGTTCCAACTTTCCTATTTTGAATTTATTTAACAATCCAGCTTTGACAGCCCGTAGCGGTATAGAATTCCACCTGTTCACTGTCTACTGAAAGAAATAAGTCCTTTTATGTCTGTACTTATGTCTGTCCTTACTCTGAGATTATTGTCTCTGTTCCTCGACCATCCCACTAGAGGAAACAACCTTTTTTCATATGCCCTGTCAAACCCTTTAAGACTTTTAGTCTGACAATAATTACATAAATCCAATCCAGAGCACGAGAAAAATAATTTGCATGAAATCGCACATTTTTAGTCTTTCAGTTTGAATATTCCTTGACACTTTATATCTTGAATAATGAAGTATGAAATACATCTCAATTTGCTGATTTTGACTTGCCATACAGCAACAGTAAACTGTTGAAACTGAGTTTGTGATAGCCATTACTAATTTAACACATTGCATTAAGAGCAGTAACAGTGGGTCATTACTGGTAAATTGTGAAGGTTTAATTCTCTGGCAAAGATTGACATGTGTTTATATATTTGTAACTAACATTTCAATTCTTTTTCTCTTTGTCTTGATGTACCTACTTTGGAATTCAAAGTGTTGAGAATCTGTAACTAAAAAGAACTTCAGCAGTTTCTGATATAAAAAAATTGATGGGACGACTGCAAAATTCAGTACTGTTTGTTGTGATTATAAAATAATCTTTGAGATCATTACTATCCACATGGTGAACATAAAAGTTAGATTTTAGAACTCAAAGCTGAGGTGATCAAATTGATTTTGTCTTTTTCAGTCTGTTATCTTGAGACTGACTGCGTAGTTCTTATTTTATGTTGTATCTTGCAGGTGGAAATTATGAAAGTGTGTTCGAAATAGAGAAGGGTGTCGGCACACTTGTTATCGCAAAGCCACTGGATACTGAGCACAGGGCCACATATAATATGACTGTGGAAGTCACAGATGGAACAAACTCAGCTACCACACAGGTAAAGCAGACAGGGTATATGAATTCAAAGTGTACTGCAAATGGCGATGCTCAGGTTCATCATTTCCTGGTGTTTTAATAATATGTCCTTGTTTAATACAATGTTCAGTAATGATTAAAGCCATATCACATTATTTGTTTCTGCTGTCTTAAAAATTGTTGTCAGTTTAGCTGTTTGGGATTCTCATTTAGCATCATTAGCAGAACTGCTTGAATTAAATTTTCTTTTCATAGGTGAGGAAAATACTTTGGTCTTAAACTGATGTTTTCATTTCTTGTTTCTGAATTGCTTATTGAACATAAATTTTTATATGTGTATGGCTGTAAATATTTATAAGATGAATTGCACAGTGAAAATTATAGCACTTGACACAGCATTTGTCAAAACATAACAACAAGCAGAAAGCTTTATAGGATAGTCCCTTGAAAAGTTAACTATGGCAGACTCGTGGTTTTATTTCTCTGGATTAACAAATTTAAGATTGTAGCCTGAATCATCATAGGAATAAAAAAAAGGTGAAAATGATGGTTAAGACTAAATTCTGAGCTTCTCACCCCTATTTCAAGGTTTCCCTACTTTTCCCAGGGGGGCTTTTCTAAGAGTGCAGGCTCACTCAGTCCATGAGCCTACACCTATACTCTTGACCAAGCTTCATTCTTAACTGAGAGTCCTGAAATCCAGAGGATTGTTGAAATACTTGCGACAACCAGTTTAAACATTACTCAGCTTTGGATCTGTGATCTATTTTGTAAATTCTAGAATGTATATATAAGATAGAGTGGTTTCAAGTGCTTGAATTTTCTGTTATTGATGCTTGAATGTAACAACAGGAGGAAAACTCCATACGTAGTCCATTGAAAAGGTCAAGAATATTCACACTTCTATTTGACTGAGGTTTTCAAAAATTTTTTTTTTATAAGTGAAACATTATGAATGAATAACTATCTTTTTGTAGCTTTTTGTACATCCTCCTGTCATCATAAATAGTGTCCCCACCTCTGGGTTTTTGTCCTACAACAGAACCTGGCAATGTAATGTACATTTGTAATCTGACCAAACAGGTTAATTGTCAGCATGTAATTCCTTCCAATGTGCCCGCTCCTAGTTTCTTGCCTCAATGTTTAATTCCTATTACTGTTCACTTGGGTGGGACATAAATGGTTCATTTTTTGAGTGATTGGGTCATGTGCCTCATTGCCACACCCCTCAAGCTTACTTCTGTAGGGGCCAAGTGATCGTTTCCAGTTCCAATCTGTAATTCTATTTTATATGATCAAAAGCTGAGTAAGGGTAGGAGAAACCCCGAGTTGCCAAATCATATACCGCAAGGAATTTTGCAGACAAGAGAAACCATCATGTTTATGTTGGATTTTTGAAAGCCAGTTCTGACACTCACTTTCTTTCTCCTCCCCACTCCCCCATGCCTAAGTGGTTAACTTGTTCCTTTTCAAGTTTATATTCAATTCACTTTTAAAAGTTGTGACCTAATCAACTGTCTTCACCCATTTGAGGTGTTTCTTCTAGATCTTACTGAATCTCTCTGAAATAAAAACAAAATTTCTCATCTTTCCCTTGGCTCTTTTATCTATAACCTTAGATCAAGTTCTTCTGGATCTCTCCTCCAGACACTGGGAACAGTACCCAAGTCACTCCTCCTTGAAGAAAGGAACACTATGGGGTGGCACGGTGGCTCCGTAGTTAGCACTCCTGCCTCAGAGCACCAGGGACTTGGGTTCAATTCCAGCTTTGGGTGACTGTGTGTGGAGTTTACACATTCTCCTTATGTCTGTGTGAGCTTCCTTCGAGTGCTCTGGTTTCCTCCCACAGACCAAAGATTAGATTAGATTACTTACAGTGTGGAAACAGGCCCTTCGGCCCAACAAGTCAACACCGACCTGCCAAAGTACAACCCACCCAGACCCTTTACCCAATATTTAACCCTTCACCTAACACTGTGGACAATTTAGCCAGGCCAATTCACCTAACCTGCACATTTTTGGATTGTGGGACGAAACCAGAGCACCTGGAGGAAACCCATGCAGACACAGGGAGAATGGCTGTGTGGAGTTTGCACAGTCACCTGAGGTGGAAATTGAACCTGGGTCTCTGGTGCTGTGAGGCAGCAGTGCTAACTACTGTGTCACTGTGCTGCCCTCAAGATGTGCAGGCTAGGTGGATTAGCCATGGGAAATGCAGGTTTTCGGGGATAGTAGATCTGGGTGGGATGCTCTTCTGTGGTCCAGTGTGGAATTGAAGGGTCAATTGGCCTGTTTCTACATTGTAGGGATTCTGGTTGAACATTTGCATTCTTTTGTTTTCCATGCTAATTTCCAGTTAAATAAGAAAGAAATGTAAATTGTATTTCAGGATCAACAAAGGCATTCAGCCAGAAATTCTAAAATTGGAGAATAACACAGTGGTAGTGTCCCAATCCTGGACCTAGAGGCCCAGTCCAAGTCTCACTGCACCAGAGGTGTGGAATGATATTTCTATAAAAGGCTTTCTATTGCATTCCTGGCACTGAGTGGGAATATATGAGTACCTAGCCACAATAGCTTAGCAATTTTGCGATAGGATTATTACTAGAGTTCCAGAAAAGGCAGCTGGGAATTGAATGTGATAGAAGAACTTAAGGACCAATGAATTAGCAAGTTTGTATGCCCCCCTTCAAATATAGGTAGGGTGAGTGGCATTAATTTAGTGTGAGAAAGCTGTCATTGCATTTGATGATCCCTGAGCACTTGTGACTAATTCCTCAAGCCTGTTGTCGCCCTCCCTCTGGAAATCCAGGAAGTAGCAGAGATTTGCATATATGAGATGGTATACTGAAATTTTTACCCTCATCCTTCAAGTTCCTATTCGAGTTCCAGGTACATAGTAGAATAAAATTCAACCTTCAACTGAGAATTGCTCATTCGAAAATGGCTATTGGCCAAGATATAAGGAACTGAATCATTCAACTTGAAATTATTTTAGAGTAACTATTATACCTGGTTCAAAAATAAAATGGTTCCTGAAAATGTTTCATTTATAATATCATTTGAAAGTCTGCTGTACAGATGCACTTTTATTTCAGCTAAGTGATAAAATAATAACGGGTCATAATGGTACTTGACAATGGGAACGTTATCAGTGTTAATGGTTCATGTATTTTGTTTTGAAAAAGTTTTTTTCAGCTCTTCCATTAACCTCAACTGCTTTTAAAAGGTCATTGACTGTGCGGCTGCAATAGTCAGGAACTGTTTCTTATAAAGCATTAGTCTATTTTATTTTATGGCATTCATCCAACATGATATATATTCATTAAGTATTCAGAGATTTAATTTTAAAAGTTTTGGATTTTTAAAATAATTTTTGTTGTCATGCTAACTTTTGTTTAATTTGTCAAAATCCTGGTGATATTATATTTAAATATGTTATCCAGTTTTGATGATTGATGTATGAACAGTTTTACTCTACAAGTTCTCAAATGGACTTTGTAGATGAACTGTAAGTATAGACATAGTTACAACATTTGAGCTGTATTTACTAATTTTAGTGGAAAACACCTCAACAACTGATGCAAATATTTTGCACTTACACATTTATTTAAAAACCTCTTTTAATGGTACTCAGTAACCAAGAAAACAAACCACTCACCTAATCAAAATCCTCAGATACTCTATTTCTTGTCTTAATGTCTTATCAACAAGTCTAAAGCTCTAATATACAAGCATACACATATGAATGTTGAGATTTCGGTGCTTACTCTATTCATCTTTATTCACTAAACAAAAACACAACTAGCCACATCTAAATTCTCAGTTGATGTCAGCTGGTGGCTAATATATTGAACAATATGGTCGGCAGGGGCCTTTCTTTAAAAGTTAAATTAACTGTGGGAGGTAGGAAGCCTACAGAAAGATAAAGGAACATATTTCAAGGATTTTGTGTGCTGAATGCAAATAGATTGGAGGCATTAAATAAAATGTTTGTGAACAGAAACTAGAACGTGCAACTGATGCATCTATTTACCTTAACTATTCACTTAGTTCTAATTCTATCAGAATCATTGAATACATTTAGACTGTGAACTGTTATATATGAAGGTGAGTTATTTCCAATGCATCTACCATCTCATTGACTATCTATTTTAAGATGCAAGGATGAAATTTGTCAAGACCTGGGGACTTGTCAGTTTAGTACTGCTTCCCTGTACTAGCAATTTTTATTAATTCCTCTCTTCTTTTCATCATTCAATTTACAACAATTGCACAATTTTTTTTGCATTCTCTGTAGTGAATATATGAGGAAAATCCTTGTTTATTTAATCTACCATTTTCTTGATATTTGTTAGTGCAACCCTATTCTCAAGAGAGGACCAAAACTTTTTATTCGCTTTTTTTTCCCTTTTTCATGACCTATAGAACCATTTAGTATCCATTTTTAATTTCTAGCTAGCTTCCTTCTTGCTCATAATTAATGTTTTAGTCATTTCTTGCCATCCAGGGTTTTTGAAGGAAATGAAAGTAAAGATTTCATGGGCACTTGCCATAATCAGTCTTTGCTGGACTTGAGGGAAGCTGCCAGAAGGTTAGAGAATTACAGACATTACGATGTTGCTCAAGAAAGATTGTAAGGATTATCTCAACAATTACAGACCAGTCAATTTAACAGTGAGGAAGCTTCGAAAAACAAATATTCTTGAAAGAATTAGTATCACTTGGGAAAAGATGAGTTGACTCGGAAGAGTCAGCATGGATTTCTAGAGGGAAAATTATGTTCCTGAAGCTGCTAGAGTTTTAAAGCAGTAAGAGAACCGCACTGAGAATAAACTGTGCTATAAATAAATTCCCAGATGTTGATACAGTGCCATACAATAGACTTGCAGAAGGTTGTATGTCAAGCATACAGTATCATCAACTTTATTGATAAAGACAGAGTAGAAGTGCAAAGAGGTGATGCTGAACTTGCACAAGATACTTGTTAGAACTCAGTTGGAGTATAGAGTACAGTTGTGGGTGCCACATTATAAGAAAGATCTGTATGTCTGAAGCAGAATGCAAAGGAATTTACAGGAATGGTTCCAGGAATGTGAAATATCTTTTTGAATATCTCCCACTGCTTTTCTACTGACCAACCTCCTTGCCTAATATCCAAGCACTTCAGCTAGTACAGCTTTCATGTTATGTATTTGCCCTTATTTAGGTTTGATGTACTAGTCTTAGATATAATACTTCCCTTTCTAATTTCAATTATGTTGTGGTTGGAGCTTTTAATCTGAAGTTATGAATTAACTATGCTTTATCACCTACACCAAGTTGAATGCAACCTGCTTTCCTGATTGTTTCAGAATATGCTGCTCAGAAAAAGAATCTCCAACATTCTGTGGACTTCTTGTCCAGGTTACGAGAGTCAGAGAGCCATATGGAAATAGAACGTTCAGTCCAACTCATCCGTGCTGACCAGGTTTCCTAAACTAAACCAGTCTTGTTTTCCTGCGTTTGGTCTATATTTTTAGCATGGCCTATTCACTTAACCTGCACATCTTTAGACTGCAGGAGAAAACCTACGCAGACATTGGGAAAGGTGTAAACTCCACAGAGTCTAAATTCTTCCTTTTCATGGAACTGACTAAATGTCTTTTAAATGGTGTAACTGACCCTTCCTCAGAACAGGCCGAAAATGTTAACTCTGATTGTTCTCCAAAGATGCTGCCAAGTCTGCTGAGTTTTCCAGCAATGTATTTTTTTTACTTTACTTTGATTTACAGCATCTGCAGTCCTTTCAGTTTTTATTTTATTATTCTATGATGTCTGATGATCTGTAAATCTTTTCTGCATCCTTTCCAATTCAATAATATCTTCTGAAACCAGAACTGTACAATCTGATTTTTCTTCACAAGCAGATTAAAATCACCCATGATTCTCGTTGTCCCTTTGTTACAAGAACCCAATTTCTTTTTTTGTTTACTTTGTCCTATATGGTGGTTCATGTCTGGGGGCCTGAAGCCCATTTCCACTCGTGAAATCTTATCTAAAACTGCTCCTCCACTCCACCCAAACTGTTTCGACATCCTGATTGCCTCAACTATTGTCACTTTTAACTATTGAACCAATGCGATCTTTGATTAGAATTGCTATCCCTTCACTTTTATCAAGTTTTCTGTTTCTCTCAAGTCTTTCATGCCTCAAAAATATTCAGCATTCAACCATTGTAACCACACAGTCATGTCTCCATAATGGCAAAAAAATTATATTTTAGTGTGTACTATCAATTTATTTACTTTGTTATAAAGGGTACTACATTCAGATACTTAGCCTTTAGTTTTTTTTATACCTTTGTATTACTGTATCTAGTCTTTTGTTGGTGTGCTTTAAGTATTTTTCTCTCGCTCTGCATTCCTACCGTTCTCTGACCTTCGTTTCTCATATCAGTGTTTTACTTTCCTGCCTGGACTCTGGCATACATTTGTATTTGCATCAACTGAGTGTCGCAGCACAAGAAATTGACATGTAACTATGAAGATATGAGGGAGTTGCTGGCTTGAGTTGATTGGAAGGGGAGCTTAGCAAGAAAGGCAGTGGATAAAAGCAAATTACTGTGGATGCTGGAATCTGAAATCAAAAGAGAAAATGCTGGAAAATCTCAGCAGGTCTGGCAGCATCTGTAAAGAGAGAAAAGAGCTGATGTTTCGAGTCTAACTGACCCTTTGTCAAAAAAAGGCAGTGGAGCAGCAATAGTAGGAGTTCTGGCATAATTCAAGAGATTCAAAGTTTGTGAGAAGATTTGTAGCTCAGGTGCTCGTTGTTGTGGTTCTGTTTGCCGAGCTGAGAGTTTTTGTTGCAAATGTTTCGTCCCCTTTCTAGGTGACATCCTCAGTGCTTGGGAGCCTCCTGTGAAGCGCTTCTGTGCTGATTCCTCCTTTGTTGCAAACGTTTCGTCCCCTTTCTAGGTGACATCCTCAGTGCTTGGGAGCCTCCTGTGAGAAGAGACACAACAAACAGTGAGACAAAGTATCATACCTCTGATAACAAGGAAAAGACAAACACACAACCACAACACCAAGGAGAAAGAAGCACTAAAATCATTAAGAAACGATAAGAACATAATCATACTACCAGCAGACAAAGGCAGAATGACGGTCATCCTGGACAAATCAGATTACACTCAAAAGGCAGAACAACTACTTGCAGATACCAACACCTACCAAAAGAGGGAGTTTGACCCCACTCTCCAGCTCACCAATAGGATAAACAACACACTGAGGAATCTACAAAAAAATGGACAGATAACCAGGTCTGACCTACAAAGAATGAAACCAGAAAGCAACAACACCCCCAGATTCTATGGACTACCTAAAGTACACAAACCAGACATCCCACTCAGACCCATAGTATCACTACCAGGGACACCATCACACAAACTGGCTAAAGAGCTACAACAGAAACTGAAACACCTGATCAGCGGATCCAGACACTCTGTACAGTCAACACAAGAATTCTTGGACATCATCAGAAATATACACATAGACAAGGAAGAAACCATGGTCTAATTCGATGTAACGGCACTGTTCATCTCTATCGACAAAACCCTAGCCAGAGAAACAATATCCAACCTGCTGGACATACATAACAGACAACAGGACATTGAACCTATTAACAAAGATGGCATACTTAAACTAGTGGACCTGTGCCTCCCAACACACTTCACATTCAACAACCAGATATATGAACAAATCAACAGAACACCCATGGGCTCATCGATCTCCGGACTCATAGCAGAAGCAGTAATGCAAAGGTTAGAAAAAACAGTTTTAACGCAATTACAACGCAAACTCTGGGTCAGATACGTGGACGACACCTTTGTAATCATTAAAAACACAGAAATAGAGAACACACACCGGATCATCAACGCCACACTCACAGGAATCCGATTCACGAGAGAGGAAGAAAAGGACAACCAGCTCCCATTCCTAGACGTGATGATACAGAGAACACCGAACGGAGAATTCACCATGAAGGTATACAGAAAAGCCACACACACAGACCAAGTCCTGAGCTATGAAAGCAACCACCCCAACACACACAAACGAAGTTGCATCAGGACATTATTCAAAAGGGCCACAACACACTGCAGCACACCTGAACTACAAAAAGAGGAAGAAGAACACCTATACAAGGTATTCACCAAAAACGGATACCCGTGCAATTTCATCAACAGATGCCTAAGGGAAAGACAACGAAATGACGACATGCCACAACCCAAAGGACTTGCCACACTACCATACATCAAGAGCATTTCTGAACTGACAGCTAGACTATTACGACCACTAGGACTCATAACAGCACACAAACCAACAGCCACTCTCAGAAAACAACTCACCAGGACAAAGGTCCCGATACCCAGCATAAGCAAAACCAATGTAGTGTACAAAATCCCATGCAAGGACTGCACAAAACACTACATAGGACAAACAGGAAGACAGCTAACAACCCGCATCCATGAACACCAACTAGCCACGAAACGACACGACCAACTATCCTTAGTAGCCATACACTCAGATGACAAACAACATGAATTCGATTGGGACAACACCACTATTATAGGGCAAGCCAAACAGAGAACAGCCAGGGAATTCCTAGAGGCATGGCACTCATCCACAAATTCCATCAACAGACACATCAACCTAGACCCTATATACTGGCCATTGCAGCGGACAGCAACTGACAACCGAAAGCGGCCGATTCAAACCACTATAAATGCCGGAGGAATCAGCGTAGAAGCGCTTCACAGGAGGCTCCCAAGCACTGAGGATGTCACCTAGAAAGGGGACGAAACATTTGCAACAAAAACTCCCAGCTCGGCGAACAGAACCACAACAATAATTCAAGAGATTCAGCAGAAGTTCATCCCAAAGAAGAAGAATCATACAAGACAATCATGAAAGAAAATGGTTACAATATGGTGAAGATTAGTGAGAAACCAAAGGATTAGGAAACCTTTAAAAACCAGCAGAGGATAACTTAAAAAAGCAATAAGGGAGGAGAAAATGAAATATAAGGTTAAGCTAAGTTGTAAATAAAAGAAGATTGCATGAGTTATTTTAGATAAATAAAAGGTAAGAGAAAGGCAAGAGTGTACATTAGACTCCTGGAAAATGAGTATTTGGGAAGTAGTATTGGGGAGCAACGGAATTCAAATGACCTAATTAGGTGCTTTGCATTTGTTTTCAGAGTGGAAATCACCAGCAGCATTTGAACAGGGGAACTGAGGACATGGTTGCTAATTTTGCAAAGACAGATGGAGGGATAGGTGGTGTTGAGGAAGCAGGGAGGATTGTGGAAGGACTTGGACAGTCTAGGAGAGTGGGCAAAAAAGTGGCAGTTAGAATGTAATGTTGGTAAATAATAGAGGCAAACCTTGTTTTCTAAATGGGGAAAAGTTTTGGAAATCTGAAACGCAACGGGGCTTGGCGATCCTAGTTAAGGATTCTCTAAAGGTTAACATGTAGGTTAGATGGCAGTTAGGAAAGCAAATGCAATGTTAGTATTCATTTCAAGAGGGCTGGAGTATAAGAGAAGGGCTGTACTACTGGCACAGTGTTTATGAACTGGAGGATGTACTACAGGCACTAGAATGCTTGAGGGAACGAAAATTTATCTGGATTCATGGTACCAAGAAGCAGTCACATTTCTTAGGTAATAAGAAAGAGCTGCTGATACTGAAGGTCTGAAAAATGCTGGTTTTTTGAGTCCAGTATGGCTGTTCTTTGGAAGACATCACTTAGTTTTGGCTTATTTGATTTAGGGTACTCGGGGACAGGAGAGTGTGGCTGCAGGTTCGAGCAGGAGCCTCAGCGAATGTCCAACAGATTTGAAGTTCTTTCAGGATGTCTGGAAGAGAGTGAGGGCTTTTGGATAGATGTGTTAACCGTTCATGGGTAAGGAAACCATTTAAGATGGAGGAATAAGAAATGTATTGGTCATAAGGGACAGTATTGAGAAGGGTATTGATGCTATTCTCTGCCAAAAAGGAACATGTACTCACATCAATAGTTCATGACATACACTGATTTTATTTCTGTTATGCCATGTTAGTCCCACTATTGCCTTCTTAATCTCAGACTGCTGAATGTACATTTATCATTGGAAAGACCTCCACAACAGTATTAAAGAAAATCATCAATTAGAGCCATAGAATCATTGGGTTGTTACGAATCAGCAAATTTGAACCGAAATGTCAGAATGAAAACCCACATTTGCCAGCAGCATTAACAACTTGGCAATTTTATCACAGTCTGTCCTAAATGGCTCCACCATCCACGTACCAGTGTGAGCAGGTTTCCTAATGCTGTTGTTATGCCTCACGAGGACAGCATGCTAGAAACCAAGCTCCACTAATCCTAGAATTGTTGCAAAAGTTAAAACTACATGGAAATATGCAAAGTTCCAAATTTAATTGGGATAGACTCAGGTTACAGATAACACGGGTTAGGTTCCTGTACTTAACTAGAACTACTGTTTATTACAAAAGTGTAAATTTCTAATTGCAAGTAATCAGCTGTGAACTTTCAACATAAGATTGTACTGGGTCAGGCTCCAAAGGGGATTGGTGTCTCACACAATACAACTTTATAATTTCCCCTTTCATTATAAAAGGCTGGGAACCGCATTTCAGTAGGGCCAGTCCGTAGGGTTTGCTGCGAACATCCTGTTGCTTGGCAGGAATTTGGGTTCTTCAACCTCTGTTTGCCAGTTTCTTCTCACTTCTTTTCAGGAGGCACGCACGGTTGGGACATAAACTGCAACATCTCTTAGCTACTGGTTAAAGCCACCACTTAGAGCAACTAGTGGGAGAAACGAACTGTCTGTCTTATCTTCAGGAAATTTTACAGGCTTGCGAGAAAGAGACTCACTATCTCACCTTCTAGAAGTTTGAGGGCTTCTCATTGCATCGTTCACACCCAGAAGCTGTTAAGCTACTCATGAGCCAATCGGAGTTATCAGGCTCATGTCTTTTGCCATCCACGACAGGTCACAATTCCACAAACCAATCGATAGCCTTTTGCTGGTGAATTTCGATTTGTTTGGACACATCAATGCCAAGCTGTATCCTCTTACACCTTCCCCCATTGCTTGCAAAGCAATGTGTAGATGCAGCTTACAAATTTCAGAAATTTCATTTTTAAAAGTACAGCAATTCCTTCCTCAGTCCTTTATTGCAAAGCAGTCAAATGCTGAAAAGATTGGGTTCAAAACCTTGCACAAGTTCCTGTGCCAGATTTTTGTTGAACTCTTCCATCCACTTCAATATGAACATAGGCTTTACAGCTGACTTTACAATAGACCAAGCATTTAGTCATATATTTGCTACTAGCTTTTTTTTCTGTGGGCCATCACATCGAAGAGCCCATCAGAGCCATCTACAATGGGATTTGCTTGAAACCTCACCTTCCAATAAAGTGGTATCTTAGTTGATGGCCACTTGTGCTTAACAATAATTGAACATGAGTAGGTCATTCAACCCCTCAAGCCTGTTCCACCATGCAGTGAAATAATGGTTGATCTGTGATGCAATTCCATGTACTTGCCTTTTGCCATTATCCCTTAATACCTTTGCTTAAAAAAAGTATTTTTCTCTGATTTAAAATGAATAACTGATGCAGCCTCCACTGCCATTTGCAGAAGAGAGTTCCAAGCATCTACTTCCAAGCATCTATAGAAATGCTTCCTAAGAGCTCTTCTGAATAGTCTGATCCTAATTACAGATAAAGCATGGAAACAGAACCTTTGGTCACACTTGTCCATGCCGATCAGATATCCGAAATAAATCTAGTGCCATTTGCCAGCATTTGGCCCATATCCCTCTAAAACCTTGCTTTTCATATACCCATTCAGATCCCTTTTAAATGCTGTAATTATACTAGCCTTCAGCACTTCCTCTGGTAGCTCATTCCACACATGCACCACCTTCTCTGTGAAACAGGTGCCCCTAAGGTTCCTTTTAAATCATTTCGCTCTCTAGTTTTTAACTCCCTGGCCCTGGGCAAAAGACTTTGTCTATTTGCCCTATCAACGCCCCTCATGATTTTATAAACCTCTATAAAGTTACTCATTAGCTCTGATATTCCGGGGAAAATAGCCCCAGCCTATTCAACTTCTCCCTATAGGTCAAACTCTCCAACCCTGGCAACATCCTTGTAAACCTTTTCTGAATCCATTCAAGTTTCACAACATCCTTCCTATAAGCACAGAGACCAGAATTGCACACTATTCCAAAAATGGCCTAACCAATGTTCAAAATGCAGCACCTCATATTTGTCTAAATTAAGCTCCATCTGCTCATCCTCGGTCCATTGGCCTATCTGATCAAGATCCCATTGTACTCTGGCATAACCTCCTTCACTGTCCATTACACCTCCAGTTGTGGCATCATCAGCAAATTTACTAACCCTATTTCCTATTGTTCACATCCAAATCATTTATATAAATGATGAAAAGCAGTGGATCCAGCACCAAGCCTTGTGGCACACCACTGGTCACAGGTCTCCAGTGTGAAAAGCAACCTCTCAGACTATACTGTCTGATTCTAGAATCCACAATGAGTAGAAAAATTTTATCTTCATCTACCTTGTCTTCTCCTGTTAATAACTTGAAGACTTCAATCAGATCACCCCTTAACCTTCTAACTTGAAGAGAAAGCAGGCCTAATTTGTAACTTGAAGTCTGAATATCATTTCTGTAAACATATGTTCCTGCAAAATCAATATATCATTTCTAAGTTGCAGCCAAGACCTGCTTACAATACTACAAGCGGGGCTAACCAGGCTTTTGTGTAACTACAGCGTAACTTCTGCATCTTTGTACTCCAGCCCTTTGCATATAAAGGTCAGCATTCCATTAATGTTCTTGATTATTTTCTACACCTGTTTGTGATATTTTAGAGATCTATGTACCTGAACTTCAAGTCTCTTTAGACGTCTATTAGCTGTATTTAACTTCATACCTTCATACCAATTGAAGGCGGGGTAGTGAGGTAGGAATAGGTGAACACAGGTAAACTGTATGACCTGATTGGTCAATGGGAGGAATGAATCCGGTTAGTAGCTGAAAGAAAGGATTGATCAGAGGAGTGGAAGAGAATCAGGGGATGGGAAGAGAGATTATTTGAAATTGAAGAATGCAATGTTAAGTCCTCCAGGTTGTAGGCTGCCTGGGCGAAAGATGAGGAGTTGTTCCTCCAACTTGCGGTCTGATTCACTGTGGCAATGGAGGAGGCCAAGAAAGGTCATGTCGGAAAGGGAGTGGGAAGGGGAAGTAAAATGGGCCATTACTTGGAGGTCAGGTCAGCCCCTTAAGGCCTGGCTGAGATGCTCGGTGAAATGTGCCCTGATTTAATTTTGGTCACCCCAATGTGGAGAAGACCACATTTAATCAGTAGGCCAAAATTCATGATGTGCTAGTCAAGACCACAATCAAAAGATTACTGGGGAAAGAAAATTTATGAAATTAGCCTTAATTATGCAGTTTCTTTTGAATTTTATGCTTTCATAATCACATGGTGTAAAAGAAAACATTGTAGTTTCCTTTTATTAAAACTTTGCTTATGCTTAACAATTATAAATAACTGGAAACCTGCCCACAAAAAAACACAAAAATATCCTCAATGTATTTTTCATTTTAAGAAAAATAAAATTGTTCTATTCTTCAACACTCCGAAAAGTGTTTAGTATTAGATACTTAAGTAGCATACCCCAAAAACAAATTGACATTCATCATTGGGTTGTTCTTAGTAACCTTTATTAATGTAACTGAGCTTGTTTATTATCCTTGAAGTCATTTTGAAGTCAGTCATTAATGTTTGTAATGGAAGCCTCAACGCAAATATAATTTCCACATTAAAATTAAAAATTTGGAAGCACTTTCCACACTTTTGGATGTTGTCACTGAAATGTTATTTGACTATTATCATTACTTTAGGAAACATAGTTGTCTTACTACATTTAGAAGCAATTCAGAGAACTTTTATTCAGCTCATTCCTGGGTTGAAAACCTTATGAAAAAAAGATTGAACAAGCAAAGTCCATAACCATTCAATTTTACCATAATTAGATGATCATATTGAAACCTATAAGATCTTGAACAGACTGAATAGGGTGGATACCAATAAAATGTTTCCTCTTCTGGAAAAGACCAAAATGAGGGGATATAGTTTAAGAATAATGGGCCAGCTTTTAGGACAGATAAGATTTTTTCTCTCCAAGGGTCATTAGAGTGTGGACTGCCATTCCTTAGAAGGTAGTTGAGGCTGGCTCTTTAAATTAATTAAAAGCTGGATTAAATTAATTTTTGACAGACGAGGGATTGTAGTGTTATGAAGTGCAGACAAGAAAGTGCAGCTGAGACCACAACAGCTCAGCCATGATCTTACTAAATAATATAACCGGCTTGAAGGGACAAACGGCTGACTCCTGTTTCTATGTTCCTACATTGTCTAACTTAGTTATTAGTGGTTAATATTTATTTTAATAGTTGCTATTTTGTAAAATATTCCTAAACTGTGTATAGTTCTGGAGAAAAAAAACTTTTTTTAAAAATCTCAAATATAAACTACAATTTGCATAACTTAATCTTCGAAGCAAGATATGTCTTTACATTTCTGTAAATGAGTCATACTTCTATATTTTTCTTTACTGAATATGCAGTACTATTATTTTGTAAGAATATAAGATATAGTAGCAGAAAATAGACCATATAACACCTTGTTCATGGTCAATCATTCAGTACATCCAGTTGATATTCAGCCTCAACTCCCAATTTCACATATGTAGTCTTGGAGCCTTGAGATAAGGACAGTCTCTCTCTATCTCAGCTTTAAATATACTTAGTCATGTGATATCCATATACAGTTCAATCAAGATTTGCTTATTCTTGTATTCCAATCCCATCGCAATAAAAACAAATATAACATTTACCTTTTCCTAAGTGTTTGCTGTACCTGCACAATGACTTTGTGTCCAAAGTCTCTCTAATAATTAACATTTTCAAATTTCGCACCTTTCAAAACATATTTTGTATTTCTATTTTTCCTCCAAGCAAGTAACCTGTCACATCCCCATATTATTTTCTGTCTGCCATTTTGTTGCTAATCACTTAATCTGCCTGTATCTTTTTAACTGTCACTTTCTTACTTCCTCACGTAGATCTCCATTTATCTTTGTAGTATTAACAAACTTTAATGCCGTGTTCTCTCTTCATCTCAACCATTAAAATTTATTATAAATAGCTGACTATGATAGTTTAACCATAAGATTCTTGGAAACAGTGGATATCACAGTAGAATTTGTATCTTCAACACTTCAAATCTCCATATTTTGGTTTAGACTCACATTAGTCAGTCAGATTGTGACCTTATGGATGATTGCGATGTCAGAAATCTTTGAAAGAGAATATTGGTGACTAAGTTATGTTATCTTTTCATTATAGCTTTAAGATTTTATCAATGATTTTTCTTTACATTTCTTATAATATTGAACATTTTTGAAACTCCAAATAATGGGATCTTAATGCCTTTAAAAATGTGCTTAGGTCCAGACCACGAGTAGATCCCTACCATGTTAATGATGCCTAGTCACCCTTCTGCATGATTTTATCAGAATCCACTCTATGAGCACTGGAGCAAGTTGGTGCTGCTGTGACAGCATGAGACATTAAGGGCAATCTGAGACGAAGGAATCTTCAAGAAATGTATGAACGTTTTTAAAAATGTATTTGTGATCAAAGCATGACCTGTGGCTGCAACTCTGTGGCCTTGTGGCAGAAATAGCTGTTGGATGGAGAGAGAATGATAGGAGGACTCATGGGCCTGCTGAGCAGATATGAGATATGAGCAAACCACCTCCAAGTGCGTACTGAGCTTTACCCTCAACTGGGGCCTCATAAGACAGCATTTTCAAAATCATTAGCTTTTAGCAGGTAAGTAGCCATTGATGTCCACCTGTTATGGGGACAGAAACGTGCGGACCATTGACCTGATGCCCGTGTTTCCAGATTGTTCCTGACCTACCTCCTTGGAACATACTGTCCTGCCTTTCAAATACAAAATAACTTGCATGTTTACTGTAGAAAAATGACAAATTACCAAAATGTACAGTGCAGAAAATTCAGAACTTATATTTGAAAGCTCATTGTTACAATCATTGAGCTAAATCTCTAATTGTGCCCTGTTTGGACTTACAGGTATTTGTCAGAATACTCGACAATAACGATAATGGACCTGTGTTCTCCAAGCCAAGCTATGATGTTACCATTTCTGAAGATGCTGCCATAAATACTGAAATTCTGCACATCAAAGCTACTGACAGGGATGAGAAAAGCAAATTAACATACTCTATACACAGCAGTATAGATCCCATAAGCCTCCGTAAATTTCATCTTGATCATAGTACAGGAATGTTGAGCATAGCTGAAAAAGTGGATCATGAAGCACAGGCTCAGCATAGTTTGACTGTAATGGTAAGTGAGTGTTCACACAACATTTTCAGAATTTGCCTTTTCGAGGAACATCTCTTCACATCAAAACCGATAAGCATTTGCTGCATATATTCTATTTGAAGATGCCTCTTTTGTTTCAAAGTTCTGTTGCGGATTCTTGTTAAGAGACCACTCAAGATTATAGATTACAGCATTTGTGTGTGTTATTTTGGTTAACCCTATCTATGCTGAAACTAGCCATTTTACTGTCTTTACTGTACTTGTTAAATTCAATTGATTAGCGAGAGATTCCACTGTGAATAGGTGCTGAGGAATGTGCTGCATGGAGTGTAATTGTTTAGAGAGAAATTAATAATTTGAATTTAAATGTAAGTTACATGATTAGCAGATTTGTAGATGACACTAAAATTGTTAGTTGTTAGTTTAAAGGATAACTAGATTCCAAAAGGATGCTAATGATTTGGCTGAGTGGGTGAGAAAGAGGCAACTAGAATTCAGTCCAGAGGAGTGTGAAGTAATGTGTTGGGGAGATGCACAATAAACAGGGTATTGTGGCAGATAGACGAAGTGAGAAACGTTGGAGCATGTCCATGAAAGTACATGGCAGGACAAGTTGATGCAGTGGCAAAGAACAAAGAAAATTGCAGTACAGGTACAGGCCCTTAGGCCCTACAAGCCTGTGCTGATCCAGATCCTCTATCTGAAACAGTTCCTATTTTCCAAGGATCTGTATCCCTCTGCTCCCTGCCTATTCATGTATCTGTCTGGTTACATCTTAAGTGACGCTATCATTCCCACCTCTACTACCTTCGCTGGCAATGCTTTCCAGGCACCCACCACCCCCTGCATAAAGAACTTTCCATGCAAATTCTTTCTTAAACTTTTCCCTTCTCATCTTCAACTCATGACCCCTAGTAATTGAATCACTCTGGGGGAAAAAAGCTTCTTGCTATCCACCCTGTCTATATCTCTCATGATGTTGTAGATCTCAATCAGGATGCCCCCCCCCGCCCCTCAACCTCCTCCTTTCTAATGAAAATAATTCTAATCTACTCAACATCTCTTCATAACTTGCACCCTCCATATCAGACAACATCCTGGTGAAACTCCTCTGCACCCTCTCCAAAGCATCTACATCATTCTGGTAATGTGATGACCAGAAATGTATGCAGTATTCCAAATGTGGCAGAACCAAAGTCCTTTACAACTGTAACATGACCTGCCAACACTAGTACTGAATACTTCATCCGATGGGAAGCATGCTATATGCCTTCTTGACCACTCTAGCAACCTACGTTGCCAACTTCAGGGTACAATGGATCGGAACACCCGGATCATTCTTTACATTAATTTTCCCCAGGGCTTTACCATAGAGTTCACTCTCGAATTGGATTTTCTAAAATACATCACCTTACATTCGTCCCAATTGAACCCCATCTGCCAATGAAAACACATGGAATGCTTCCTTTGCATTGATGATGTGTGGGATACCAAAGCTGTGATATAATGCCAGAAATATATAAAACATTGATTAAGCCACAGCTGGAATTTTGTGTACAGTTAGGAGAGCACTTGATACAATAGGCAGGAAGGCCTGCTTCCCCTATCAGGTCAGATACCAGAGTGTAGATTTAACGTAACTGGCAGAAGAATTAGAGGGGACGTGAAAAACGTCTTTTCCCAGAGGTTGGTAGATGTTTGGACTTTTCTGCCTTGTTTGGTAGTGGAGTCAGAACTGTTATAACCAGACCAAACCCCCTCAGAATATATTAAGAAGATAGACTAGGCCCCAACGTATTTTTATTTTTAAAGGCAGGTGTAAGACATAGTATTATGAATGCAATTTGATTGGCGAAACTACCAAGCTTGAAGCTAACCATGCTTTATTTTTACACAATAATTAAAGTACAAACAAAACAAAGAAGAATTGAAATAATAACTCGACTGGAAAACTTTACAGAATAATAGATTATTTAACAACTAAACAGCAATTGTTCCAATCTAGTAACATCCCATTAACAAACCCTTAGCAAAGGCAAAGTTATCAAAAGAGATTATCTCACATGCAATTGAGCAGCAGGAAGAGAATTCAGCTTTTAACTGTAACAGAGAAAAGAATATTAACTTCCACATCCAGCTTCAAGACCCCAGCAACAGCTGAAAGCTAAAACTAAAATCCTAGTTCACTGGGAGCTTGACCCCACCCATTCATGCTTCTATTATTTCAACGTTTTAATAGAAAACAAAGCTAACTGGGCTCAAAGCAGCCAGCTCATCTCCACATTTACAGTACTTGCTTTCAAAAATAAAGGCAGAACAAATCCTCCTCACAGGCACAGCTTGTAACCGAACTCCTCCACTTGTTTGAAAGGAATCTGAATCTGGAGCTGTAGTGCTATAACCTGCAATGCTACAGACCAGATACTGGAAGGTGAAACTAGAATTTGCCAGACACAATTGACTCAACAGCCTCTTTCTGTGTGTAACCTTTCAATGTTTCTATTACTATACTTATATTTACTGTACTTGTCAGGTCCTTGAAGGATTTCTTACATTTATATCCTTATAAATATAAATATTCTTCCTAATGCTAGAAAACAGAATATCTTTCTTTGGCATCACCTCTTAGAAATGAACATCAGAGAACCAAGGCAGAGCCTAGCAACTTGTTAGTGAGAATCTCCACGTTTGAGCAGTTTTGGTGACCAACCTGCAAGTCAATGCAGTCTTTATTTAGTTGGTTTTGAATAGGCATCTAGAAAAACAAATGACAACAAAATCTCACTTTGGGAAGTGGATAGGCACCTTGTTCAGAGGGGCTTGTGTGGATGATAAAATGGGAATGAGGCCTGGAGTTAGAATAGTTTTCGTTTCCAATCAAGTTGATGTTTGTTTGCTGTCACAATCCCAGTTTAAAAAAACACAAATTAATCATGCTGCTGTTAAGTAGTGAGGGACATTACAGGCAAATTCACCTCCGAGTACAATGGGACCTTGATCAGATGGCTGGAGGGCTGAGGAGTGGCAAATAGAGTTTAAGTTAGAGAAAAGTGAAGTGCTGCATTTTGGAAAGGCAAATCAGGGCAGGACAGAGTTGCAGGTAGACAGGATAGTGAAGAAGGTGTTTGGCATGCTTGCCTTTATTGGTCAGTGTATTTAAGTATAGAAGTTGGCAGGTCATGTTGCATCTGTAAAGGACATTGGTTAGGCCAATTTTGGAATATTGCAGTTCTGGTCTCCTTCCTATCAGAAGGATGTTGTGAAACTTGAAAGGGTTCAGAAAAGATTTATAAGCATGTTGCCTGGATTATCGGGTTTGTGCTATAGGGAGAGGTTGAGTGGGCTGGGGCTATTTTCCCTGGAACGTCGGAGGCTGAGGGGCAACCTTATACAAGTTCATAAAATTGAGGGGCATGGATAGAGAGAACAGCCAAGGTTTTTCCCTGGGGTGAGGGAAGTCCAAAACTAGAGGGCATAGGTTCAAGGTGAGAGGGAAAGGATTTAAAAGGGACCTAAGGGGCAACATTTTCATGCAGAGGGTGATGTGTGTATGGAATGAACTGCCAGAGAAAGTAGTGGAGGCTGGTACAATTAAAACATTTTAAAAGGCATCTGGATGGGTACATCAATAGGAAGGATTTAGAGAGATATGGGCCAAATGTTGACAAATGGGACTAAATTAATTTAGGAGATCTAGTCAGCATGGATGAGTTGGGCCAAAGGATCAGCTTCCATGATGTACAGCTATGTGATTCCGTGTCCTTGCATTGAATCGGCATAGATTCTTATCCTCAATGGGAATCACTAATTAGTAGTGAGGAGCAGAATTCCATTTAAAATTAGTTTCTCCTCCTCAGCAATTTATTTATTTTTTTCCAAATGCTAAATAATGGTCTGGTAAATTAGTTTGATTACAACAACATAGTACCAAACTTAGACAGTGTTGTTTGCAGGCACAAACATAGAAAATAGAACAATACAGCACAGAACAGGTTCTTCAGCCCTCAATGTTGCGCCAGTCTGTGAACTAATCTAAGCCTATCCTCCCTACACTATGTGCTTATCCAAGAACTGTTTAAATGTCCCTAATGTGTCTGAGTTAACTACAATGGCAGACAGAGCATTCCACGCTCTTACCACTCTCTGAATAAAGAACCTGCCTTTGACATCTGTCTTATATCTATCACCCCCTCGTATAAGCTGACATAATCATTCTCAGAAAAAACTCTCACTGTCTACCCTATCTAATCCTCTGATCATCTTGTATATCTCTATTAAATCCCCTCTTAGCCACCTTCTCTTCAATGAGAACAGACCCAAGTCCCTCAGCCTTTCCTCATGACCTTCCTTCCAGACCAGGCAACATCCTAGTAAATCTCCTCTGCACCTTTTCAAATGTTTCCACATTTTTCCTGTAATGGCCGGTGGGGGGGGGGGGGGAAACCAGACTGCACGCAGGTACTCCAAGTGAGGCCGCACTAGTGTTTTGTACATTTGCGGCATCATGTCAAGGCTCCAGAACTCAATCCCTCTCCCAATAAAACTGAACACGCCGTATGCCTTCCTAACAACATTATAAACCTGGGTGGCAACTTTCAGGGATCTATGTACAAGGACACCAAAATCTCTCTACACACTACCAAGGATTTTTCCATTGGCCTAGTATTCTGCCTTCCGGTTATTCTTCCCAAAGTGAATCACCTCACATTTAGTTGCATTGAACTCCATTTTCCACCTCTCAGCCCTATGCTGCAGTTTGTCCAAGTCCCCCTGCAACCTGCAACATGCTTCCACACTGTCCACCACTCCACCGACTTTAGTGTCATCTGCAAACTTACTAACCCATCCACCTATGTCTGCATCCAAATCATTTATGAAAATGACAAACAGCAGTGGTCCCAAAGCAGATCCTTATGGCACACCACTAGTAACAAGACTCCAGGCTGAATATTTCCCATCAATCACACCTTCTTTCAGAAAGCCAGTTTCTAATCCAAACTGCTAAATCACCCTCAATCCCATGCCTCTGCATTTTCTCCAACAGCCTACCATGGGAACCTTATCAAAGGCTTTACTGAAGTCCATGTACACCACGCCAATTGTCCTAGCCTCATCCAAATGCTTGGTCACCTTTTCAAAAAACTCAGAGGTTTGTGAGACACGACTGCCCTTGCCAAAACCATGTTGACTATCTCCAATCAAATTGTTGCTTGCTAGATGATTATAAATCCTTTCTCTTATAATCCTTTCCAATCCTTTATCTACAACAGAAGTAAGATTCACTGGTCTGTAATTACCTGGGTCATCTCTAATGCCCTTCTTGAGCAAGGGCCCAAATTTGCAATCCTCCAGTCTTCTGGCACTAAACCTGAAGACAATGACAACTCAAAGATCAAGGGCAAAAGCTTCACCATCGCCTCCCTAGCTTCCCAAAGAATCCTCGAATAAATTCCATCCGGCCCAGGGGACTTGCCTACTTTCACACTTCTAGATTTGATAACACCTCCTCTTTATAACCTCAATCCATTCTAGTCTAATAGCCTGTATCTCAGTCTTCTTCTCTACAATATTCTTCTTTTCCTGAGTGAAAACAGATGAGAAATATTCATTCAGCACGTCTCTGATCTCCACAGGGTCCCCATACGACTTCCCACTTCTGTCTTTGACTGGCCCTATTCCTACCCTAGTCATCCTCTTATACCTCACATACGTGTAGAAAGCTTCTTTAGTCTACCTGCTAAAGACTGCTCATGTCCCCTCCTTGCTTTTCTGAAGTCTCTCTTTAAATCCTTCCTAGCCCATCTGTACTTCTCCAGCACCTCATCTGAACCATCTCGTCTCAATGTTACAGAAGCCACCCTCATCCACTTAACAAGAGATATAATTTCTTTAATAAACCACAGTTCCCATACCCTATCACTTCCTTCCTGCCTGACAGGGACATACCTATCAAATACACACAATATCTGTTCCTTAAACCAGGTCCACATTTGGTTCTCCCCATTCCTTGCATTTTGCTACCCCATTCTATGCAACCTAAGTCTTGCCTAATCACATTGTAATTGCCGTTCCCCCATCTATAATTCTTGCCCTGTGGCATGATTAGATTAGATTAGATTCCCTACAGTGCAGAAACAGGCCCTTCGGCCCAACAAGTCCACACCGACCCTCTGAAGAGTAACCCACCCAGACGATTTACCTACTCCCTATTAATGCACCTATCACCTTGGGCAATTTAGCATGTCCAATTCACCTGACATGCACATCTTTGGACTGTGGGAGGAAACCGGAGCACCTGGAGGAAATCCATGCAGGCACAGGGAGAATGTGCAAACTCCACGCAGACAGTCGCCCGAGACTGGAATCGAACCTGGATTCCGGGCGCTGCAAGGCAGCAGTGCTAACCACTGCGCCATTGTGCCACCCTTTCCATCGCTAAACAAAACGTTTGGAGTACTGTGTGCAGTTCTGGTCGCCTCACTTTAGGAAAGATGTGGAAGCTTTGGAGAGGGTGCAGAGAAGATTTACCAGGATGTTGCCTGGAATGGAGAATAGGTCGTACGAGGATAGGTTGAGAGTTCTCGGCCTTTTCTCGTTGGAACGGCAAAGGATGAGGGGTGACTTGATAGAGGTTTATAAGATGATCAGAGGAATAGATAGAGTAGACAGTCAGAAACTTTTTCCCCGGGTACAACAGAGTGTTACAAGGGGACATAAATTTAAGGTGAAGGGTGGAAGGTATAGGGGAGATGTCAGGGGTGGGTTCTTTACCCAGAGAGTAGTGGGGGCATGGAATGCGCTGCCCGTGGGAGTGGTAGAGTCAGAATCATTGGCGACCTTTAAGCGGCAATTGGATAGGTATATGGATGGGTGCTTAATCTAGGATAGATGTTCGGCACAACATCGTGGGCCGAAGGGCCTGTTCTGTGCTGTATTGTTCTATGTAACTGAATTATAGTCGCTCTCTCCAAAGTGCTCACCTACCACTAAATCAAACACCTGGCCTGGCCCATTACCCTGTACCAGATCCAGTGTGGCCTCCCCTCTTGTTGGCTCTTCTACATAGTGTGTCAGGAAACCCTCCTGCACACATGGTTCAAAAACCGATCCATCCGACGTACTAGTTATAACATTTCCAGTCAATGTTGGGCAAGTTGTAGTCCCCCATAATGACTACCCTGTTCCTTTCAAAATACCCTTTCAAAAAATCCTTCTCAAAGCTCTTGAGAAGCTGTTGATCTAATATTATTAAATTAAATGATTTATTTAACCTATTTGAAAGATAGGAGCAGATAGTGCCATATCTTTGAAATGCTCAAGAAGTATAGGAACCGATTCTGTTAAATAAGTCTATGCTAACTTAATAATCAGGGACAAATAATTTGTTTATAATGGCTGGAAAAGAAAGTACTTCCAATGTGAGTCAGACTTTCATGGAGTCATGACATTTCCTTTATAAGTTATGCACAAAGTTCTGAAGTGCAACTTTTTCCTCCATTTCTAACAGATGCAATTTTCCCCATTGAGGCAGGCCTCATTTTCACTGAAGTGAGGACCATGTGGGAGTCATCATTTTTTAAAAATAATACCTATGCAAGTTGTAGGATGAATAAGGTCTGTTGAACTGTCATGACATGAAATTATTTAAATGCTCCAAAAAAATTTTAAAACGTGCTGTCGATGCCATTGAGGTTTGAGAATGTTTTGTCTGACAGCTATAATACCTCTTAGCTGATGTTTTCTTGAGGGCTATCATCATGTCATTATGAATGCTTTAAACCAGCTATAATTTGGGCGGCACGGTGGCACAGTGGTTAGCACTGCTGCCTCACAGCGCCTGAAGACCCGGGTTCAATTCCCGACTCAGGCGACTGACTGTGTGGAGTTTGCACGTTCTCCCCGTGTCTGCGTGGGTTTCCTCCGGGTGCTCCGGTTTCCTCCCACAGTCCAAAGACGTGCGGGTCAGGTGAATTGGCCATGCTAAATTGCCCATAGTGTTAGGTAAGGGGTAATGTAGGGGTATGGGTGGGTTTCGCTTCGGCGGGTCGGTGTGGACTTGTTGGGCCGAAGGGCCTGTTTCCACACTGTAAGTCTAATCTAAAAAAATTATTCTGCAGTGAGGTTCTGAGTTCACTGTTCAGTCGGTAGCTCAAATAAATTGTAAGACTGAACTGTCTTTGTGGAGTTATGAATAAAAGTTAATTTATCTCAAATAAAAGTTAATTTGAGATTTAAAAAATTCAATAAGGCTACCAAGAATGAGAATATTTCCTTTTAACATAATGAAATCCATTATGTTAAAATCCGGGTTCGATTTCACCCTCGGGCAACTGTCTGTGTGGTGTTTGCATGTTCTCCCATTGTCTGCGTGGGTTTCCTCTGGGTGTCCAAAGAAGTGCAGGTTAGGTAAATTGACCATGTTAAATTGCCCGTAGTGTTCAGGGATGTGTAGATAGGTGCATTTGTCAGGGAACATGTAGAGGCAATCGGGTAAGGGAATGGGTCTGGGTGGGTTATTCTTCAGTGGGTTGGTGTGGACTTGTTGGGCCAAATGGCCTGTTTCCGCACTGTGGGGATTCTATGATAATATTTAGACCTTTAGTCTGTTTTATCTCAGCATTATATCTGAAGTCTGTGCATAGTGAATATTGAGTGTGTTGACATCGTGTGGAAGGGTGGTAGCTGGATCAGCAGGTATTTGGAATTGCTTTGTCATAGAGTTGGATAATGGTATGATTTGGCAATGAGTCTGTGGGTGAGAGGGAACAATGGAAATGGTGAATAATTTGGCAGGAATTATCATTATGTTGGCATGGTCATAGTCTTGGAAATGAAAGTGGAGATGGAAGGGTGATGGAGTTTGAAGTGAGACAAATAGAGGACCTTCAAACAGCTATGACCAAGTTACTGAGAATTAAACAGCTAGACTTGGCATTTAGCAGCCACTGTGATGTTCTCCAACCTGTATGTGAGTAGGCAAATCTTCCCCTTTCGCTCCTTTACACTGGAATGAAGGTCATGTCATTCAGAGCGTCTCTCCTGAAGCAGGCATTGTGAGCTGGGAAATTTCCTGACTTGTGCTACTCACATCAGGAGTTAATATAGTCACATCAAGAGTAAATAAGTAATTTCCTCATGAGGAAATCAGATGATGGCGAAAGTAATAGGGGATAGGACAATAAGCTTAGAATAATGCATGACTGAGAATAATGCTTTTAGCAAATATGGCCCATGCAAAGAATAATAATAGAAAAACGAGTCTTTTTTAATCTAAATGCAAAATTCATTCATAGCTAGATATATGGTCTAGCGACAAATTAGTTTGATATTAGCACTATTACAGGGATTTGATTGCTCTGTGACATAGAGAAATAAATCTTTCAGAATACTTAATAAATCTAAAGAAAAGGTGGAATGCAAACAGAGGAGAAGTCCTAATGATAACGAATGACAAGAGGACAGTAATAAGAGAGAATTTGGCTCAGACAATCAAAAAGTAGAATTAATAAGTGTGGAGATTATGAAGAAATAAGAACAATCCCTAAGAAGGGACATACTTGCCTTAGAATTAGTACAGTGGAAGTTCAATGGATTGGTAATTTTGGAGTTGAGAATAATAGGAAGTGACCTCATTAAAGTCCATGATTCTGAAAGGGCTTCATAGGGTATACACTGAAAGCTTGTTCAACCAAAGTTCAGATTTATGCTCCACAGTAGTAGTATCATAGGCCTGGTAACCTTTCACTAATTTTTTATCCAAGTATTTACTGAGTTAATTTGCAGCAATGTATTATTTATTTTAATTTAAATAATTATATGTCCAAGAATGAATTAAGATATTGTAATCTTTACTACACAAGATTTTGAGAATAAGATGCAATATGTTTTATTTATATTGCAAATCTTACAGTACCATAATATTGCAGGAATTGTCAAACGTAGGGTGAGAAATTCTTCACTGCGTAATATTGATATTTCCATAAGATTTTGTTCAAATATACTATCCTAGTTTTATGATAAAATAGCTTTCTTTCAAAATCAAAGCTAACAGATAAGGACACAAATTACTGGCTTGTTGGGATGCATCCATTAAACGGTTCTTGCATTTTTACTTTCTACGTTCCATTAAAAACATTTCAGCAAGTTTTAAATAGACTGGCATTTAAACTGACTAAAGTTGTGTGTTGTTTTAACAAAGTAAATTAATTTTCTATTTTTTGTCCCATTGAGCTGAGTATATATCAGTATGTTGTAAACCATAATGTCATTAGGGTGCCAGCAGATGGAATGAGCATGAGTGTAAAAAACTAACATTGGAATGCACTTAAGTCATTGTAAATAAAATAATCGCTCCTTTCTTTTACTAGCAACATGTTTGTTTGCTATGTAGTTTTGCCCAAACAATCAGCAAAATTTAAGCTGCTAAATTTAACTTGTAAAAATTAACATTCTAACTCTCTTAATTCCATCATTTTCGCAATTTTTGATTTCCAATGTATTAGTCTTCAGAGATGATTCTCCTTGTCCTCACTTCACTGACCACTATCTCTGAAATCTTTCCATACTCTGTATTGCCTCCAAGTTCAACTTCTTCATGATGTTGTCAGTCTCCTAAGCTCCACTGTATATGAACAACTCCTACAAAAGAATATCCTAATTGTCAAACTAGGCATCCATAGTACGCTGTCTTCGTGGTCCTGAATTAACTCTGAAGTCTCAAAGCATTAAATGTCAAGTCCATGTCCTTGTTTATAAAGCTTTCATTTTCCATAAGCAGTGCCAGCCATGTGCACTACTGCATGTTTATCAGTCTGCGAGTGATTTCAACCACTGCCTCATTCAAGCCCAGACTCTTCTATTCAGCTGCCTCCCCATCTTACATCAAAAGGTTCTACAAATGTATCTGTGATATTGCCTTCAGTCACTGGCTTCCTCTCACTGTTTGGAATTTTCTTCTGTTCTTTGAAGTACTTTGTGAAATTTATTATGAATCCTAAAAATATAAATGTTTGTTCTTGCTCTGATATTTTTGGTATAAACTGAAAATAGGTTTTGGTTAAGAAAAAGAAGGTAGCATACATCAGGTATAGACTAGAGAGATCGAGTAAGTCCTTTAGAAGAGTATACTTAAGAGGGAAGTATGAGTGTACTTAAGAGGGAAATCAGGAGGGCAAAAGGGGGACATAAGATAGCTTTGGTAAATAGGGTTAAGGAGAATCCAAAGGTTTTTTATAAATACATTAAAGATAAAAGAGTAGGGCCCCTCAAAGATCAGCAAGGCAGCCTACATGTGGAGATGGAGGAGATTCTAAACGAGTATTTTGCATCAGTGTTTACTGTGTAGAAGGACATGGAAGATATGGAATGTGGGGAAGTAGATGGTGACATCTTGAAAAATGTCCAAATTACAGAGGAGGTAGTCCAGGATGTCTTGAAATACATAACAGTGAATTAATCTTCAGAAGCTGATCAGGTGTACCCTAGAACTCTGTGGGAAGCTAGGGAAGTGATGGCTGGCTCCCTTGCTGAGATATTTGTATCATCGATAGTCACAGATGCCAGAAGACTAGAGGTTGACTAAAGTAGTGCCATATTTAGGAAAGGTGGTAAGGACAAGCCAGGCAACTATAGACTGGTGAGCCTGACATCAGTGGTGGATAAGTTGTTGGAGGCAATCCTGAGGGACAGGATTTGCATGTATTTGGAAAGTCAAGGACTGATTAAGGATAGTTAGCATGGCTTTGTGCATGGTAAATCAATCTCACAAAATTAATTGAGTTTTTTGAAGAAGTAACAAAAAGAATTGATTTGGGCAGTGATCTAAATGGACTTCAATAAGGCTTTTGATAAGGTTCCTCATGGGAGACTGGTTAACAAGTTTCATGAAATACAGGGAGAACTAGCCATTTTGACACACAACTGGCTCGAAGGTAGAAGACAGATGGCGATGGTGGAGGATTGCTTTTCAGATTGGAGGCCTGTGACCAGTGTACCACAAGGATTAGTGCTAGGTCCACTATTTTCCGTCATTTATATAAATGATTTGGATGTGAACATAGGAGATATAGTTAGTAAGTTTGCAGGTGACACCAAAATTGGAGGTGCAGTGAACAGCAGAGAAGGTTACTTCAGAGTACAAAGGGATCTTGATCAGATGGGCAAATGGACTGAAGAGTGTTAGATGGAGTTTAATTTAGATAAATACAAGGTGCTACATTTTGGAAAAGTAAAACAAAGCAGGACTTATACACTTAATGATAAGGTTCTGGTGAGTGTTGCTGAACAAAGAGACCTTAGAGTGCAGGTTCATAGTTCCTTGAAAGTGGAGTTACAGGCAGATAGCATAGTGAAGAAGGCATTTGGTATGCTTTTCTTTACTGGGCAGAGCACTGAGTATAGGAGTTGGGAGGTCATGTGGCTGTACAGGACATTGGTTAGGCTACTTTTGGAATATTGTGTGCAATTCTGGTCTCCTTCCTATTGGAAGGATGTTGTGAAATTTGAAAGGGTTCAGAAAAGGTCTACAAGGATGTTCCCAGCATTAGCGGGTTCGAGCTATTGGGAAAGGCTGAACAGGCTAGGGCTGTTTTCCCTGGAGCATTGGAGGCTGAGCGGTGACCTTATAGAGGTTTATAAAATCATGAGGGGCATGGATAGATAAATAGATGAGGTCTTTTCCCTGGGGTGGGGTAGTCCAGAACTAGAAGGCATGGGTTTAGGGTGAGAGGGGAAAGATATAAAAAGGACCTAAGGAGCAACTTTTTCACGCAGAGGGTGGTGCGTGTTTGGAATGAGCTGCCAGAGGAAGTGGTAAAGACTGGTACAATTACAGCATTTAAAGGGCATCTGAATGGGTATATGAATAGGAAAGGCTTAGAAGGATATGGGCCAAGTGCTGAGTCGATTAGGTTAGGATATCCGGTCAGCATGGACAACTTCGGTGAAGAGTCTGTTTCCTTGCTGTACATCTCTCTAACCTTCAGACTCTAACGTTGTGGGCAATATTCCCTATAAGCTGGGTCAGCATGAGGCTGCACAAAACCTAAAAGGAACTGCGCAAATTACTAAAGTTGTCCCCTTTAATATAAATTTAAAGATAAGCATATGCAGTCATGAAAAATTTAGTGGCACCATGCATTCAAATGTGCAGGCTGCAAACAATGAAAAATATAGACGATGTTGATTTCTACTTATTAGTTCTTAGAATGTTGTTACAAATGTCAAATCCATATTCCACGGGTATTATTAGTCTGTCAAATAGATTCAGCATCCCTCGCGGTCAAAATTTTACCTTCACAGTTTGAATGTCTGAATATTTAACAGTTCAAGTCCTCACAATTTAGCTTTATGCTATTCTTACCCATACTCAGCTTGCATTTCTTCTATCTCTTGCAAGGCAGACTGATGCACAGTCTAATTAAATGGGCGCATCTATAATTATTCTTTAATTCTTGTTTACTAATTGCCTGAAACTTGGCTGAGCTAAACGTGAGGGCACTCAGATTCTCTAAGCTAAATTTCCAATTGTTGAACCTGTTTGTCAATTTGGTTCTAGGTCCAAACCCATGACACAATGCAATTTCTAAACTGATACTAATTCATTGACCAGGGGTAGTTTTGGTGCAGAAAGAAGCCTCAGGTTAGACTGAACCCTAGGGTCTTTCAAAAGGAGAAGCAGTCATTACTGGGCCTATTACTTTCCTTGAAGCTGGATACCTTGGAGAATATCAGAATCAGGCTGCCATTGTTAGCATCAGCAAGCATGTATTGCCTCCTGATTTTTACGTTATCCCAGAAGTTCTCAGCAAGGCTGCAGATATTCCTCTCAGCATCTGACTGGAAGAAACTCCAGAAGGAAACCTGAAGGATATGGCTGGTAGTGAAGAAATTGTGATGTCATGATTCTAGTGCCCAAAGCACTTTAATTATTTCTTTGGCTCTGGAAAGCAAATGTCAAGGTGTACCCATGTGACTTTAACTCTGAAAATTGCAGCATGCATGCAAACCTAGCAAACAGAATGCCCATGTTCTCCCTTACATCATCAGAGTGTGCATCCAGCCACATCGTTGAGGAGTTTGTCACGTTACTGTGTGACATTAAAATAGCACCGCTGATGTGAGCACTGAGAGAGTTGAGAGTGGGAAACCTATTCATTGACCATTCTCTCTCATCCTGTTGCACAGGAGAGCTCCCAATACCCAAGAGAAGAGTAGAACGTATCAGACCTGCTCCAGCTCATAGCTAAGGTGGCCATGAAAATCACAAGCAACAGGTCCCAGTGCTACCCTTCAGGAATGTGATTTTAGCAACATAGCTGCAGAAGTCAAGAACTCAATTCTTCAAGCCTGCTCTGCCATTCTAGATTATGGTGGATCATCTGCCTAATGCTGTGTTCCTGCATGATTCTAGTAACCCTTGATGCCATCAGTAACTAGAAATCTATCCATTTCTGTCTTGAACTTGGTTAATAACTGAGCTTCCAGCAAATTCTGGAGTAAAGCATTTCATTGATTAATCACATAATATAAAACAAAGAACTGTAGACGATGAAGATCTAAAACAACGACAAAGTGCTGGAGAAACTGAGCAGGCCCAACAACAGAGAGAAACAGGTTTAATGTTTTGCATCCAGTGACTTCCTCACCACCTCAAAGCTAGCTGGCCTATTTTCTGAGACTGTGTCCATTGGTTCTAGCTTCTACACGAACAATGTTCTTTCTACACCTGCTCTGACCATCATTTTAATGATTTTATTAGTTTCTATGATATCACCTCTCATTAACATAGAACAGTACATCACAGTACAGGCCCTTCAGCCCATGATGTTGTGCTGAACATTTATCTTAATCTAAAATCAACCTAACCTATACACCCCTCCATTTACTGCCATTCATGTGCTTGTCCAGCAGTCGCTTAAATGTCCCTAATGTCTCTGAGTCTACTACCACAGATGGCAGTGCATTCCACGCACCCACCACTCACTGAGTAAAGAGACATCTCCCCCTATACCTTCCTCCAATCATCTTAAAATTATGACCCCTTGTGACAGCCATTTTTGCCCTGAGGAAATATCTCTGGCTGCTTACTCCATCAAACTATGTTTTTCCAAATATTCATAAATGCTATCTCTCAGAATCCTTTCCAGTACCTTGCTTTCCATAGACATAAAACTGACTGGTCTGTAATTCCCAGGGCTTGCCCTATTCCATTTCTTGAACATAGGAACAACATTCACCTCCCTCCAATCATCTGATATTACTTTCATGGAGAGTGAGAACACAAAGATCATTGCCAGAAGTGCAGTAATCTCATTCCTCACTTCCTGTATTAACCTTGGGTAACTCTGGTTTGTCCTCAGGGACTTATCTATCTTGATGCTTCCCAGAATTTCGAACACTGAGAGTCATAGAGATGTACAGCATAGCAACAGACCCTTCAGTCCAACCTGTCCATGCCGACCAGATATCCTGACCCAATCTAGTCCCACCTGCCAGCACTCGGCCCATATTCCTCCAAACCCTTCCTATTCATATACCCATCCAAATGCCTCTTAAATGTTGCAATTGTACCAGCCTCTACCACTTCCTCTGGCAGTTCATTCTATACATATTGTACCACTCTGTGTGAAAAAGTTGCCCCATAGGTCTCTTTTTCCCCTCTCACTGTAAACCTATGTCCTCTAGTTCTGGACTCCCCAACCCCAGGGAGTTTGCCTATTTACCCTATCCATGCTCCTCATAATTTTGTAGACCTCTGTAAGGTCACCACTCAGCCTCTGATGCTCCAGGGAAAACAGCCCCAGCCTGTTCAGTGTCTCCCTATAGCTCAAATCCTCCAACATCCTTGTAAATCTTTTCTGAACCCTTTCATGTTTCACAACATCTTTCCGATAGGAAGGAGACCCGAAATGCATGCAATATTCCAACAGTGGCCTTACCAATGTCCTGTGCAGCAGCAACATGACCTCCCAACTCCTGACTCCCAACTCCTATACTCTGACCAATAAAGGAAAGCATACCAAGTGTTGCCTTCACTATCCTATCTACCTGCAACTCCACTTTCAAGGAGCAATGAACCTGCACTCCAAGGTCTCTTTGTTCAGCAACATTCCCTAGGACTTTACCATTAAGTGTATAAGTCCTGCTAAGATTTGCTTTCCCGAAACGCAGCACATCGCATTTATCTGAATTAAACTTCAACTGCCACTTCTCAGCCCATTGGCCCATCTGGTCCAGATCCTGTTGTAATCTGAGGTTATCCTAGTCGCTGTCCACTACACCACCAATTTTGGTGTAATTTGCAAACTTACTAACTGTACCTCTTATGCTCGTATCCAAATCATTTATGTAAATGACAAAAAGTAGAGGACCTGGCACTGATCCTTGTGGCACTCCACTGGTCACAGGCCTCCAGTCTGAAAAACAACTCTCCACCACCAACCTCTTGTCTTCTACCTTTGAGCCAGTTCTGTATCTAAATGGCTAGTTCTCCCTATATTTCGAGAGATCTAACCTTGCTAATCAGTCTCCCATGGGGAACCTTGTCGAATGCCTTACTGAAGTCCATATAGATCACATCTACCGCTCTGCCCTCATCAACCCTCTTTGTTACTTCCTCAAAAAACTCAATCAACTTTGTGAGACATGATTTCCCATGCACAAAATCATGTTGACTATCCCTAATCAGTCCTTGCCTTTCCAAATACATGTACATCCTGTCCCTCAGGATTCCCTCCAACAACTTGTCCACCACTGACGTCAGGCTCACTGGTCTATAGTTCCCTAGCTTGCCTTTACCGCCCTTCTTAAACAGTGCTACCACATTAGCCAACCTCCTGTCTTCCGGCACCTCACCTGTGACTATCAATGATACAAATATCTCAGAAAGAGGCCAAGCAATCACTTCTCTAGCTTTCCACAGAGTTCTAGGATATACCTGATCAGGTCCAGGGGATTTATCCATCTTTACCTGTTTCAAGACATCCAGCACTTCCTCATCTGTAATATGGACATTTTGCAAGATGTCATCATCTATTTCCCTACATTCTATATCTTCCATATCCTTTTCCACAATAAATACTGATGCAAAATACTCATTTAGTATCTTCCCCATTTTCTGCGGCTCCACACAAAGGCTGCTTTGCTGATCTTTGAGGGGCCTTTTTCTCTCCCTAGTTACCCTTTTGTCCTTAATGTATTTGTAATTTTTTTCTCTTTCTTTTTAACTCTATTCTGTAATTTGAACCTGTTTGGTTCTAGGAGTTGTTTGTTCTACTTTCCACTTTCATTTACAGTTTTTCAGTCTCCCATACTTTGCATTCTTCATGCTCTACTTTTCCATGTTTACTCAAACTTCCTATTTCTATACCCATTGCTATGTGGTACTGGGAGCAATCCTGAGACTACAGCCTTAGAGATCCTTCAGTTCAGTCTCTCACCTAATTGCCTAAATGCTGCATTTGGAATTGCATTCCTGTTTCTACATACGTCATCGGTGCCAATGTGTGGCACAAGATGTGGCTTTTCTCTCAAACTCCCCCCCCCCCCCCACCCCAAACCCAAAATAGAAGGAGCATCCTACAATTATTCTGTGATATCTTTGACTGTAGCACCGTAGAATCTTCTACTGAGAAAAGCAAATCATTTGGCCCATCAAGAACACACCAACCCTCCAAAGAATATCCCATACAGACCCCTCACAAAAGTCTGTTTCATGCAGCCTTTACATGGAATGTTTTAAATTACTTTGCATCTTGCACATGATGGGTATAAAGTCTTTTGTTCTGGTGAGTCTTTGAGCATGGCTGTCGGTTTATGTATGGTCATGAATCAGAGTAGTCAGAGAAGTGTGGCTGTTAGTTCTGGGACAGTTTTTTATATAGTAGCATGGCTAGTGTGTTGGATCATGGCATGTCCTCATTGTGTTGTTTATCTGGTAGGCTTCTGCAGATGAAGTTGCAGGGATATCCATTCTTGGTGAAGACAGCTTTCTTGTGTGTGTTCGGGTAGTTGCTGTTGTAGTTCAGGATCTGGTCCTTGTGTCTGGCTTTTGTATATACCTTTTTGGTGCATTCGTCTTTCTGTGTTCCTTTTACTATCACATCCAGCAATAGTTGATTGTTGGTTTCCTCCTCTTTCATAAATCTGATCCCTGTGAGCATGGTGTTGATAATCTGGTGTGTGTTCTCAACTTATGTTCTCCACATTTCTGATGCAGACTTTTGTTGAATTTGTGAGAGAGCTATTTGTTCAAGTCTCTGCGTCACTGCTTGTGCTATGAGTCCAGAGATGGGTGAGTCCATTGGTGTCCCATTGATCTGTTCATATATTTGGTTGTTGAATGTGAAGTGCGTTATCAAGCACAGGTCAAGTAGTTTAAATATGCAGTCCTTGTTGATAGGTTCCCCATCATGCTGTCTTTTCTGTTTGTACAGGAGGTTGCCTATTGTCCCTTTGGCTAGAGGTTTGTCACTTTAAGTGAACAGTGCCAAAATATCACATGAGGCCATTACTTCATCCTTGCCTATGTCTATGTTGTCTTGGAATTTGTGTGATGATTGTATGGAGTGTTTGGATCCACTGATAGGATGTTTCGGTTTTTGTTGAAGGTCTTTTGCAAATTTATGTGATGGCGCTCCTGGAAGTGGCACAGTGGTTCTAAGTTGTATGTCTGGTTTGTGTACCATGGTAAAATCTTGGACTGTTGTTGCTTTCCGGTTTCATCCTTTATAGGTCAGTCCTGGTTATCAGCCCATTTGTTTGTTGGTTCTGTACACTGTTGTTTATTCTGTTGGTTAGCTGTGGAGTGGGGTCACACTCCCTCTATAGGCAGGTGTTGGTATCTGCAAGTAGTTTCTATGCTTTCTGAATATCAATATTCGATCTTATCCAAAACAACTGTCATTCTGCCTTTACTGCTCGTGCTATGATTATGTCCTCATCCTTTTTGAGTATATTGAGGGCTTCTCTTTGGTGTTAAGATTGTTCATTTGTTTTTTCTTTGTTAGTAAGTGTACAATGGTTTGTCTGGCAGCTTGTTAGTCTCTTTGGTTCGTCCATTAGTTCTGAGTGAACATTACAATGCAACTAGAAAGACTGGTGTTTTTGTGTACCTGTGGTTGAAATTGAGTCCCTTGGCTAGTGTGGCTTTTTCTGTGTCTATAAGCTGTCTATTGGAGAGGCTTCTTACCCAGATGACTGTCATGTTGTCTTCCCTGCTGTTGGTCAGCTTGGTAATTTTGTAGTCCTTTTTTTGTATATGATTCAGTTCTGTCCTATAGTGATGCCCTGATCGATTGTCACAGTCCACATCTGATTAGTTGTTTTGACATTAACAGTTTTTGGTGCACAATTTCTTGTCTGTGCCTGTGTGGTCTGTTGTATGCATCCGTAATCATAACGTGGATCATCTGTTTTGTCCGAGTGTTTCTTTGGCTTATGGGTTGTTGATTGGTGGTCTGTGTCTGACACAGGGTGGTAGTATTTGATTCCTTCAACATCCATATATGAATTGGAGTTGTTCATAGGAACACCAACTAGCCACTAAATGCCACCACCAGCTGTCCCTAGTGGCCATACATACAGATGACAAGGATAACAAATTCAGCTAGGACAACACAACGATCATAGGACAAGCTAAACAGAGGACAGCCATGAGAATGTTTAGAAGCAAGACACTCATCCATGGACTCCATCAACAAACGCATCGAGACCCAATATACTGGCCACTGCAACAAACTACTGGAATGGCAACCGAAGCAGCAGGAACGGTCACAAATCAATTCCAGAAGAGAGAACATCAGTGCTTCACAGGAGGCTCCAAAGCACTGAAGGTATCACTTACAGGGGACAAAACGTCTGCAAACCAACTTCCCAGGTTGGCGAACATACCCACATCCATGGAGGATTGTCATATGAGCAAAGGTTAACCAGTTTGGGACTCTACTCACTGGAGTTTAGAAGAATAAGAGGTAATCTCATTGAAGCATATTGGATTATGAAGGGGCTTAACAGGGAAGATGTTGAGAGGATGTTCCACCTCATGAGAGTCTAGTACCAGAGGACATCATGTCAGAATAAAGGGATGCCAATTTACGACTGAGATGAGAAAGAATTTCTTATCTGAGAGGGTTAGCAGTCTTTGGAATGCCTTGCCACAGTGACTGTGAAGACAGATGCCTTTTGTATAATTAAGGCTGAGATAGATTCTTGACTAACAGAAAGCAATGAGTGGGGATAAATGAGTGCTTTTCTGGTTGGTAATCAGTAACTAGTGGTGTGCCTCAGGGAGTGGTGTTGGGACTGCAATTATTTATAATTTACATAAAAGATTTGGAGTTGGGTACTACACCTAGTATGTCAAAGTTTGCAGATGAAACCAAGATGAATGGCAGAGCAAAGTGTGCAGAGGACTGCAAAACTCTGCAGAGAAACATCGATACTTTAAGTGAGTGGGCAAAAATCTGGCAGATGGAATACAATGTTGTTAAATGTGAAGTCATCCAATTTGGTAGGAGTAACAGTAGAAAGAACTATTACTTGAATGGTAAAAGGTTGCAGCACGCTGCTGTGCAGAGGGACCTGGGTGTCCTTGTGCATGAATCACAGAGGCTGGTCTGCAGGTGCAACAGGTAATTAGGAAGGTAGATGGAATTTTGTCCTTCATTGCTCAAGAGATTGAGTTTAAAAGCAGGAAAGTGATGTAGCAGCAGTACTGCATGCAGTTTTGGTCTCCTTACTTGGGAAAGGATGTACTAACATTGGAAGAGGTGCAGAGGAAGTTCACTAGGTTGATTCTGGAGTTGGGTGTTGACATATGAGGAGAGACTGAGTAGATTGGAATTATATTCATTGGAATTTAAAGAATGAGGGGTATCTTATAGAAACCTATAAAATTATGAAGGGAATAGATAAGATAGAAGTAGAGAGGATGTTTCCACTGGCAGGTGAAACCAGGACAAGAGGGCACGGCCTCAAAATTAGAGGGAACAGACTTAGGACTGAATTGAGAAGGAACTTCTTCGCCCAGAGGGTTGTGAATCTGTGGAATTCCCTCCCCAGTGAAGTGGGGTGAGTAAGTGGAGCTGAGGCCACAAAAAGATCAGCCATGGTTTTATTAAATGGTGGAGCGGGCTGCTCATAGTTTTTATGTTTCTTTCTTAAGCAGTCTATCCTAGTCATGGTCAGAGCTGGAGACTTCCTGCCTCTGTGACTGCCTAGGCCACATGGAGCATCCAGAATTCTCATAGTGCAGGATGGGCATTTCCACGCAGCTAAGCTCTGCCTTGCCTTAAGCCTAATTTCAGACTATTTAATTTAGAGATGGGAAAAATAGAAAATAGCTCTGTCTCTATCTGCTTGTCTTGGAGTCTTTTTCTCACCAGCTCCCCTAGGTGATGCTGACTGCCTTTCTTATCTTGCTCTTCCTGATCTTGGTCATTGCTCTAGTTGTTGCTAGCAATTTGTTTTGAGACCTCTTTCTTGCCTGCTTCTCGCAATGCTTCTAAATGGCTGCTTAAGTTTCTCTTCTCATCCACTTTTCAAATCATGCTCACACTCATTTCTGCCCCTGACTGGTAACTAAAAATTCCGTCCTCTGTGTCTAACTTCCATTCCAGCTTACTAAAGGCTGTTGACATCAACATATCTTTGAGATGATAGGCAGTCAAGCCCAGTTGCTGGGAAAAATACAAATGAAAAGACAGGAGATTATTTGACTGACAACTCAACTGATCAATCCTGGCCACAGTGACGCAGGGGAGCTTTTTATCATTAATAGAAGACCAGGTCGCAGGTCTGTTCTGTCAGTCATACTTCAACAAGCTACTAGGTATTGGTATTTCACATTCTGGGCACATATTCTTATATGTTTGGGAATTTTCAACTCTAATTGTAACAGCTATCATGGAAATAAAGCATTAATGTATATATTTCTGAATGTCCAAGGGATAACTCTGCAAAATGTAGTTGTCAGGCAGCTTAGTGAATCAGAGTTGTATTAAACCCTGTCTGTAACCCAAATGTGTGTCAGTCAAAACTGAGCTCTCAGAACCACTCTTGTAATATCAGCTGTCATAAAAATGTAAATTATGTATCTTTAAAGATGACAAGTTAATTAATGGACATTCTATTTAGGACCATAGAACCATTGAGGACCAATTAGGGTCTGGAACCTATTCAAACTTTTGATCAGATCAGGGCTGTCTCTAAACTCAGTCTCTCAACTTTTGCCTCATCTTAATTTGCCTCATCCACTCGAACAAAAATCTACCACCCTTACTTCTAAAATTAACAATTGATCAGGCACCAACGCCATCTATGGAGGAGAGATGCAAATGTTTATTATCGGTTGTCTTTTCTGTGTCCAAATTTCACTTGTGTAAAGTTTAGTGTTTAGACTCCCTGACTTGTGGAAATAGTTTCTTCTGTTCTGCCTTTACTGTTCCACTCGTTCTCCTTTTTAAGTCCAAAAACTTACCTTTGTCCACACTGAAATCCATTTGTTATGATTATCCCATTCATTTAGTCTTTATGACATGTCTCTGATTTTACATTTTCATCTACATCACTTATAATACTGCAAACCTTTGTGTTGTTGTCAAGTACAGACCTTTGTCTTGTTGCCTAAGCCATGAATGAATGCAATGAATAATTGAGGCCTTTTTAAAAACAAAATCTATTCAATTTTCAGACATGTTATCCCTTGTAAATTTATGTTGGCTCTGTCTAGTCATTTGAACATGTTCAAGGTCTTTAGTCACTGTTAATTATGGACTCTAGCAATTTGTCAACAACAGATGTTAAGCTAACCAGTCTATAATTCCTTACCTTCCTCAAGTCACAAAGTGACATGTTGAATTTTCCAATTTAAAGGGATAGTTCCTGATGTGAGAGATCTTTGGAAATATATAGTCATCAGAGAATCAGCCTTATTGTCAACCATCTTGCCTTTGAACTGCATCTCTTAAATAGGGACCGAGCTGCTTCTACCAATGGCTTAACCCATTAGCACTGCAATATTTCTATCTTTAAGTTCTTAACAGTGCTTTCAGCACAACAAACCTGCCACAACATCCTGTTATAGTATTATCATAGCTGATTTCATTGTGGCCTCGATTTGACTTTTCTGTTTGTTACCCATAACCTTTATGTCACTTGTCAATCATATATCACCTCCTTGCAGAACTGATGAAAGCCTCAAGCCTTCAACTCTTGGTCTTGCTGTCTCTAGCTCCCTCTCTTGGACCACTCAGTTTTTGATAAAACACGTGACAGCAACTTCCCATTCACTGAAGCAAATTCCTGTAACTACCAAAATCTGTTATTTAATCACTAGTTTTGCGGTACTTGTTCTGTATATACCATTGTTGTCAAACTTATTTTTTGTGCCTGCAGCTCCATGAAGTGTATTTTAGAATATAATCATCTGCTGTGTAATCAGTTGTTTTCCTCGTGACCACTGGGGCTTCCGCCAAACCCATTTAATCATGTTCCATCAATTGAAATTGTTTCTCTATATTCATGCTATGAATTTCATAATTTAATAACATATGTCATATTTCCTCCCAACTTCCTTCCATTTAATGAGAAATGCACCAGCCTTTCTAATCAGTAACTAAACTTGCTCAGCCATGGAATCATTAGTGTAAATCTTATTTGTACCCTGCTGAAACATTCAGAACCTCTTTGAAAGTGCAATGCCTTGAACTGGGCCCAATACTCCAGTTGAGCTCAAGCCAGTGTTTCATTGATGTCCTTTGTAAGTTCCTTCCTTTTGTACTATATGCCTTGTTTTATAAAGTCAGATCCTTTGTATTTTTTCAATCATTATCTCAACTTGCCAGACTAGTTTAAATTTTCATTTGCATATTCCCTTGGGTGTCTCACTGTTCCCATTCCACTTTTACAGTTGAACCCTTTAGTTTATACTGCCTATCTTCTTAACCAAAGTACATGACTTAATGTTCTTTTATATTAAATGTCATCTACTTCATTTCCACCAGCCTATGTTATCTTGATGTTTATTAATATCCTCTTTGCAGATCACATGCTTTCAAGTTTCATGTCATCCAAAAATGTTGAAACTATGCTGTGTACGACTAAGACTTGGTCATTTATATTGGTCAAGAAAAGATATTTTTTACTACTAATCTCTGGGGAATCCTACTGTATACCCTCTCCAATCTGAAAAAATAACCATTGGCCTCCACTCTTTGTCTTCTGTTCATCAATTCATGGTCATATCAGTTTTCATTTTATCCCATGGGTTTCAGTTTAGATGCGGAGTCTGTTACGAGCCACTTTTTCAAACACCTTTCAAACTCCATGTACATGTTTCCTTCATTGTTCGTTCCTGTTATCACATCAAAAGCTCAATCAATGCCTTTAAGTCCATTGTGGTTTTACCAAATTAATTTATGCCTATCCAAGTAACTGTTAATTTTATTCCAAATTATTGTTTTTAAGTGGTTTCCATGGTCAATGTGATACTGACTGGTTCATCTTTACTCCCTTTACTGAACAAGAATGAAACATTCATAATCCTTTAATATCTGACAAAAATTGTGATGCCAAAGAGAACAGGAAGGCAATGCAAGGATGATTGCAATTGCTACCATTACATCTGTTTTTGTCAAGGAAGGTGCTGCTGCTACGACAGTGTTGCAGTTCTAACTTTTAAATTTATTTCACCAGGTCCGAGATCAAGAGTTTCCATATCGTCGTAACTTGGTACGAATTATAATAAATGTAGATGATGCCAATGATCATGCCCCCTACTTCACTAGTGCTGTGTACAATGGTTCGGTTTTTGAGTCTGCTGCTTTTGGCTCTGCTGTTCTGCAAGTTACAGCCCTAGACAAGGACAAAGGTCAAAATGCTGAGCTACTGTACAGTATTGAAGGTGGTGAGTAATAATTTACAAAGGCCTTGATGCAAAACTATAAGCATTAAAACTAAAGGTGTAAGTAAGGACTGAACAATTCTGCATTAGATTTTCTGCCACATATCAAATTTTGCTAAATCACCTGAATTTGAAGTAAACTATGTATCATGAGTAACATGCAGAAAATACTGAAGGAGCTGCAATGCATTATTTAATTGGATATGTTATCATTCTGCCTAAACACCAGACTGAATCAAATGATTGTTTTATTTAATGAAACTGCTTGGTGAGTTTATTTCTTTACAGCATATAAACTTTTACAGTTTATTTGTACATTTGCATTAAAAATCATTTAAAAAATCAAGGCCTGTTTTTGGTCATCAACAGTAGAATCAACTATGCTCATTGTGAATTGGCTCCTACTGAGTACTCAGACACAGTGGGCTGAACGGTCTGTAAAAGCTCTGACTCTGTAAAAATTGACAGAGCTTACTTGAACTTTGCAACGACCATGAGATTTGAACAACAAAAATCTTATTCAAAACAAATGGTGCTGAAAAGTATAATGAGAAATCCAGGTGCCAATACAGTGGTACCAGATGTGACTCTGTTAACAGTCTCCTGAATTCACAGTTAACGCATCACTGGCTTGATACAGAATACTTTTTAATACATTAAAAGGAGCCTTTTCATTCAAAGCTAAAAGGTTGCCCTTACCCTAAGGTCACCAAAACTCAAGTATTCTACATTTTCACTTATCTTTCCTATACCACTGTGCCTAAATCAGTAGGGCCATACAACATGGTCCCTGTCCAACTCAGGGTTGAAATCCCCCGGTATATAACAATATCCTGTCTTAGGGCTTCTAAGTAGAAGAGTGTCAAGCTCCTCATATAATTGGTCTTTTGCCTCCATGGTATAGTTCAGTATTGGAACATTGAGACTCGGGTGATTGACTGGTTCTGTTTGAGTTGAAAGGGAGATAGGAGTGGTACTGGAAAAGCACAGCAGGTCAGGCACCATCCAAGGAGCAGGAGCTTCAACATTTCAGGTATAAGCCCTTCATCAATAATGTGGGGGGAGGAAGTGTGGTGGTGATGAAAGGGGACTGAGAGGTAAATAGGGTGGGGTGGGGCGGGGTAAGGTGATAGAGAGATGCAGATGATGGGGTAATAGTGAGAGGTCAGAGGGGAAGGTGGAGCGGATAAGTGGGAAAGAAGATGGATAGGTATGACAGTTCAAGAGGGCGGTGTCAGGTTTGAGAGTTGGATCAGGTGGAGGGGAGATGAGGAAACTGGTGAAATTGACATTGATACCATGTGATTGCATGGTCCTAAGCAGGAGATGAACTGGGAGTTGAATGGTCGGCCACAGGGTGGTGGGGTTGTTTGGTGCATATGTCCCAGAAATGTTCCCTGAAACATTCCACAAGTTCACGTTTTGTCTCAACTCCCCTCCCACTCCATCAAGGACATGCAAGTCCTGGGCCACCTCCAATCCAAATCCAAGACACCTCACGCCTGGAGGAAGGGCGCCTCATCTTCTGCTGTGGGACCCTCCAACCATACAGCATCAATGTTGATTTCATCAGTTTCCTCAACTCCTCTCCCCACCTCATCCCAGATCCAGCCCTCCAACCATGCACCGCTCTCTTGAACAGTCCTACCTGTTCATCTTCCTTCCTGCCTATCTACTTCACCCTCCCCTCCAACCTGTCACCATTGCCCCCCATCTGCATTCTCTCTCAGCTGCCCTCGCCCTCAGCATTCCTGATGAAGGACATATGCCCGAAAAGTCAATTATCCTGCTCTTTGGATGCTGCCTGACCTACTATGCTTTTTCAGTGCCACACTGATCTCCAGCATCTGTAGTCCTCATTTTCTCCTTGAAAGGGAGATAGAGCACAGGTAAATGGTAAATGACAGCAACAAACAGAAGAGTTGCCAGGCTGTCAACACCAGCGTTGTTTAACCCCATTACAGAACTTAGAGTTCTGATGCTGCCTTGTCAAAGCTGGATCATATCTTTCAGTTTGTTAGTTATACCAATCCTTGAAAGGAAGACCATTTTGTTCACCTTAAATAGAACATCTCCATTTCCACAACTGAATGCCTTGATAGTATTTTCCCTGCAGTTGTCGGTCTAAAGATATCAAGTCAGTTGTAGATCTTACTGTTCTGAAAACACACTGGATTTGGGTTAGATTTGTTAGGCAAAATCTACACTGTAATGGTACAACACCTTCAAGTACTGTTTCTCATAATGTTTGGCAGGAAGATGCCTCGATACTTCTGCAAGCACTGTGATTGCCTTTGTTCTGGAACAGGGCACAATATTTGTGTTCATTCGTACCCTGAGGCAGTGCCTCCTCCCTCCAGCAGGTGAATCATGAATTCAGGCAGCACAGCATTTTGTAGATGTACATTGCCACTGTACAGTCGTGACCAAGGAAATGGATGTAGTGCTAATCAAGTGGGCAGCTTTGTCCTGGATCATGTCAAACTACTTGATTATTATCGGAGCTGCAACCATTTAAGCGAGTGGGGAGTATTCCATTGCACTCCTTGTAGATGGTGTAAATACATTTCACCTAATTTCCACTCCAGTACTTTTGCTAACTACTTTAAACCCCTGATTTCTGATATTGAACTCTTTCCAAGGGAAATAGCTTCGCCTCACTTAATCAAAATTCTTAATAATATCGAATCCTCTAATAGTTATTCTTCCACCTAGCATCAAACTGTCTCATCCAGGAAACCAATCCCAGTGTTTTATCTTTCATAAAGTGTAATGCCCAGAATTGTACAAATTCGGAGCTGAAATCTGACCATAATTTATAAAGGTTTAGTATGAGATCTCTATTTTTATATCCAATATCCCTATTTAAAAAGCCAAGGACACCATCTGTAAGTTTAACCGTTCCATCAGATTCTCACGCCCAGAAACATTTATGAATGTATACCCCTAGGTTCTTCTGCTTTTCCACTACCTTCAAAATAAAACATTTGAAATTATAATGCTTCTTCCTATTTGTTATTTCAAAGTGCATTACTTCACATTCATTTGCATTATTTTATATACGCCATATGCCTTCCAATTCATCTGTCTTCCCTCATGAGATCTGTTATAACCCTGCTCAATACTTATAATATGATCAACTATTGTATTATCTACAAGTTGTGAAATTGTATTCCCAGTAGCCAACTTCGGGTAATTTTTATGCTGACAACAAGTAGTAACCCTATGATCGACCCTGGGGGATTTCACTGAATTCACTCCAGCAGTCAGGCATAAAATTCATTTATCAATAGTCTTTGCCTTTTATTCCTTTAGTAAATTTTCTACTCAGGTTACCACATAACTTTGGTGCCATGTGCTTCTACTTCGGGAAGAAACATTTTATATGGTGCTTATGCCTTTTGAAAGTCCATATATAAAACATTTATAATACTGCCTTCTCTATAATTTCTTCAATGGTCTCAATCAGCTAAATTAGACATGATTTGCACTGAACAATTTCTTGCTGTCTTTATTAACAATTCTTGCCTAAGTACGAATAAATTTTATTCCTGCCAATGGTTTCTCATCCTTTTCCAAATACTGGTATTAGGCAGATGAACCTGCAGTAAGCAGGAACTCCTTTTGAACAGGATTATATTGTTTGTAATTCTTCTTTTCTCTGGCACTAGTTTCATAAACAAAAGGTATTAAAAGATTATGCTTAGTTCTCCTACCTCCACCTTGCTTTTTTGACCTGCAGTGATTTCAACCTATTTAGCAGTAACTGTTATCATATCTGAAATCTCTAATTATCGCTCCTCTACAGGAACATTGGCTGGATTTTAAATGATCCCCCACTGCCTGGATGTTTTTAGCAGTGGAGGGCACATAAAATCGTTCAGGCGTATGATTCATCATTTGATTTTGATATAATTTCAATTGACCCCATTGTTATGCTGTTTGTCCCTTAATGTGATAGGATTAGACAGCCAGTCGTTAACAAAGTTTAGAAAGGATGGGAAGATGAATACCCTTTGCACATCTCTCTCCATCTCTCCTCCAGCACTCCCCCACCACAACCAACACCACCACTTAAAAAAAAACACCAAGCTTGTCAATGCTTGGAAATTGCTTCACTGTGGAGTTTATGCTGTTTTCTTCCTGTCCTCACAGACCCCACGAAGTGCTTGAGCTGCCAGCCAATCAGTTTTTGAGTGAGAGCTTGAAGTCCCTGTCAAATCTTGTTGTTGTCTCCAGTGCTTGCTACTGCTGTGGGTTGGACATATTTTTCAACCAAAGTTTGAGTCTGAAAGGGCAAGCAGTCTGCTCTGTCCATTCCAAAAATAGATATCATGCTGACCTGCCACCACTTCTCTTTGAAGTCATGATTTGGAGATGCCAGTATTGGACTGGGGTGTACAAAGTTAAAAACCACACAACACCAGGTTCTTGTCCAACAGGTTTAATTGGAAGCACACTAGCTTTCGGAGCAATGCTGAAGGAGCGATTGTGTGTTGTGTGATTTTTAACTTTCTCTTTGAAGTGACAGTGCCACATTATGTGTAGCCTATGAGTTGAAATCAGAGATTTCTACTGGTTATATATTAATCCAAATATTAAATATATATTCTGAAATTTTGTTTTGAACATATCTGTCCCTTAGTGGCTAAAATAGTTTGCAAATCGAGTTAAAATACAAATTTTAATTCAGTATTTAACTTTCTTAATATGATGTGGTATTGTCTAATATCTGAAAAAAGTGTGCAGTTTTTATTTTAAATTTATAATTATTCTTTCCTTTTACAGGAAGCAATGAAAATACTTTTAAAATTGAACCAGTTTTGGGAATTATTACTGTTTCAAAAGAACTTGATCTGTTATCCCTTGGACAGTATGTTTTGACTGTTAAAGCTTCTGATCAAGGATTCCCAGCACTTTCTGCTACTGCAATTGTACATGTCTCTGTGACTTTTTCGGACAATGCACTTCCAAAGTTCCTTGAGAAAGAATACACGATTGAGGTCAATGAAAATGCCAATGCCGGTACCTCAGTGATTATGATCTTAGCAGTGAGCAAATCCACAATAGTTTATGAAATAAGAAGTGGAAATCCAGACAGTGTCTTCACAATAAACCCTTATTCTGGAGTCATTAGTGTTCAGAAAGCACTTGATTATGAACACATTCCCTTCTATCATCTGATTGTTCAGGCATCCAACATGGCAGGAATGTCTTCAAATGTTACTGTCAATATTCATGTTGTTGATGAAAATGACAATCCTCCAATATTTCTGCATTCACAATACACTGGCAGCATTAGTGAGGCTGCTCCAGTCAACAGTGCAGTTTTAATTACTGGCAACAAGCCACTTGTTATAAGAGCTACTGATGCTGATTGTAACCAGAATGCATTGCTTGTCTATCAAATTATTGAATCTACAGCAAAGAAATATTTTTCAGTTGATTCCAGTACAGGTGCAATCAGGACAATAGCAAATCTAGATCATGAAACAATTTCAATTTTCCATTTTCAAGTCCATGTCAGAGACAGTGGAAGTCCACAGCTCATAGCTGAAGCTCCAGCAGAAGTTACTATTTATGTAGCTGACATTAATGACTCTCCACCAAAGTTCAGCCAAGAGGTTTATGAAGCTGTTCTTCTTCTGCCAACGTATAATGGTGTTGAGGTTCTCACTGTGTCAGCCACAGATCCAGATTTTCAAGTATTATCAGAATTAACTTTTACATTGACTGATGGGAATGCAGGAAGCTATTTTTTGATTGATCCAAAAAGTGGATTGGTCACTGTAAGGAATCACACTCTTGTTGAAGAACTCTATAGACTTACTGTTCGCGTATCTGATGGGACGTTCAGCAGCACAGCTCTGATAAAAATAAAAGTGAAAGATGCAATTGACAGTGGTCTACAATTCACTCAAACTTTCTATTCATCTTCCATCTTGGAGAACAGCACAGAAATAAAAAAAGTAGCAGTGGTAAATGCAGTGGGTAACATGCTTAATGAGCCACTGAAATACCGAATATTGAATCCTGGTGACAAGTTTACAATTAAATCTACTTCAGGAATTGTGCAAACAATGCCGGTGTCATTTGACCGGGAAGAACAAGAGTTCTATGAGTTAGTAGTGGAAGCAAGTCGTGAGCATGATCCTTGGTGTGTTGCAAGAGTAGTCATTCAAGTCCAGGTTGAAGATATTAATGATAATCCACCAGTGTTTATAGGCCTACCTTATTATGCAGCTGTTCAGGTTGATGCAGAACAAGGTGCTATTATCTATCACATTACAGCTGTGGATCATGACAAGGGTAAAAATGGAGAGGTTACTTATTTTCTTAGGGATGGATATGGTCACTTTGAGATTGATCATTACTCAGGTATTGTTTTGTTAAAGAAACCTTTTGAATTTGATTTATCCAATGTTGAATATGATGTTGTGGTCATTGCTAAAGATGGAGGTTCTCCTTCTCTTTCTACACTTGTGGAACTGCCTATCACAGTAGTTAACAAAGCAATGCCTGTCTTTGAAAAACCATTTTATTCAAGAACTGTAAATGAAGACATACAGACATTCACCCCTGTCCTCAGCATCAATGCATCAAGTCCTGAAGGTCAAAGTCTGATATATACCATTATTGATGGAAATTCCTTAAATCAGTTCAGTATAAATTTTGATACAGGAGTCATTAGTGTCATTCGTCCTCTGGACTATGAAACTGTATCCAACTATAAAATAACTGTAAAGGCAACAGACTCTCTAACAGGTGCTCAAGCTGAAGTGACTGTGGATATATCTGTAAATGATGTTAATGACAACCCTCCAGTTTTTGAAAAAACTAAGTATGAAGCAACCCTTTCTGAATCCTCAATGGTTGGAACCCCTGTCCTGCAAGTTATAGCATTGGATGCAGATTCTGAAAACAGAAGACTCGTACGGTATCAGATTGTCCAGGATGATTTAAACAGTACAGACTACTTTCACGTAGACAGCACAAGTGGATTGATTTTAACATCACGCATGCTGGACTATGAACTCATTCAACAATATAATTTTATAGCTCGAGCAACAGACAGTGGCATTCCCCCAATGAGCACTGACGTCCCAGTTGTTGTTTATGTAACTGATATGAATGATAACCCCCCAATCTTCAACCAACTTCTGTACGAGTCCTACGTGAATGAACTTGCACCACGTGGTCACTTTGTAACTTGTGTCCAGGCATCTGATGCAGATAGCTCTGATGCTGAGAAATTAGAGTACAGCATCCTGTCTGGTAATGATCATATGAATTTTATTATGAACAGCAAAAGAGGTATTATTACTCTTTCCAACCATCGCAAGCAAAGAATGGATTCTGTGTACAATTTGAATGTTTCTGTATCAGATGGCATTTTTATGAGTACTGCTCAAGTGCACATCAAAGTACTTGGTGCGAATTTATACAGTCCTGTTTTTTCAAGCAATATGTATGTGGTGGAAATGAGAGAGAACTCTGCCATTGGAAGCAAGGTGATTCAGGCAATGGCTACTGATGGGGATTCAGGGAAATATGGGAATATTCATTATTTTATAGTGAATGATTTTGCAAGAGATCGGTTCTCTATTAATTCTGCAGGTCAGATTATTGTAACTGAAAAGCTAAACAGAGAATTTTCTCTGGAGAGAGAGATTAATGTTACAGTGATGGCAGTTGATGGTGGCGGTAGAGCAGCATTCTGCACTGTGAAAGTCATTCTGGTGGATGACAATGACAATGCTCCCCAGTTCATGGCCTCAGAATACAGGACAAGTATAAAAGCAGATGTGACAAAAGGGTCATTGATCATCCAGGTGGAGGCTTTTGATCCAGATGAACAGGAAAATGCAAAGATATTATACTCATTGTACAGTGAAGAATCAGATTATGTAGAAAATGCAGTAGACATTGATCATGAAACTGGATGGATTGTCACAAAAGGAAATTTTGACCATGTAAAAAATACAGTTCTTTCCTTCTTTGTAAAAGCTTCAGATAGTGGTATCCCTGTGCGAAGTGTTCTTGCTCCTGTATATTTTCACATACTTCCTCCTGAAACAGATCTTCCAGCTTTTTTGCAGCATCAGTATTCATTCATGCTGCCAGAGGATGTCCCTATAGGAAGTACAGTTGGTACAATCCAAGTTTTGCCTCGCCAGAATCTTTTATTTAACATAATTAATGGAGGATTGTCAAAAAATAATCACGATGGAATATTTGTGATAGATTCGCACACTGGTATTTTAAAATTGGACAAGAGGCTTGATTATGAAGCAACTCCTTCTTATGAGTTTTTGGTCACAGTCACTGTTCACAATGGGAGAACGGACATCATTTTGACAACTAATGTTAAAATTGAAGTTATGGATTTGAATGACAACAAGCCTATCTTTCAGACCAATCCATATGAGGCTACAGTCATGGAAGGTATGCCTATAGGAACCAAAGTAATTCAAGTCCAAGCAATTGATGAAGATTCAGGAGTTAATGGACAAGTTGTGTACAGTTTCCTGCCAGCAGCTCATTCGGAACTTGAAAAGATTACAGAAATATTTTCTATTGACAGAAACAGTGGCTGGATCAGAACACTTAGAGACCTTGACCATGAAAGGCATCCAATCTACACTTTTACAGTGGTAGCTTTGGACAATGGTGAGATGATGTCTCTGTCCTCAACAACGATAGTTCAAGTGGTTGTGACGGACATAAATGACAATGCTCCAAATTTTCTGAATGACATATATAGGGGATCTGTTAGAGAAAGTGATTCACCTGGTGAAGTTATTGCAGTCCTCAGCACAAGAGATGATGACACATCTGAAGTCAACCGCCAAGTCAGCTATCATATTACGGGTAAGATACATTGTACTGTACTTGAATAATGTTTGCATCTTAGATTGTGTGTTTACTTAGTTCACAAATATTGCTTTATTGTTGGTGTTTCAATTCATTTTAATAGCCTTTAGATGGACAAATTAATTTGCATGATACCAACTTTGCATGACATTTTATGTGAATGCAAACCAAATTTATGTGAATGATAGATGAACTACATTAGGTGTGTTAAATGTCATTGAACCTAATTTGTTTGTATTTATACCAGTTTCATTTGGTAAATTATTGAACAAGTTGCAATGGCAGTTAAATGTTCTGCATTGTTACCAAATGTAGTTTATTTAAATAGTCAAATTTTGTACATATTAGTAAATGTAGTGTTAACTTTACACGATTATCCAAGTCATTAGTAACACCATTATTTTAATTGTAGTTTTCAAGAAACTTACAAAAAAAATTGTTAACAAAATACTAAACTTAGAAATACTTGTTCCTGGTTTTCAAATTACGCTATTCTTTTTTTCAAACAGGGTGGAGGATAAAATACCAATGTTTGGAGGTTGAAACTGTGAGGTGTCATTTTCAAAAAAAAACAGAGTGAATACAGTGCAGGAGGAGACCTTTTTGCAAATTCCATATGTGCCAACTCTTTCTAAGATTAACTCATCTTGTCCAATTTTCCCAGCTTTTCCCTAAATCTCCACGATGTTTTTAGACTCATAGATGTTTACAGCATAGAATGAGGCCAATTGGCCTGTCGAGTCCATATTGATCAACATTGATCTGGCTATACTGATTTAGATTTTGGTCCATAACCCTGGGCCCTATGGCAATATCTAAATACTGCTTAAATGTTATGGGACTTGCTGACTCAACCACCCTTTCAGGTAGTGATTTCCAGACTCTCTCAACCCTCTGAATGAGAAGTTTCTCCTCAACTCTCAGCTTCTACTTTAAATCTATGCACCCTGATTATTGACCCACCCATTAATTGAAGAAGTGCCTTCTTGTGGTATGCCCCTAGTAATCTTAAGCATTTGCCTCAGGTCCCCTTTCAAAGTTCAGTGCTCCAAGGAAAATAATCCCTCATGTCTCCTCATGTCTCAGACCTTCCAGTTCAGTTAACATCCTGGTAAATTTCCTGTGCATCTTGTTTAATGCAATCACATCTTCATATAATGCTGTGACCCGGACTTCACGCAGCACTATGGCTGTGGCCAAACCAGCATTTTGTGTGGTTTCAGCATAATATGCAATTGCACCAGGAATGAAAACACTCTGACAGTTAAGGATTTTGTAAGGTAAACTTGATTAGGGAGCTAAAGGTGAAGGGAGCAGTGATGCAATGTTATCATATTCACCCTGCAGTTTGAAAGGGAGGATATGTAATCGGGTAGAATGGTATTACAATTGAGTGAAGGTTACTAAATAGACATAAGGGAAGAGTTGGCCAGCGTTGATTCAAAGGGGAGTCTAGCAGGGAAAATAGTGGAGCAACAATGGCAAGAGTTTCTGGGGGTAATTGGGAGATACAATAGTTCATCCCAAGGAAGAAAAAACATGCTCGGGGGAGAATAAGGCCACCATGACTGACTGAAGAAGTCAGAGACAGCTAAAAGCAAAGGGAAACACATACAACATGGTGAAGATTAGTGGGAAGCCAGAGGACTGGGAAGCCTTTAAGAACCAGCAGAAGACAGCTACAGAATCAATAAAGGGAGAGGTTATTAAATATGAGGGTAAGCTAGTTAGTAATATGAAAGAAGATAGCGAGAATTTTTTTTTAAAGATATATAAAAGGTAATAGGGAGGCACAAGTGGACATTGGACTACTGGAAAATGAGGCTGGAGAAGTAGTATTGGGGAACAAAGAAATGATGGAGGCATTGAATAGGTGCTTCACATCAGTTTTCACAATTGAAGACATCAATAACAAACCAGGATTTCCAGAGAATCGGAAACAGAGGTGAGTGTAGTGGTCCTCAGTAAGGAGAAGGTGCTGGGGAAGCTGAAAGGCTTGAGGGTGGATAAATCACCCGAACCAGATTTGAAAAGACAAAAGATCCTCATATTGTTCTCCTTCAGCAGAGAAGGTTAATGAGGAAATTGAAGGGTTTTGCTTCACTAATTAAAGGGTGTAGATTTGAGATCAATGACAAGATTCAGTGAGGACAATAGGGGACAAAAATGATGAATCAACTTGTGATCTGGAACTCACTACCTGAAAAGGTTGTGGAAGCAGATACAATGACAACTTTCAAAAGGAAGTTTGATAGTTACTAGAAAAATGAACAAAATTGTTCAGATATTAGGAAAAACAGAAAGGACAGTGGAACTAATTAGATAACATTTTGAAAGAGCTAGCACAGGCACAATAGGCTGATTGTTGGGATAAGCTTTATTAAAACTGCCTTGAAGTTAGAAATTGAAAATTATCTTACAATTTTAAACACTGTAGTATATAAAATCACCAATTCAGAGGTATATACAGTATTTTGTTAGCCGTAGTTTTCATTTATGTATTAGCATCAGTGTGTGCTACAGTTTGGGATAATGAGGAAGTCTGGCTTTATGCTTGTGAGCAGATTAATTTATTAATAATTATCTTACCAGAAGTGTACTTTGTAGCTATAGCCTCAGTCAATCTTAGAAGTCATGGGACATGCGTGTATGAACAAAAGCAGAAGATTATCAGCTACAATTATGTGAGAGACTGAATTGAATAGAATTGACTGATGATGCATCCACTGTAGAAACAAGCACATCCCCTACCCCAGAGAGAGTATTGATGAGATCATTAATGTCTGACAGAACCAAAAGCTGGTGGAGTACCATCTGCTGCTGTTACTATAATATTTTGTTTTTGAGTTTTGAGTATATCAACTGGGTTTCTTCAGATTTTCCGAGTCTTGACATGTAACACAAGATGCATGTCACAACCCATAGAATTCCCAATGTGCTGACTCCATGGAAATGTGCTCGAGGTTTGAACATCCAATAGGCAATCCAGAACACTTGGAAAAAGCTTCTCACTTTAAACTGTCATCAGAGGCATCAGACTATACAACTGACTTCTCCATTTATTTACTGTGCCCCCAACGACCTCCCTGATTTGCTGACCCAACTCAGCTACCTCTCCAGCTCACAGTAACAAACCACTGCCATCTAGCTACTCAAGACCCGACCCAAGTAGTTCCCAGAATCTGTCCACCACACCCAGAAGTGGAATGATTAACCCTGACCAACAGCACCTTATACCAAACCCAACTATCTCTCAATGCAACTGCACACTTTCTCCATCTACTGCCTTACCCAACTATTACTTTGAAAGTGAATGCCCTTAACATCCAGGTTGCATTTGATCAAATATGGCATCAAGGAATCCTAGCAAGACTGGAGTCCATGAGAATCGGGAGAAGTATCTCTGCTGGTTGGAATCATGTGGCATAAGAAAAGGATGTTATAATTGTTGAAGATCAGTCATCTCAGTTCTAGGGCATCTCTGCAGGAATTCCTCAGGGGAGTGCCTTGACCCAATCATTGTCAGTTGCTTCATCGATGACCTTCCCATTGTCCTAAAGTCAGAATGAGAGATATTTGTTGATTACACATTGTTCAACCTCATTTGCAGCTCCTCAGACACTGCAGCAGTCAATGACCAAAGGCAGCCAGATCTGAGCAAAAGCAAGGTTGGGCTGTCAAGTGGTGAATAAAATTCACGTTGTTCAAGTGCTGGGCAATTACCATCTTCAAGTGAAAATCTAAACATCATCCCTTGATATTCAGTGGTATTGCTGAGTCCCCCACCATCTGCGTTCTTGGGTTACTGCTGACAAGAAACTAGCCCTATAAATACAGAGTTTACAAGAACAGAGATGAGGATTCCTGCAATGACTAACTCACCTCTTGATTGTCCAAAATCAGTCCACCATATACATCAAAAGGTACAAGTCAGGAAGTTGATGGAATATTCCCCATTGAGTACAGTTTCAATAATACACAAGAAGCTTGATACAATCCAGGCCAAAACTCATCTGATTAATACCGTATCCACAAAACATTCAATCCCTCCATCACCAATACATAGTAGCAATATTGTGTATCATCAACAGGTTGCATGACAAAAATTCAAAAAGGCTCCTTTAGATAGCACTTTAGAAACCCATGACTTCTTATCATATAGAAGGTCAAGGGCAGTAAATGCATGGGAACACCACCACCTGCATGCTCCCCTCCCAAGCCACTGAATGTCCTGACTCAGTGATACATGCCAATCCCTTTAGTGTTGCTAGGTAGAAATCCTGGAATTCCCTCGCTACCAGCATTTTCAGTCTGTCTATACAAATGGACTGCAGCAGTGCAAGAAAGCAGTTTACCACTGCCTTCACTTAATTCTACATTTTCAAGTAGAATTGTTCAAAATGGCAGTAAATTGTCCCAAATGCCAATGTATTTCCTGAATATTCAGTTTCACAACCTCAAGATCTACTAGCCATCTGACATCCTGTTTCTTGGACATTCTGTTTTGCTTACAGCAACACACACAACCTGATATTGTCATATATAAGTGAATATTGCCTTCCATTTGAGCAGCACAGTGACTCAGTGGTTAGCACTGCTGCCACTGACTGTGTGGCGTTTGCATATTCTCCCAGTGTCTGTGCGAGTTTCCTCCGTGTGCTCCAGTTTCCTCCCACAGTCAAAAAATGTGCATGTTAGGTTGATTGGCCATGCTAAATTGTGCACAGTGTCCAGAGATGTGCAGACTAGATGGATTAGCCATGGGGAATGCAGGGCTACTGGAATAGGGTAGGGTGATGGGTCTGTGTGGAATATTCTAGGGAGGGTTAGTGTGGACTCAATGGGCCGAATCGAGAGTGTGCTGCTGGGAAAGCACAGCAGGTCAAGCAGCATCCGAGAAGCAGAAGAATGATGGGCTTATACCAAAATGTCGATTCTCCTGCTCCTCGGATGCTGCCTTACTTTTGTGCTTTTCCAGCACCAGACACTCAACTCTGATCTCCAGCATCTGCAGTCCTCACTTGCTCCTCAAGGGGCCTAATGGTCCGTTTTCACACTCTGTTTCTCCCTACAAGCTGATTCATGACCACTGTCATATCTCTGTGGAGAGTTATATCTACTCACTAAGAGAAAGCTGTATCTGTAAAATGTAGTTTTTTTCACCTTTTAGTTTTGCATTTTGTTATGTTTCATGATGGTACTACTAATTGGTGTTATCCGGGTGATTTTTACTGTATATGGAGTAGCAAATGAGTGACAGTGAATAAGCTACTTATTCATATTTTTATTTTCATTTATATAATTTCCTTGGTTTTGGGTTATATTATGAAAGTTGCTGCTTGCTCTCTAGTTCTTCACTTGTGTCAATTTTTTAATATGATTCTTGATGTAAGTGTTAATGGACTATTTTATCAAGGGGGCATGTACATGAGCTTGTTCTTTGGTATTTCCAAACATAAATGTTTCCAGAACACAAGTGGAATGGTTCAAATTTTCATTCCCTAACAGACTGCTGTGAAACTTTTTCATATATCTACCATCATTAATGCCAAGATCAGTACATTGCAGAGTTGAAACTGAGAAATTCACGGTCCATATTGCTAAATAATCAATTGCATAAACTTACTCAATTACTAGTTGTGCTGCTTTATATTGGACAAAGTATTAACTGCATTATGTTATTTGAATCTATGATATTTAAAATTTCTATGAGCTATTAATACCAGGAATAGTTAAAAAAAATTGAACTATAATTAATGAGTCAATTAACTTAGGTAGGCTTTTCTAGCTAACAAAAGAGAATTTACTATATAAAATTGCAAATGTATGGGTGGGCTGTTTCTGGGTTGTGAATCCAACATCCTGATGAGCAGCTGTAGTGAAACAAACTACTTGCAGTTGCTGTAAATCTGAAGTAAGAACAGAATGTACTGTAAATATACAGTGAATCTGGCAGTGTCTGTGGAAAGAAAAGCAGTTAATGTTTTAAGTCAAGTATGAGTCTTCCTTAGAACTAAAGGAAGGTAGAATTGCAATGGATTATGCTATTGGAAGAGGCTTTGGGAGTGGTAGGAGGTAGGTATTGACGACAGAGAGAGAAAAAACCAAAAGGGAAGGTCTGAGATAAGGTAGAGGGTGGGAAAGATTTAATGATAACAAGGATATTAACCAAAAGACAAAGGGAGTGTTTGCTGTTGTAGGAACAAAACAATTATCTGGGGTGTGAATGAAAGAATGATGAACTGTTCTAATTCTGTACTAAAGCAAAAGCATAAAAAACAAGACCAGACTGGCAAAATAAGAAATCAAAATGGGGGACAAAGTTTATGGTCCCAAGTAGTTTAACAAAATATTGATTCCAGAATGCTGCATTGTGCCTAACTGGGGGAGGTGCTGTTTTTCATGCTGGCATTGAGTTTCACTTGAACACTGCAGCAGGCTGAGGACAGAAATGTGAGCATTCAACAAGCCTGCTGAATTATATTGACAAACAGTTGGAAGCTTGAGCTCATGTTTACTGATGAATGAATGTGCTCCACAGAGGGGAAGCTGAACTCACAATGACTGCTGTGTGAACGTTACTGCAATGTGACTAGCAAATGCAGAAGTCTAAATTGAAAGAAGTACAGACAAATCGCTGCTTCACCTGGAGTGTTGGGGCCTTAGACATTGAGGAGAGAGGACCCAAAGAGGCAGGTGGCACAACACCAATGATTGCGTGAATTGATTTGAGATGTTCTAGGTAATTGAGGGGTGGACCAGGCTGTCCCTGAAGGAACAGTTTCTTCGAATGCTGACAGGAAATGAAAGGGTGAGATGTTTTTGGTCGTGAAATCATGCTGGAGGTAGTAGAAAGGGTAGGGGATAAGCCTTTCAATGTCTGGGTTGATGAAACAGGAAGTGAGAACTTGAGGATCTTGTCAATCTGTGTGGATGTGTGGAGGTGGCGTGGGAGGGAGGAAGGAAGGAAATCTTTAGTTAATGTAAAGAAGAGACTTGCCAGAAGCACTGACATAGAAGGTTGCACCATTGGAAAAGAGATGAGGGATGTGGAGAAATTAGGAGAATAGAATGGAGTCCTTTTAGGAGGCAGGTGTCAGGAAGTATAGGTGCAGTAACTGTAGCAATCAGAGGGGCTTGAGTGAACATTAATAGAATGAGATCCCTAGACATGAAGGCACGGAAATTAGGAAAGGAGCAGGACGTTACAAAGTTGGAAGATGTGAAGATGAAAGAAAGGGTGAAATTGGAAATGTGGTTGAAGATTTTTCTCCGTTCCAGTGGAGAGCGGGAAAGTTTTGGTTTTGCTTCCTGTCTCTGCCACTCTGTTTGCCTTTCTTTCATTATATTCTTGTAGTTTACTATCTTCCAATTTGTTCCTTTTCTCGACCATCCCTAATGTTTTTCCTTCTTACCCCTTTCCATGTCATAAAACCCATCATATTTCAACATTCCTTTAGTTCTGAATAAGTCATAATCAAATCAAATTACTAATGCTGTTTTACTTTCTGTACATATGCTGTAGACCTGATGATATTTCCAGCACTTTCAGTTCTTGCTTCAAATAATTTTCATCCCTTCTGGCTGCTCCATACCAAACAGATTAAGGATCTGCCTCTTGCTGCTCAGTCAGGGAAGATGGGTGGGACAATGCAGCTATTCTGTCAGAGGAAGTATTTTTATTTGTAGGGAAAACAGCATGTTTCAGTAAACTCAACAATGCTTTGATAGTTCATCTGCAGTCCCTACAGGAATGGAAAGGAGACCTGGGAAATATATGTGTGTATGTAAACTCTTCACCCAACCAAGCTGTCAGCTCTTCTGCCACCCACATTTGGCGCACACATACACACGCATAGTGTCTCACACTTAACAGGAGGAGCCTTTTTCCCAGGATTCTCCTGCACTTCATTCCTCGGGGTTATAGATCGTCTAGCTTCTCACTTTCCTATATCCAAAGTCAGCCCACATTCCTAATTGGGCAGCCTGTTAACTTATCATATCAATGTCCTTACCCCTCTTTGGTACATCAGCATTAGCAGCACTTGTTTTCCCTCTCTACAAGAAATGATGGTCTAAAGCAGTGATTCTCAACTTTCTTTAGGCCACAACCCTCCCAGGAGCTCTTCTCAGGTTCCGGGGCCCCTGCTTTTCAAAACAGAGATACAACACGAACAGATAGACAGAAAATAATTTATTATTGATCAGTCTGTGGCCCGCCCATATGGCCCCCATTTAGAATGGCTGGTCTAAAACATGGAGAGAAGTGGAGATGTGAGACAGAGAGAGTCAACAGGGTTGGCCTCCAGTGATGGACACCTCATTGGCTATTGGCAAGGTGTCTCCATTTGCTCCATTGGGAAGGAAATTTTGTTTCACGAAGGCACACATGTCAGCAAAAATCTCTTGAGCATCGGTGTTCACACACATTGTAAGAGCTGGTCTTCTACCTGAAATCCCATTTGCTGGATCACATCTCCAACTGGCTGGATCTCTGTGTCCATTCCCTCTGTCTTGTAAAGAGGCATGTGACTGAGTCAACAGCAGCTGATGCTGCCATGAATGTTATTTTCTTTCGTCGGAGATGAATTGGTGGTGTTGAGCTTCCTCCTGATTTATGTCAGCAGAGATGAATGATGGAGTTGTATAAGCTGCTGTCTAACAGTTCTGAAGACTTCTAGCAAGGAAGTTGGAATGTGATGTACATTCAAGCAATTGATGGCCACCTGTCAAGCAGTGATAAGATGATCTGTAAAGAGTGCTTTAAGCAGTAGACTTTTATCTGACCATGACTACCACGCTTCATTGTGACTAAATAAAGTTTTCACAGCTTGGCAGTCAGACATAAATTCTTGTTGATGTGTCTCTCACCACTTCCAACCTGCCAGGTGGTCAGACATGGTCTGGAATTCCTGTATTGTTGGGAAATAGGGAATGCATGGATATATTTGCTCCTAATTTTATTCTTAATTATTCCCCACATCAGCCACAGATATCACTGCTGCACTCTCAACTCAACTCATTCTGGAAAAGCTGGAAGGATCAGGAGCATGTCAAGCTCCTTATTCCGTATCGTTATCTGCATAGTCCCCACTAACCTGAGAAAGTTCTACCGAGTGATTGCAAATGTAGGGTTCAGAAAGGATTCACCAGGATGTTGCCAGGGTTGAGGATTTGAGCTATAGAGAGAGGCTTAATAAGTTGAAGCTTTCTTCCCTGGAGCATTAGAAGCTGAGGGGTTACTATATGAAGGGTTGTAAAATCATGAGGGCCATAGATAGGGTAAATAGACAAGATCTTTTCCCTGGGTTGGGGGAGTCCAGAACTAGAAGGCATAGGTTTAGGGTGAGAGGGGAAAACTTTAAAAGGGATCTAAGAGACAACTCTTTCATGCAAAGAGTGGTGCATGTACAGAACGAGCTGCCAGAGGATGTGGTCAAAGCTGGTGCAAGTACAACATTTAAAAGGCATTTGGATGAGTATATGAATAGGAAGAGTTTAAAGGGATGTGGGCCAAGTGTTAGCAAATGGGAGTAGATTATGTTGGGCAATCTGGTCAGCATGGATGAGTTGGACTGAAGAATCTGTTTCTCTATGATTCTATTTACTTATAAGGTAAAAACCCACCGACTCTCACAGCTACCTGGATTACACCTCTTCCCACCCTAACTCTTGCAAAAATGCCATCCCGTATTCCCAATTCCTCCGCCTCTGCCGTATCTGCTCCCAGAAGGACCAGTTTCACCACAGAACACACCAGATGGCCTCCTTCTTTAGAGACCGCAATTTCCCTTCCCACGTGGTTAAAGATGCCCTCCAACGCATCTCATCCACATCCCGCACCTCCGCCCTCAGACCCCACCCCTCCAATCGTAACAAGGACAGAACGCCCCTGGTACTCACCTTCCACTCTACAAACTTTCGCATAAACCAAATCATCCGCCGACATTTCTGCCACCCCCAAAAAGACCCCACCACCAGGGATATATTTCCCTCATCACCCCTTTCCGCCTTCCGCAAAGACCGTTCCCTCCGTCACTACCTGGTCAGGTCCATGCCCCCCCACAACCCACCCTCCCATCCTGGCACTTTCCCCTGCCACCACAGGAACTGTAAAACTTGTGCCCACACCTCCTCTCTCACCTCTATCCAAGGCCCTAAAGGAGCCTTCCACATCCATCAACGTTTTACCTGCATATCCACTAATATCACTTATTGTATCTGTTGCTCCCGATGCGGTCTCCTCTACATTGGGGAGGCTGGGTGCCTCCTAGCAGAGTGCTTTAGGGAACATCTCCGGGACACCCGCACCAATCAACCACACCGGTCCGTGGCCCAACATTTCAACTCCCCCTCCCACTCTGCCGAGGACATGGAGGTCCTGAGCCTCCTTCACCACTGCTCCCTCACCACCAGACGCCTGGAGGAAGAACGCCTCATCTTTCGCCTCGGAACACTTCAACCCCAGGGCATCAATGTGGACTTCAACAGTTTGCTCATTTCCCCTTTCCCCCACCTCACCCTAGTTCCAAACTTCCAGCTCAGCACTGTCCCCATGACTTGTCCGGACTTGTCCTACCTGCCTATCTCCTTTTCCACCTATCCACTCCACCCTCTCCTCCCTGACCTATCACCTTCATCCCCTCCCCCACTCACCCATTGTACTCTATGCTACTTGCTCCCCACCCCCACCCTCCTCTAGCTTATCTCTCCACGCTTCAAGCTCACTGCCTTTATTCCTGATGAAGGGCTTTTTGCCCGAAATGTCGATTTCACTGCTCCTTGGATGCTGCCTGAACTCCTGTGCTCTTCCAGCACCACTAATCCAGAATCTATTTAGATTAGATTACTTACAGTGTGGAAACAGGCCCTTCGGCCCAGCAAGTCCACACCGACCCGCCGAAGCGAAACTCACCCATACCCCTACCCTTACATTTGCCCCTTACCTAACACTACGGACAATTTAGCATGGCCAATTCACCTGACCTGCACATCTTTGGACTGTGGGAGGAAACCGGAGCACCCGGAGGAAACCCACGCAGACACGGGGAGAACGTGCAAACTCCACACAGTCAGTCGCCTGAGGCGGGAATTGAACCCGGGTCTCTGGCGCTGTGAGGCAGCAGTGCTAACCACTGTGCCACCGTGCCGCCCACTAATGGACAATCTGTTTTGGACCTTATACTTTGACACCATCATTAATGCAGCTGCTGCTATATTCGCATTTTATTTTTGCAACAATTGCATACTCAGTTGCAATTTTAAATTTATCTGTTTAGGCAATCTATGTAGTTGCAAGTAGTTATATGCGCATCATGGAAAATGACATTTAGTTCCTATTAAGGATATGTATTTGCGCATAAGTTTTGCAAGTACTGCATATTTTGAAGAGGCAATTGTGGGAACTGTACGTTAATGATTAGATTCTTTTTAACCTAACTTTGGGATGCCTCAGAGTTGGCTGATGTGGAGACTGGAGATGCCATAAAAGAAAGAAAGACCTCAGTTTGTAAAGTACCCTCATGGCTACTGACTGTTTTGGTGTAGACAGCACTGAAACCTGAGACTACAGAGCAAAGTCCAACAACCTTGCAAAGTGATAATGATCAGATAATCTGTCATTGTGTTGTTGATGTGAGGAACAGCATGATGGCTCAATGGTTAGCACTGCTGCCTCACAGCATCAGGGACCCAGGTTTGATGCCAGCCTCAGGCCACTGACTGTGTGGAGTTTGCACATTTCTCCATGTCTGTGTGGGTTTCCTCTGGGGTCTCTGCTTTCCTCCCACCATCCAAAGATGCACAGATTAGGTGGATTTGCCATGCTAAATTGCCCAACAGGGTCCAGAGGTGTGCAGGCTAGGTGGGTGAGCCATTGGAACATGCAGGGCTATAGGGAAAGGGTAGAGGATTGGATCTGGGTGAGATGCTGTTTGGGGTGATGTGGACTCAATGGGCCGAATGGCCTACTTCCACACTGTAGGCATTCTATGAGTAAACATTGATCAAGGATAACTTTCCTAACTATTCTTCCATATGGTATTATTTGTCCACCTGAAAAGGCAGACCCTGCTTCTGCTCCCTCAGCACTGCACTGGATACCAGCCAATGATTTTGGTACTCGTATCCTGGAGTGGAACTTGAGTCACAATCATGTGGCTTAGAATCAAGTGTATCACTGACTATGCCACAGTTAATACTGATGTAGCATTCATGCTTGTGGTTAATGATGTGACATGGGTTGATACTATCTCTTGTTACTGTGAAATCATTGGATTTGAGCTCTCTGCATATCAATTTCCTGATTTACTTGGTGTCAGCAGATCTATAAGCAAGTCCTATGTATGCTGCAAAAACGTAGGTTTCTGTTACTGGAAAATGGCCTTGATTAAACTTGGGTGCAAGAATGTGTTTGAAGGCATTTTCCTTGAGGCACATTCTAAGTTTCTTTTAAGTAATTTTATATATATCGGCTGAATTTTAGATGAAGCGAAGGATTACTTGTGCCCCAACTTAAATGTTGCTGTGGTCCAACCAAGAAAAATGTTCCCACCAAGGGAAGTACTGAATGCACTGAAGACAAAGACTGGACTGATTCCTTCTGAATTAAAAAGTCCCATCTCAGAATTATAAGCAAGTCATAACTTAGCAGTACTTCAGCTCTTTGAGCCTGCAACACTGGATCATTTAAGAATGGTTAAGGGTCACAATGACTATTAAGATGGCAGGCCTTGGTGAGGGGAGGTCGGGAGTTTGAAATGTGATAGGGAAATGGCAGTGACGGTAGGAAGGGAAATAAAAGGTTTAACCCTCCAGTTGATGTAGCGTGCTCATTGATGAAAGATCACAACTTAGCCTGCCAGCAGCTAACACAAAGAACCCCACCCAACTCAATGCTTGGTACAAGCTGTTTTGCCACCATTAAATATTAGCACTAACTGAATGAGACCCTTAGTGAGAATTAATTACACACCTACAGGCCTCAATTGGCCCATTGACAGGCAGGGAATCTTACACCACTCCACTGTTGACATTATTGCATTGGATGCAGGAGCGAGCAGGTGGGTGTTTGGCACACTGCATGTTGGATTAACTGGTACTCTCCACATTCAGACCCGTGGCAGGAAAGTATTAAATGCAACCTATTCTATCCAGCCTTTTGTATCATTAATTTAAAATTCATTTACTCTGTCATGTTCCAGGGCTGAAAATTTCATTAATAAGCTAATCTTCAACTGGCCATATTACTGGACGAATTAGAATTTTTTTTGAGAAATACATTTTAAACAGTTTTGAAAGAATCTGTATCTTGATTGACATGTTTTTAATATGTGATTAGGAGGAAATGATAAAGGGAGGTTTGCCCTTGGTCTGGTGCAGAATGAATGGAAAGTCTATGTAAAAAGACCACTGGATCGAGAAGAACAGGATATTTATCTTCTGAATATTACAGCTACTGATGGACTTTTTGTATCAAGAGCAGTGGTAGAAGTCAGAGTGCTCGATGCAAATGATAACAGTCCAGTCTGTGACCAAGTAAGTCTCCTCTGTTGTTTCTATTACTTTCTGAATCATAAGGACACTGAATAATGATTACTTATATTCATATTCATTTTTGAAGAATGAGCTACATTTGAGACTCTGTATTGCTGTCAAATATCTACAGGTCACTTATACAGAGACAATTTTGGAAGATATCACACCAAATAAAGTTATTCTAAGGATTGGTGCTCGTGATGTTGACATTGGATCTAATGCAGAAATACGGTATTCTTTGCATGGAACTGGCTCGGAGAAATTTTTCCTGGAACCAGAAAATGGTGAATGTTTCTGTTGTTTTAGTATGGATTTTTCAAGTTATTTACTGGAGTTAAAAAAATGATGAGTTTAATTGTTTAATGTGATAGAGACGTTAAACAGTGTATCTGAAAGTTTGTTCAACGACTGAACTATAGAAACTGACTTTTTGCAATCAAGCAGATTTTTGGACATGCAAAATTGCCACACAAAGACTTGATTAGTATTAATGCATGTACAGAACAGAAAACAACCTATTTTTGAAAAAAACTGAAAACAGCAGGGCATATTGTATCATGCTAAATATTTAGGAAAAAATATTACAGAAAAGGAATCAAAAGATTAAAGTATTTTTATAATTGCCAGACATTAGTATGTCCCACTTATCTATTTAAGTATGTCGGTGTAAATTGCATAGTTGGAGCAACACAAAATATGGGAAGCCTGTAGACAAACTGATTTTGGAGGTGAAGAAGCCAATTGCAAACCATCTGTATATTGCACACAGAGGGTGTGCATACTCTATTTCAAAAAATTCATTTCATTGTGTAGTTCTCAAAATTCAGTTGTTATTGTTTATGATTTCATATGATTGTGAAATATCTTCAAACCGTGTTTCATTGTATGTACTTCAACAGCTGGTGGTGTAATAGTCCACGTGTGTTTTATTTTTGCTTACATCAAAGCTTGAATCATTTCGTCCGGCCTAGAATGATTTGAGGCCATTCTGTTATAAGGATTATCGCTCTTTGGCTTTTGCTTTAACTTTCTCGACAATTATGCATTTATATTTATTCTAAACTTCTGATTTGTTGTGGTTATTGAATAGGTGAACTGAAAACATTATCGGCTTTAGACCGTGAGGAAACTCAAGTGTATAATTTGATTGTCAGAGCAACAGATGGTGGTGGACGCTACTGCCAGTCAGGAATAGTTCTGTTATTGGAGGATGTGAATGACAATCCACCTGTGTTTTCCTTCAGTCATTATACTCAATCTGTTTATGAAAGCACGGCGATAAATGTTTTGCTGGCAAAGGTTGAAGCAACAGATCCAGATATAGGTAAGTCATTAAATATATGATAAAACACTTACTCTGCTGATACATACTGTACAACAAAAGAAGCTATTTGAAAAGCTTGTATTACGATAGGAGCAAATATTTTGCTTGCATTCAATCTAAAATAACATTTCACTGATAATCAATTCCAATTTATTTCTTGATAATCAGAATTATTGACTTATTATATGGAGAATTGGAATGAGTGAAAAAGTGAAAGAAATGACATCAAATAACTTGGAAGTTGTACTTCACTTTTTCCACTTCTTCATACAACATTTACAAGGCTTATGCACTGTCGTTTATTTAATTTAGTTTTATATATTGTGAAAATAGAATAGGCTTTTATTATTTCAGTATTCTGTAATTTCACTTTAGCATCATTTACATCAGTATCTATTTCACCTAAGTTATTGTTGCCTCCAAACTGGACTATTTCAGTTCTGTCCAATGGCCTGCGATCTGTCCTCCATCATTCATAGATTTCTGCTGTCCAAATGCTATGCCATATGTATCAATCCCACATGCTGTCTGTACTAATCTACACTGATTTCTAATACCATAAATTTATAAATATTGTTTGTATTTTTCAATTCTTCTATGACATTATCCTTGCTGTTTTGAGACTTTTTCAGTGCTGTAACTCCAAACTATTCATTTAATGCCATCAACTGTGGTGCCACTTTTCTTTTTACCTTTCCAGTCAAGGCTATGTCTTCATCTGTGTAGGCCTATACTGTGAAATTGCCTTCATAAATTATGCTGCATCTCCACTTCATATTTCTTCATAAAAGTGTTAATAATGTACGCATTTTATCAAGTTTTTAATGACATGGTTTAATATTTCCTTTAGAATACTTTTTCCATTTCACCCTGCAAAATACTTTCAGGTGCAGTGCTGCATAATGCAAATATTTACTGTTGTAATAATATTGTGCCTCAACTTGATCCCCCAGCTATTATTGAGCTTTTTATGCTAATATATCAGTAGCAATTTTTATGGAAAGCAGTAAGTTTAAAGAACAGGTAGCTATTATTGACAGGATATGGGCATCACTGGCATTTATTACCTATCCATACTCCCCTTTGAGATTGTGTGGTGAGCTGTCTTCTTGAATTGCTAAAGTCCAAATTATGTAAAAACACACATAATGCTGATAGGGATGTATTACAGAATTTTAACCCAGTTATTTTGAAGGAATATGTTTCCACGTCTGCATGATGAATAGCTTGGAGGGAAACTTACAGATTAGGTTAGACTCCCTACAGTGTGGCAACAGGCCCTTCGGCCCAACAAGTCCACACCAACTCTCCAAAGAGTAACCCATCCACCACCACCACCACCCCCACCCCCAGACTAATGCACCGAACACTATGGACAATGTAGCATGACCAATTCACCTGCACATCTTTGGATTATGGGAGGAAACCGGAGCACCCGGAGGAAACCCACGCAGATACGGGGAGAACGTACAAGCGCCACACAGATGGCTGTGTTCCCAAGATTCTGCTGCATTTGCCCTGCTAAATAGTAGTGATTTGGGGTTTGGAAGATGCTGCCTAAAGATATTCTGCAGTGCAACTTGTATGCTGCTGCTACTGAGTGTCAGTGTAAGAGGAACTAAATGTTTGTATATATGGTGACAGTCAAACAGCTGTTTTGACCTGGAGACAGATTGTTCTGGTATAATGTGTGTTTTGGTTACCATGAGTTGGCTGTAAGACAATTGACAAATTGAGGATGCCGTTTGAATAATGCAAATTTCTATTGAACGGATATAGTAATTTTCTTTAGCGATCATCTACAGTGCGGTTTTCTATAGTGTGAGGATGCAGAGGAACACAACCACAATGTTATACCAGAACACCCTGTAGAATCAATTTTTAAAAAATTTGTTGGAGCTGCGCTGATCTAGGCAAGTGGGGCGTATTCCGTCACACTGTTCACTTATACCTTGTAGACGGTGGGCAAGATTCAGGAAACAGTGAGATGAGTTATTTGCTGAGCAACTCCTAGCCTCAGGCCTGAAATTGTCGTCACAGGTAAGTATCAGACAAAGCAACAGATGGATAAATGATATTCCCACACACTTTAATATCTCAGCATCTTTACTTGTCAGTCACCTACTCCAACTTGCTGGCAGAATGAAAAATTAGATCAAACAGCATTCCATCACTTAACATTGATTAATTTCCATCCTGATTGTCACAATATTATTTACTGACATTTATATCCAATTGTGAGTGCAATTCAATCAGCAGCCCTTCTGTTTGCATAAAATGGTGAGAAGTGAAGTTCAAGCATTTAATTTGTGGTTTGCAGCACTATTTGTAACGTTGGTGATTAAGTATTTATTCCTTATTTGAGAAAAACATTATTCAAGTAATAGGTACACCGTTCAATATCTGGCACTCACCTGGAGATTGCATGAGCCAGTCGGTATGGATTGGACAGGCAGTTGTCAATAGGTTTGGTCATTGCAAGTTATTGCAAGTGAATTATGAAATAAATTTTCAGTTTGCAGTAGAATCTGTACAATTACAAACTCCTCTGGGTTATTTTCTATTTTTTAATCATCAGTAAAGAGGTATGCGGCTGAATTTCCTTTGGCTTTCATATGTTATATCATTGTATCTGTGACAGAAACACAGCACGGTGGTACAGTGGTTAGCACTGCTGCCTCACAGCGCCTGGAGTTTGCACATTCTCCCCGTGTCTGCGTGGGTTTCCTCCGGGTGCTCCGGTTTCCTCCCACAGTCCAAAGATGTGCGGGTCAGGTGAATTGGCCATGCTAAATTGCCCGTAGTGTTAGGTAAAGGGGTAATGTAGGGGTATGGGTGGGTTGCGCTTCGGCGGGTCGGTGTGGATTTGTTGGGCCAAAGGGCCTGTATCCACACTGTAAGTAATCTAATCTAAAAAAAAATCTTTATTCTAATGACCAGACAGAGTTGTTGCTGGCACTCCACCAAAGTTATGACAGTGGGGTGTGAGGAACTCCAAGGAAATTAATCCCTTTTATTTTAGGAACATATTTTTAACATTGGTTAAGCACATAACACATCATTTTTAGTTGTAATGATCCAAGCAAGCATACTATCATTCCCACCAATGTGTTTGACTAAAAACAAAGCACTTCCTTTAGCAAATTAAATTTTATTGGTACCTTAAAAATGTTGTCTAGATGTCACTTTCTTTCTTCCTAAATTCATTTTGTCTGTTTGGTACTTGGAATAGTGTTGGCTAGTGTACCCCTACAGAAGATTTGGTATTTTGACTCCAGTTGTAAGTAGACTGCAAATTTGATTAACTTGAGCACAAAGCATTTGATGTGAGTGTGAATAAAGATAAAATATTTAAAATATGAAATAAAGTAAGGTTCTGGAAATACACAGCAGGTTATTAAACACTTCTGAAGAGCAAAGAAAGATTAGATCATTGTGATTGTTTCGAAATATCATTTATTTTCTCTTGACATGCTGGCTAAGCTGTTATGAACTTTGAGCATTTCCTGTATTTATTTTATTGTTTAATGTATGTTTGATGAATTCAGCAAATAAGTGTTTGCACCTCAGAGAAGTGACACATTCTTAACAATCAAATTCCAGTACAGGCCACTATATTTTTGAAATGTTAATAAACTGAAAACAAATTTTATACAAGCTATGGTATCCTTCAACAGATGTTTTCAGATAGAAACTAAGATAACACATTTTCCCTTATGTTGCACTTAAGTTTTAGAATAATACAAGGAAATTCATAACCTACATAAGCAACATATGTTTATAGCATTTCCATTCAGTCAGAAGTCACACAACACCTGCTTATAGACTAGCAGAGAGCAGAGTGCTCTGAAAGATTGTAATTTTAAACAAACCTGTTGGACTATAACCTGGTGTTGTGTGACTTAGGATTTTGTCCACTCCAATCCAACACTGGCATCTCCACATCATCTAACCAGTAGGTTATCCATATACCTTATTAAACCATTTTTTATATGCTATAAGATGTACATTACTTATTTTCTTTCTTAACAAGCTTCTCACATTAACAATGAATTTTAGTAACTTTTGGCTGACTTTATGTTTTAAACCACACAGCTACTCCTTAGCCCAGAATTAGACTGAAACCCAATTCATAATCTTACTTCTTACTTAGTACTATATTATGTGCCAGTAGTTGACCTGAAAAACCTTGCATAGCATGTGGTAAGTTATTGTGGCAGTGCCATGTTTAAAGTATATACAAGTATATTTATTTATTTAGTTTCACCAAGCACAAGCACCATTGGCAAATATGTGATCCATATAATTAAGAACTACTTCATTGGAATCAATTTAGCATTTTACTATCCTCAACATTTTTCAAAATTTTTATATTAATAGTTGAAATTAAATCTCAACTTAGACCTCTTTGAAGAGTATAAAAGCTTATAAAGCTGAACCACTGTGTAAATGCCATAGCAAATAGAGCAAGTCACAAGTTGGGTATTCTGTAGTAGGTAGTTCACCTTCTGACTTCCAAAGCCTCTCCTCCACTTAAAATGCACCACAAGTGAGCAGTGTGCTGAAATAGTAAATGAGTTTCCAGAACGTTTTTGACAATGGTTATTGCACAAAGTCAGAGTTCATAGGATAGGAATAACATATTAGCAAGGATAGAGGATTGGCTGGATGCCTGGATGCAGTGTGTGCATAAATGGGTGTTTTGCTGATTGAAAGAATGTGATGAATGGAGATCTGAAAGGTCTATACTAGACCATCTGCTTTTTACAATTTGTATCATGACTTAGATGAGTAGTGTGAAATAGAAAAATATATTGTGAAAAGGACAACATATGGACATAATGTGAGCAGGCAAACATCTAGCAAGTGGAGTATAATGTAGAGAAATATGAAGTTGTTTACTTTGTCAGGAAGAATGAAAAATAGAATATTACTTAAAAGGAGAGTGGTTGCAAAATTCTGAGGTGCAGAAGAATCTAGAACTTGTAGAAAATGAGTTCCTCAAATGTAGTATGCAAATACAACAAATAATTAAGAAGGCTAATAGAATACTATCCTTTTTTATGTGCGTAATTGAACATAAACATGTTACTTGAAGTTTCATTTAATGAAGGTATTGGTGGGACCAACCTGGAATAATTTGTATAGTTTTGGTCTCGTATCACAACTCACTGGGGTTAATGTGTTGTCAGTCAAGCCCTACTGTTCTTAGGTTGTCACAAATTCAAAAATTTGATTAAATCCATTAATTGTCCAATTCTACCTTACTAGAACAAGCACATACTTTTTGAAGAGAACAGCTTCTGTCTCCCTTTTACTACTAGATTTCCTGGTAATCTAACTGACATTGGGAATGTATACTGCGAACTTAACCAATGTCAAAGATGGCCACACCCCACACTTGCACAGATGACTTCTGTGATGTCATTTAGTGTGACCGTATACCAGTGGCCAGTATGGACATGCGCAAATGACATTCGCAGCCATACGTGTCCACTCAGGTCAACTCAGATTTACATTCTCATGAACATGATGATGTCATCAGGAGTTCGCAATCTTGTCTTTTCTTTTTAATTGCATAAAGCATTTATTTCTATCAAATAAAATGAAACTAGGTTTTTAAATGATCCAGGCTTTGTCAGATACAAGCAATATTTTAACTGAATAAGTAACAAGAAATATCAATACCTTCCTGCCTTCTGATACAAGAATAGACAGCAAATGTTAGCAATTCCACACTTGGTTTAAAGAATTCTTCAAAGTTTATCACACACAAAAAACAAGCAATCTCTTTGGTTTCTTGTATGTTATTCTATAGCAACATGCTCATGAAGAAAGATGATGTCCTGCTTCTGACAGAGAGCCAATGCTCACATGTCATTAAGGACAAATGGGTAACTGGGGAGAGAATAGGGCCCCTCCAAGATCAGCAAGGCAGCCTATGTATGGAACCGCAGAAGGTAGGGGAGATACTAAATGAGTTTTTTAAGTCAGTGTTTACAGTGGAGAAGATCATGGAAGATATAGAATGTAGGGAAATAGATGGTGACATCTTGAAAAACGTACATATTTCAGAGGTGGTGGTTCTGGATGTCTTGAAACACATAAAAGTGGATAAATCCCCAGGACTTGATCAGGTGTACCCTAGAACTCTGGGAAGCTAGGGAAGTAATTGCTGGGGCCCTTACTGCGATATTTGTATCATTGATAATCACAGGAGAAGTGCCGGAAGACTGAAGGTTGGTTAATGTGGTGCCACTATTTAAGACAGGTGGTAAGGAAAAGCCAGGGAACCATAGACGGGCGAGCCTAACGTCAGTGGTGGGCAAGTTGATGCAGGGAATCCTGAGGGACAAAACTTATGTGTATTTGGAAAAACAGGGACTGATTGGGCATAGTCAGCATGGCTTTGTGTTGAAAATCTTGATTGAATTTTTCGAAGAGGATTGATGAGGTCAAAGTGGTGGATATGATCTATATGAATGTCAGTAAGGCATTGCAAGGTTCCTCATGGGAGACTTGAGAAAAAGGTTAGATCTCATGGAACACTGGGAGAACAAGCCATTTGGATACAGAACTGGCGAGAAGGTAAAAGACAGAGGGTTGTTTTTCAGAGTCAAGAGTATGGTGCTGGAAAAGCACAGCTGGTCAGGCAGCAACTGGGGACCAAGAGAATCGATGTTTTGAGCATAAGCTCTTCATCAGGAATGATGCTTGTGGGCCGGGGTGGGGGCTGAGAGATAAATAGGAGGGGTTGGGGCTGGGTAGAAGGTAGCTGGGAATGTGATAGGTAGATGAAGGTGGGGGTGAAAGTGATAGATTGGAGAGGAAGGTGGAACGGATAGGTAGGAAGGAAGATGGCCCGGTGGCACAGCTCAAGATGGCGATGCTGAGTTGGAAGGTTGGATCTGGGATAAGGTCAGGGGAGAGGAGAAATGAGGAAAACTGGTGAAATCCACATTGATCCCATGTGGTTGGAGGGTCCCAAGGTGGAAGATGAGGCGTTCTTCCTCTAGACGTCAGGTGGTATGGGTTTGGCAATGGGGGACGTCCAGGAGCTGCATGTACTTGGCAGAGTGGGAGGGGGAGTCAAAGTGGTCAGTCACGGGGAGATGGGGTTGCTTTGTCTATGTGCCCTGGAAATATTCTCTGAAGAAATCCCTAAGTAGGCATCCTGTCTCCCCAATGTAGAGAAGACCACATCAGATTAGATTAGATTAGATTACTTAGTGTGGAAACAGGCCCTTCGGCCCAACAAGTCCACATCGACCCGCTGAAGCGCAACCAACCCAGTCCCCTACATTTACCCCTTCACCTAACACTACGGGCAATTTACCATGGCCAATTCACCTCACCTGCACATCTTTGGACTGTGGGAGGAAACCGGAGCACACTGAAGAAACCCACACAGACACACGGAGAATGTGCAAACACCACACAGTCAGTCTCCTGAGTCAGGAATTCAACCCGGCTCTCTGGCGCTGTGAGGCAGCAGTGCTAACCACTGTGCCAACATGCCGTCCACTGGACGGAGCAATCAGGAGCAATAGATACAGTAAATGACGTGTGTGAAAGTGCAGGTAAATCTCTGGCGGATGCGGAAGGCTCCTTTTGGGGCCTTAGTTGGAGGTAAGGGGGATGTGTGGGCTCAGGTCTTGCAATTCTTGCGGTAGCAGGCTAAGCTGGTAGGAGGGGTGAGTGGGTTGCTAGGGGACGTGGACCTGACAAGCGAGTCGCGGAAGGAACGCGAATGGTAGTGGAGAGGGAAGTATCTCCCTCATGATGGGGGTCTGATTGTAGTTGGCAGAAATGGCGGAGGATGATACGATGTACCGGGAAGTTGGTGGGGTGGAAGGTGAGAATTGGGGAGGTTTGTCCTTGTTGCAGTTTGAAGGGTGGGATTCAGAGGTTTGAGGGCAGAGGTGCGGGAAGTGGATGAGATGCGCTAAAGGGTGTCATTGACCCCCATGGGAGAGGAAATTGCAATCTTTGAAGAAGGAGGCCATCTGGTATGTTGTGTGGTGGAATTGATCCACCTGGGTGCAGACACGGCAGAGGTGGAGGAGTTGGGAATAAAGGATAGCATTTTTACAGAAGGCAGAGTGGGAGTCGGTGTAATCCAGGTAGCTGTAGGAGTCGGTGGGTTTGCAGTAGATGTCCATGTTGAGTCAGTCACCATTAAAGGAGATGGAGAGGTCCAGGAAGGGGAGGCAGGTATCCAAAGTGATCCAGGTAAACTTAAGGTCGGATTGGGGCTGTTAGTGAAGTTGATGAAATGTTCATCCTCCTCGTGGGAGCATGAGATGGCGCTGATACAGTTATCAATGTAGTGGAGGAAAAAGTGGGGAATAGTGCCAGTGTAGCTGTGGAAGATAGACTGCTCCCCGTAACTAACAAAGAGATAGGCATAGCTGGCACCAATATGCAGCTGTCTATGGCTACCCTTTTGGTCTGGAGGAAGTGGGAGGATTTAAAGGAGAATTGAGAGTGAGGACCAGTTCAGCCAAACGGATGAGTATGTCAGTAGAAGGGTGCTTAGGGTTGCTTTTGGATTGAAGGCCAGTGATCAGTGGTGTGCCACAAGAATTGATGCTGGTTCCACTACTTTTTGTCATTTATATAAATGATTTATATGTGAACGTAGGAGATACAGTTAATAAGTTTGCAGACGACACCGAAATTGCAGGTGTAGTGGACAGTGAAGCATCTTGATCATATGGGCCAATGGACTAAGGAGTGGCAGATGGAGTTTACTTTAGATAAATACAAAGTGTGGCATTTTGGAAAAGCAAATCAGAGCAGGACTTATATACTTAACGGTAAGGTCCTGGGGAGTGTGGCTGAACAAAGAGATCTTGGACTACGGTTCATAGTTCCTTGAAAATAGAGTTGCAGGCAGATAGGATAGTGAAGAAGGTGTTTGGTATGCTTTTCTTTATTGGTCAGAGTATTGAGTACAGGAGTAGGGAGGTCATGTTGCTACCGGATAGGACATTGGTTAGGCCACTTTTGGAATATTTTGTGCAATCCTGGTCTTGGATGTTGTGAAACCTGAAAGGGTTCAGAAAAGATTTACAAGGATGTTGCCAGGGTTGGAGGATTTGCGCTACAGGAAGTGGTTGAATAGCCTGGGGCTGTTTTCCCTGGAGTGTTAGAGGCTGAGGGGTGACCTTATAGAGATTTATAAAATCATGAGGGGCATGGATAGGATAAATAGACAAGATTGTTTCTCTGGTGTGGGGGAATCCACAACTAGAGGACATAGGTTTAGGGTGAGAGGAGAAAGATATAAAAGGGACCTAAGGGGCAACACTTTCACTCAGAGGGTGGTGTGTGTATGAAAAGAACTGCAGGCTGACGTTGAGGAGGCTGGTACAATTACAGCATTTAAAAGGTATCTGGATGTGTATATGAATAGGAAGATTTTAGATGGATATGGGCCAAATGCTGGTAAATGGGATTAGATTAAGTTAGAATATTTGGTCAGCATGGACAAGTTGGACCGAAGGGTCTGTTTCTGTGCTCTACATCTGTATGACTCTATGTGTCCATCACATGTTTGTTTTGCCCTGGCTACTGGACACACCACAGTAATGGTGTGTTTCTGTGCATACATCATCATGCCATCTAGTGGTCATCGATAACAAATACAGCTGATTAAGTTTAACTTAACCCTCCACTATCACCTCATGAAGGAGCGTCGCTCCGAAAGCTAATGTGCTTCCAGTTAAACCTGTTGGATTATAACCTGGTGTTGTGTGATATTTAAGTTTAACTTCAGCTTTAAATTTTACAACTGCTGCCTTGTGTTCTCAACATCTCAATGATGCTCCCTACTCCTACACATAGGGCACCTGCACAATTCATTATCTACTGTAAAAGCAGCAATAGGTGTGTGTTCACGGAGTTGTGGATAACATTGTTTTTTAGGATTTGACATTGTTCTGGCCTTTGGGAAATTAATATCAATGACAAGATCTTTAAGCAACTGTGTTCAAAGCCTTTGTTTATTTTTACATCTGTCATTTTCTAATGTTTGATTCTGAAGTTTTTGTGTACTTTATTTTCCAAACCCAAATATGTGGAACACGATTTCATGTTAAATTGCAAATGTTTCATGCATAATGTGGAATAGTAGACTTTGGCCATAATTAAGGGCTGCACGGTGGCACAGTGGTTAGCACTGATATTCAGAAAACTTCTGATAAAATCCCATCTCAGAGGTTAGTGTGTAAAATCAAAAAATGTGGAATTAGTGGTAGGAATTGTTTAACAAACAGGAAACAGAGTGTAGGAATATGGCAAGTGCAGCACAGTAGGGGTCAGTGTTTGTGCCCAGCTGTTCGCAGTATGTGAAAGTGTGTACTCAGATGGCTGGAGATTAGAGTCAAGATTAAAGTGGTGCTGGAAAAGCTCAGTGGGTCAGGCAGCATCCAAGGAACAAGAAAATCAACGTTTCGGGCAAAGGCCCTTCATCAGGAATGAGCTTGAAACATTGATTTTCTTGCTCCTTGGATGCTGCCTGACCTGCTGCGCTTTTCCAGCACTATTCTAATTTGACTCTGTTCGCAATATGTATCAATGATTTAGCCGACAAAATCAAAGGAAATATTTCTATGCTTGATAATGAACCAAAACAAGGTGGGAGTAGTGAGGGGATGGTAAAGAGGCTTCAAAGCAGTTTACATAAATTGAGTAAGTCATTAAATACAAAGCAGATGCAATTAAATCTGGATAAATGTGAAGTTGTTCACTTCAGTAGGAAAAACAGAATGGTAGAGTGTTATTCAAATTGTGAGGTTTTGGGAAGTGTTAATATACAAAATTAGCTGTGTGTACACCAGTCAATAAAAACAAGCATGCAGGTGAAGCTGGTGGTTAAAAAGACAAATGGATTTTGACCTTTCTTGAGAGAAGGTTTGCATAAGAGCAAGCAATTTTACTGCAGCTCTACAGGACATTGTTGAGACCATGCCTGGATGATGGTGTGCATTCCTGGTGGTCTTACCTAAGAAAAGATATACTTGTCATATAGGGAGTGTAGAACAGGTTTATCAGACTGATTCCTGAAATGACAGGTTTACTATATAAAAACATAGAAAATAGAAGCAGGCATAGGCCATTTATTTGTTTGAGTTGACTGAGCTTGTATTCACTGGAACTTAGATAAATCAGAAGGAATCTTTTTTAAACATACAGAATTCCGGTGTGGCTGCCCTGACTAGATGCAAGGATGATCTTTTTCCTGGATGGAGATTTCAGGCAAGGTGGTCACAATTTCAAGCTACAGGATTTGGTCTGAGATGAGGAGAAAGTCTTGACCAAGAAGTTCGATAGCTATTGGAAATATACATTACAGAACCTTGAGGAGGCCAAATCATTGAATATGTTTTAAAAAGAAATACATTTCTTGAAGCCAACTGATCAAGGAGTATGGGGAAAGAGTGGTAATGAAATAAAGGATCAGCCATGATCATATTGAATGGTGAAAAGGATTTATAAACTGAATGACTTACTCCTGCTCTGATTTTTTTTTGCATCAAAAAAATTTGGATATTTTAATGCAGATAGTTTTAACTTTCACCCCATTCTAACTGACTTTATTAAATTAAGTCTCCACATATCCTCCTAAATGTAACCAAGTTCTGATTTAACTTATGATTTTTTTTCTCTCTGTTTGTAGAAGTTGTTCTTCCTATCAGTTCAAATATTTCATAAGCTCCTTTGAATATTATTTGATCTGACAAGCCACCTTGCCTGATTCTATCAAAATACAAATGGGAGAAACTGGGTGTCTTGCAAACTGCTGAGAATGGAATTCTCTCAATAGAAAAGGATTTGCGCCATTTCCAATTAACTTCAGTTTATACTGCACAAGCAAAAAGTACCTAAAAGTAACCTTCCCTTTCCTGAAGGGAAAACAAGGTGCCTTCAATGCATCATAGTGCATGTCACGCACATTAGGAAAATAAAATTGTGCTCGAGCAGAAATCAGGCATTGAAATCATGCATACGAACATAAGTCTAACAATGTAAATAGAATGCAAGCTCTGGCTAAGCATCTACTGAGTTGATGCATAACTTAGCAGAGTCCTAAATTGATTTAAGGACTTTAACCAGATATGGTACTGATCAAAAAGAGTTTGATCAGAAGGAGGTATGGAAATTGTGTAGCAGGCTAGATAATATTTTCTGACGTTCCATGATATGGCTTTAGGGTAGAAAGTGGGCATGAAGAGAAAGGACTTTCTATTCTCCAGGTGGCTCTCCAGATAAATACTTCATTGGCAGGGGGACAAATAGCCACCATGGTCAATGCTGGCAGTATACCTGTAAGGATCAGAGAGCAGCACAAAAGAAAAATCAATGGTCCAGTTTTTCATCATTGAGTCTGGAAATTCAAATCCAACCAGTTGGGATTTGAACCCACATCGCCATGGTTTCTAGATTACTAGCCCATTACCACGCTGCAGTCACCACCACCTCAAACATGATGCAGCATCTGAGTCTAGATTAGAGTCGTGCTGGAAAAGCACAGCAGGGCAGGCAGCATCCAAGGAGCAGGAAAATCGATGTTTCGGGCAAAAACCCTTCATCAAGAAAAGGGCTTTTACCCGAAACGTTGATTTTCTAAACTAGACTCTGATCTCCAGCATCTACAGTCCTCACCTTTGCCATGATGCCGCATCTGTTAAGTGATGTCTCACTATCCATTGCAAAACAGAAGCTTAGCCTCTTAATATCTAAGTGCTGCAGTGGAAACACAGATTGAGATTATGTTGCCATGCTGATGCCAAACCCCTCATCATCGTTCATGGCAGTTTTGCAGTCAGAGGTTTAGCAGATCACATGGACGTTCTGAGGACTTGCCTGGTCAAGTGGTCGATTTACAGAGCTGCAACCTGCTACCTTTAGAAGAAGACAACATTCATGCTTTCACAACTCTGCCAATGCTGCTACTGTCAGATTGCCAGCATGTCAACACGATTGCCATCAATGTTGGGTTACTATAGTCTGATAATGGGCCTTGTAGGACCAGGGCTGCTCGACTATCACCCAGGACCACCTGCAGTTTTACAAACTGAGAATCAACTCGCCATTCTACAGAAACCTAGAAATTAAGAGCAGGAGCAGACCATTCAGTCCTTTGCGCCTGTCTTGCCATTTACTATGATCACAGCTGGTCATTCAACTCTTTACCCTGCTCCTGCTTTCTGCCCACACCCTTTGACCCCCCACGTCATATGAATACATCTAAATCCTTCTTGAAAACATTCAATGTTTCGGTTTGAACTGCTTTCTGTAGCAGAGAACTCCACAGGCTCACCATTCTCTATATGAAGAAATTTCCTCTCATCTCAGTCCTAAATAGACTGTCCTGTATCTTTAGACTGTGACCACTGGCTCTGGAATTCCCGGTCATCAGGAATATCCTTCCACGTTTAGCGTCTAGTTGTTAGAATTTTATAGGATTCCATGAGATTCCCCCTCATTCTTCTAAACTCCAGTGAATATAGTCATAATTGATCCAGTCAGTCCTGCCATCCCAAGATTCAATTTGCTAGACCTTAGTTACACTCTGTACATAGCCACAACATCCTTCCTCAAATGAGGAGACCAAACTCCACACGTTACTTCAGAGAGTATCAGAGTGGTCAGCCAGGATGGTGTAGGTAGTGGAACTCTTGTTTCAGTACTCGCATGGTCTGATGTTTTAAATGACTGTATGCTTCTCATTGTGCTTGTATTTTTACATATGGCTGGGTGACAGAGTGGAGCAGTAAGCCAACTATCAGGTAGACTATCCAGCAACTACACTCCATTTGATGTAATGACAGAAATCACATCAGATGAATTCAGAAAGGAAATGTCTGCCAGGCTAGAAGGCATTCACCAGCATGATGTGGGGTGCATGGGCTCTACATCAGTTACATATTCAGCATTATGCTGCCCTGCCCACTATCTCTTTTTATGTAGTCCATTTATGTGCAAAAGCTTACTATCCAGACAAACCCACAGAATTGTTGCTACTACTTTTCTCTGATGACAGAAAATACATTGAAGTCAGCTTGCCTTAAATAAAAATGATCCATCACCTCCCTAATACAGCAGCTGGAGTCAAAATGGGAGATGTTCCAGATATTGTTTGCTCCAGACTGGAAGGATCCACATGCAAAGAAATCACCTTTGTACTACAGTCACCTTGTACTATCTTTGTGGTGCTCTGAGGTTTCTAATGTGGCAATAAAGGTTGATTACTTGCTTCATAAAGTGGAGACAACACACACTGTTCCTAGGTAGAGGTGAGCAGTCACTGGAGGAGGAGACTCCACAAATACCTCCTTTCGTCAATGATGGAAAAACCCAGCACATCAGTGCAAAAGATAAGGCTGAAGGTTTTGCAACAATCTTCAGCTAGAAATGCTGAGTGCTTGGCCTCCTCCTGTAATCCCCAGCATTATAGATACGTGTCTACAGCAAATTCAATTCAATCCAGTTGGAATCACTGGATACTGCAAAGGCTATGACAACATCCCAATAATAGTACTGAAGATGTGTGCTCTAGAACTTGCCGCACCCCTAGCCAAGCTGTTCCAGTACAGTAACAACACTGGCGTCTACCTGACAATGTCGAAAATTGCCCGAGTATGTCCTGTACGTAAAAAGTAGGATAAATCCAAACCAGCCAATCATCATCCCATCAGTCTGCTCTCGGTCATCAGTAAAGTGATGGAAGGTATTATCAACAGTGCTATCAAGCAGCACCTGCTTGGCAATAACTTGCTCAGTGATGTCAAGTTTGGGCTCTGCCAGGGCTACTCAGCTTCTGACCTCATTACAGCCTTGGTCCATACAAAAGAGCTGAGTTCCAGAAGTGAAGTGGGAGTGATAACCCTTGACATCAAGACTGCATTTGATCAAGTGTGGCATCAAGGAGTCCTGACAAAACTGGAATCAATGAGAATCCAGGGGAAAACTCTCACATAGTTAAAATCATGCCTGACATGTTGGAAGATGGTCATGGTTGTTGGAGTTCAGTCATCTCAGCTCTAGGCTATCTCTGCAGGAGTCCCTCAGGGTAGTGTCCTCGGCCCAACCATCTTCAGCTACTTCATCCATGACCTTCCCTCCATCATACTGTCAGAGGTGGGGATGTTCAACAATGATTGCACAATGTTCAGCACCATTCGTGACTCCTCAAATACTGAAGCAGTCCATGTCCAAGTGCAAATCCGGGTTTGGGCAAACAAGTGGTAAGTAACATTGACACCACACAAATGTCAAGTTATGACCATCGCAAATGAGAGACAATCTAAACACCACCCCTTGACATTCAATGCTGTTGTCATCAATGCGATCCCCACTGTCAACATTTTCGGGGCTATAATTGACCAGAAACTCAATTGGACTCACCACACAAACACAGTAGCTATAAGAGCAGGTCAGAAGCTAGGAATACGGTGACAAGTAACTTACTTCCTGACTCCCAAAGCCTGTCCATCATCTACAAGGCACAAGTCAGGAGTGTGATAGAATACTTTCCACTTGCCTGGATGAGTATGCTTAAGAAACTTGAAGCCATCCAGAACAAAGCCGCCTGCTTGATTGGCTCTACATCCACAAGCGTCCTCTTCCTCCACCACTGGCATTCAGTCACAGCAGCATGTACTATCTACAAGATGCACTGCAGAAATTCACCAAAGATCTTCAGGCAGCACCTTCCACATGCACAACCACTTCCGTTTAGAAGGTCAGGGGCAGCAGATGTATGATTACACCACCACCTTCAAGTTCCCTCCAAGCCACTCATTCCTGACTTGCCGTTCCTTCACTGTCACTGGTTCACTACCCTGGAAGTCCCTCCTTAATGGCATTACGAGTCAACCCACAGCAAGTGGACTGCAGCATTTCAGGAAAGCAGCTCACCATCATCTAGGGACAGGGCCAGCCAGCGCCATCCACATCCCACAAATGAATTTTCAAAAAGTATGTTTAAGTGGGTTTGTTAGCAATATGATGTTTTCGTTCTAATTAGCATAACAAAGCAATGCATTTTTTTCCCCAGCTCAAAGCATTGATCATAATAGCAAGATATGAATCTGCTTAGCTTTTGTATGATTGTTTTTGAAACTGATGAATAACTTTTGAGGAAGGGTTAAGGTGATGTAATAGTTCAAAAGTGAAATCCCTGCTTGGCAGCTGATATCAAGTATTCAGTGGTCTACATCATTGTTGTCTGTTTTAAGACCTGTTGCCCTAGTACTAACTTAAGAGAGATGCTGACCTGACATCAGATGATACTATTTTCTGTGAGCATCTAATTGAATGTGTTTGGTAAACTAAGTGGGAAGAGATGTAGTTTATTTTAAACCGAAAATGAGAACTTGTCAATTGTAAATCATGAAAGGGCTAATTTTGGAGGCTGGAAGTTGGCATTTGATATAATAGGGTCTGATCAGGCAAAGGAATTTCCCATTGTGCTACCAAATGCCCTGGTTTGTTAAAAATTACAAACATTAATTTTGATTGCAATTAATGCTTAATGCCAGCTACTGAGTTGAATGCTACTCAACATTGTGGCTAAAAAAAAAATACTTAGCCCACTGACCTAAATAATTACTACACTGTCAATATAAACAGAGTACCTCTAATATTTCTCTCACCATTCACAAGTGTGCTCACCAAATGCAGAATAGAAAAGTATTTTCTATGTGATTATGAGTAGTGCTCTGAGTTTATATACAGGAAGTTGTGATGAGATCATAAGGATAGCAAGCACTGATCTATTTATTGATACAATCATTTAATCTCAGATTAATATGTGCCTTCTGCAAGAGATAAATGGAACAGGCGTGGTCAACAATTGAATCCACTTTTTCACACATTTTCTTACTATAAGCAGTACATTTAACTTTAATTCCCAATCATTTTAATTTATTAGGTTGAGGTCAAAGAATTACACTTTTTTTTTGTTTGGTAAACATTAAGACTTAAATTTTAGAAACTCATTGCAGCTCTGTACTTTATATTAAACCATATGTACGTTTTGAATGGTTGGAACCTGGTTAAAATCTTAATTTGGTTTTATTCCAAATTTTAGTTCTTCTTTCAAGTTGACAAAACCATTCTTGACATAATGCCTATAAATGGATTCGGAACACCTAGAGTTATTTTCTATGAACTGGATAGTGTCTAATTAAAAATCTCAGGTGAAATCAAACTTCTGTTTAAAAAAAATGGAATTTTATTTGCTAATTGTGATCTAAATAAATATTTATCATTTACCTCATAACTAAGTGTCTTATAATTGAATCAAAGTTGATCATTATATAATTTTTCAAGTTGAAATAGAGCTATCATTAACACCCCATTGGGATCTTGCACCATTTAAAACATGTAAACAGCATCTGTGGACTAGAATGTAACAGCTGTGAGGGAGCTCTTTCTTCCATATAGCTTCTTTCCAGTACTTAATCTATGGCAATGTAGCTAGCAATATTTATCATTTTCTCTGTTTATTCACAAATGAAGTCATAGGCATTCAAATCTGGTTTGGAGTTTTATAAGAGGCAAGGTCAGGGTGCAATGTGATTTTGTTAATATTAACCTCAATTTTACTGCTTCCAAACTGAAACTTGGAGCATTATGTGTGCAGCTGACACTTAAATCAGTCCAAAAGCAAATTACCTCCACATCTGAGACGGAACAAAATATCAGCAAAGCAATGGGAGTCTATCGACTGGAATCTAGGTTTAATTTAAATCGGTCCATTAATAAAATACTGTGTAGAGCATTCCAATCCACAATGAAGTAAGATTGTGTTGCACATTAATCCATTATTTTGAAAACTGTAATTTTGTGTCGCAGATAGATTTATGTACTATTGTATAAGGTTAAACTGAAATCAATTTTCTTTCCAGAATTAATTTGTGATCTGCAGAAAGACCACAAGAGGGATAATTATTTTTGGCCAATTTCCATCCTGTTCAGTGTTTCTTTAAATCGCTATTTATTAATTGAAAGCCAAACACCAGAGTCATTCAGTTGAGACTGGCCAACCTGTCTAACATACTCTTAAATTGAGAGCAAAAGAAAGTCGGGTAATGGTACACCCCTTTTTAATAAATCTATAAAATATTGCAAGTGTCGAATGAATAGCTTAAATAATGCAAAATGTAGCTTCCCTATGACAAGTACATTGGTGAAGTAGCTGGGTGACAAGGTCAAAAGCTAATTGCACAGAATGAGCAAAGCTCTGCTGAGTACATTACACAGCACACAAACAGCATATGTAAAACTGAGATGAAACTCTCCTGAAAAGCACAGATCCAAGACACCAGGATGGGTAGCTAAACATTTGAACTCAGTATTCACCCACTGGAGAACCAGATGGAAGATAAAGAATCCTTGATAGATCTTACATGGAGGATCTTTTCAGATTCTGAAGAGTGAATTATTATTTTGAGGTCGATACTAAAGGGTTTAGGAGAATGTGATGTTAAGCCAATAATCAACATGTTAAACGTTGGTGCAGCATTTTGTGAAAGTCATTAATATGTCCATAAAAACTGATTTTTCCTACATGCATATAGTAGCCCAGGAATTCCAATAGTAGGTAGTTATTTCATTGGTGTGGATTGGAGTGTGCATCAGAATAATGCAGAAATCCTAATGCAACTGACAAAGAAGGAATTGTCTGGGATATTGAAAATTCTGTTGGGCAATTTTAGTCCACCTCAATGATTACTCTGTGCCGGCAACCATGACACGCACTTTCGGTCTGCGCGAAGAAATAAGGCAAGGAGTAGATGCTGTGAACCCATAAGTTTTCATTAAAGCAGCAACATGCTAAAAAAATTGTGTGCATCCAAGTAAAGGTAAAGTGAGTGATGTTCAGAAAGCAAGCTAAGAACTCTGAGATACATCCTGTTCAAGCACATAAAATGAGTGTATGTTCCTGTGTACAGAGTGACCTGGCAGTAGCATTGCAATGTAAGGTATCAGCTAGCTACAAAGTGCGATCCTGAACTGCTGGAGTGTCTTCTGAATCATTCTGGGATTGACCTCTCTTTCTGAGAAAGAAGGTGGTCAGTGCTGATGGAATGTGTAATTATACATTTGTGAATGGACGTGAACGTGAAGACATGGAAAAGCAGCAGGCAAACTTTGACAACTAAGTAACCATTTTGATTTTCAAGAAGGAAATTGGTTCCATTTAGTTTCTCGCCATATAGGAATGATAATAAGTGCAAATGCATGGAAGTAAGATTCTTGCCACTTCCTTGCAAGCTTCTCAACTAGTCTTGAAAACCTTAAGGGGTAAATCAGATTGTTTTTGTTGACATTAAGAATCTCAATTTTTATCTTGTTGTAGTCTTCACAATTTCTCACTGTTGCCCATACTGGACAAGGGTTGGGAAAGTTTTATTGAAAGTTTCTGACACTGATTAGAAATTCTGAACCAATGATATAGAACGTAAATTTATAAGATGTTTATGTCCCACTGTCAGTCCTGTAGAAACAAACCCAGTGGTCTTCTGAGCTGAATTAAAGAGAACATTTGGCACATCCTCCACTTGCATAAACATGATTTGGAGATGCCGGTATTAGATTAGGGTGTACAAAGTTAAAAATCACCAAACACCAGATTATAGTCCAACAGGTTTAATTACAAGCACACTAGCTTTCGGAGCATCGCTCCTTCACCAAGTGGTAGTGGAGGGCTCAATCCTAACACTATAAATTCAAACACTATAAACATGAGTATTAACATGAAACAAATGTGACTATTCATATCTGGGGTGGCATGGCAGCTCAATGGTTAGCACTGCTGCCTCACAGAGCCAGGGCCCGAGTTCGATTCCAGCCTTGGGTGACTGTGTGGAGTTGGCATATTCTCCCTGTGTCTGTGTGGGTTTCCGCTGGGTGCTCTGGTTTCCTCCCACAATGCAAGTTAGATGAATTGGCCATGCTAAATTGCCCACATGTTCAGGAATCTGTAGGTTAGGTGCATTAGTCAGGGGTAAATGTAGAGTAATGGGCAATGGGTTTGGTTGGGATATTCTTCGGAGAGTCAGTGTGGACTTGTTGAGCTTTCCCAGCTACCTTCCCCCAAACCCCACCCTCCTCCCATTTATCTCAGCCCCCTTTGCTCACCAGCCGGATGAAGGGCTTATGTCCGAAATATCAATTCCCCTACTCCTCGGATGCTGCCTGACCAGCTGTGCTTTTCCAGCACTACGCTCTTTGACTCTGATCTCTAGCACCTGCAGTCCTCACTTTATCCTTGTTGAGCAGAAGGGCCTGTTTCCATACTGTAGGAATTCTTTGATTAATGATGAATGGATGCAAACTTTAGAGGCTGATGGTTGATGTGTGGGTGGGAGCTACAGGTGGGGGTCTATTGTGGGAAATATCCTTCCTGGGATATTTGAAGTTGCAAAACCTTCTGGGTTTAGTTTCATACTGAAACTAAAAAAAAACATGTATATGGAAACAACCTCCAGTGTATAACGACAGGCTGGAGGTGCCAGAATTGTAATCTTATTATTGAGATAATCAGTAATCTGGACAGAAATGCCTCATGAAGCATTTTGACATTGTTTTGGATACAGTAGTCCCTAAACTAGAAGAAGCAATCGTGACAGAAAGAATGGTTACAATAATCAGAGTGAGTGGATTCCAAAACATCATGTTCATAAATGCCTTGAAATGACAGCCAATAAAATTTATTTTCATATATAATAGAATTGTCAATAGTCAGACAATATAATTAGCATTTGCCACATTATGCCATAAAAGAGAGATGATTTATTTCAATTAATTTTTTTGTGTTTGAATTTTACACTAGTGGCATATGGATAAGGTCTATACATATGGAGGTGTTTAATAATTAACTAGATCAGTCTTTTCAGAACTATAATTTTAAACTAGTATGTGTCAGAGAGCAATAACTGAAGGCAAGTTTTATTTGTCAAGAAACGAAATTTTTTCATGCAGATAAGGGGATGTTATCTCCATGAAGGAGTAGACTATAAAACTTCCAGACGTGGAACGTTTTGCTATAAATTTGTACAGGTTGTTCTGCTATAATGTGCATTTCATTAACACGAATGTGCTATAACACAGTTGATGAATAAGGAATACGGTTTCTAAAGCGCGAAGATTTAAAGCGTGCACAGAACAACTTCAGTTATCCAAACATCTATTATCCAAATTTCGGATTATCCAAACAAGATTCAAGGTCCCTGTACATGCATCTCAACTGAAGTAGGAAAATTCTATTCCTCATCCATTTAATATATCATTTTGTAAATTTGAACAGGAGTGTAGATGCAAGTATGCTTTAATAAATAATTAAATTCAAATATAAACTCGAAACATGACTTTAGAGTTAAGTCTTACACTTTGTATAAAAAGGCTCTCTGATACTTATTCTCTCCAAGGACAAATGTTTGTGACTGTGAACACACAAGAACAACATAGGTGCAAGCCTGAGCTGTGCACTCTAACAGCAAAATTCCCTCTCAACATTAACTCGTTCGATTTTGCAAACCCAACAAATTTTTCGTCAGCTCATTCTCCGGAGTGTCAAGTGCACTTGCACTTTTCATTTTCATTGCTTTTTCCTCCCATTATTCCATGACGACTTTTTTTTTTCCCCAACAAAAAGTAGTTTAGTATCTTACAGCTGACAAGAAAATGTAATGTCATTTTTTTTGATGGAGGAGAGCAAATCATGGTGAGTTAGCACATGTGAAAATAAACAGGAAGAAAACTTGACAGGAGGAAACATGAGGAAAACATTACCCCACCCCCCCTTAAAAAAAGATGAGAGGATGGAAACTGAAGTCAGCAAAAAAAACTTTTATCTGAACAAAATACTTCCCACCCCTCTCTGTCGGATAATCAAGGTTGTTCTGTATTGGTTATAACACGATTCAGGCCCCATTAGTTTAAATGGTGCTGCTATTACCCGATTTTCTTATAACTCAGGAATGCATGAGAACAGAACTACCATGTTTTAGCAGAACTAACTATATTGATTATTCAAGGCTGAGAAAGTCTAAAATTTCAGTTGAGAATTCATGGAAAATAGTTCACAGATCATGGGACAGAAACTAAGGAGATAAAATAGTTAAGTCAAACCTGCAGATTGACAGGGAAGGAAACTGGATCTGATTTTTGAGTAATTGCAAAATGATGTTGGTGAGCAAATGGAATTATGCTTTGCTATGTATTTTGAATTTTTTAAACTCTGTTTAGATAGCTTGGTTTGGTTTATTCTATTTTTCCCTTTGTGCCAACAGCTTCTGTTTTAATGTTAAAATAAAATCTTCAGTCTGGTGTGCTTATTTTTCAGTGTTGTACTGGCACATCCAATTTTTAAAAAGTATGATCCATCAAGTCAGATTTCATTCTGGGATCAGTGGTAACATCAAGTGGGATCATAACAATACAGTAACTAGTAGCTTTGTGACTGCGAATATCTCTAATTAAAGGTCAGAGTTACCAACTGTTCAACTCTCTAAATATCAATGAACAAGTGCTGTTATATGTCATGAATTTCCTCAGTGTTCCATAGTTAGGAGTTTTTTAAAAAATATTCATTCCCGCGATGAGGGTGTCGTTGGCTTTGCAGCATTTATCGCCCAGCCCTAATTGTTCAGAGGGCAGTTAAGAGTTCAACCCAATTACCATGGGTCTCAAGTCACATGTAGGCTAGACGAGTAAGGATGGTAGTTTCCTTCCTAAAGGACATTAGTGAACCAGATCGATTTTTCTGACACCATTAATGGATTCATAGTCACCATTAAATTCTTAATTCCAGATATTTATTGAATTCTGATTCTGCCATGGCAGGATTTGAACCCAGGAACCCAGAACAAGGTCATGGCAATACATGAGTGGCACGGTGGCACAGTGGTTAGCACTGTTGCCTCACAACACCAGAGACCCGGGTTCAATTCCTGATTCAGGCGACTGACTGCGTGGAGTTTGCACATTCTCCCTGTGTCTGCATGGGTTTCCTCGGGGGCTCCGGTTTCCTCCCACTGTCACAAAGATGTGCAGGTTAGATGAATTGGCCAAGCTAAATTGCCCGTAGTGTTAGGTAAAGGGCTAGAGTTGGGATAAAAGGTTCTTTTTCAGAATGGCAGCCGGTGACGAGCGGTGTCCCGCAGGGTTCAGTGTTGGGGCCACAGCTATTCGCATTATATATTAATGATTTGGATGAGGGGACTGGGGGCATTCTAGCGAAGTTTGCCGATGATACGAAGTTAGGTGGACAGGCAGGTAGTACTGAGGAAGTGGGGAGGCTACAGAAGGATCTAGACAGGTTGGGAGAGTGGTCCAGGAAATGGCTGATGGAATTTAACGTGAGCAAGTGCGAGGTCTTGCACTTTGGCAAAAAGAATAAAAGCATAGACTACTTTCTAAATGGTGAAAAAATTAGTAAAGCCAAAGTACAAAGGGATCTGGGAGTGCTAGTCGAGGATTCTCTAAAGGTAAACATGCAGGTTGAGTCCGTGATTAAGAAAGCGAATGCAATGTTGTCTCTTATCTCAAGAGGGTTGGAATATGAAAGCAGAGATGTGCTACTGAGACTTTATAAAGCTCTGGTTAGGCCCCATTTGGAGTACTGTGTCCAGTTTTGGTCCCCACACCTCAGGAAGGACATACTGGCACTGGAACGTGTCCAGCGGAGATTCACACGGATGATCCCTAGAATGGCAGGTCTAACATATGAGGAACGGCTGAGGATCCTGGGATTGTATTCATTGGAGTTTAGAAGATTAAGGGGAGACTTAATAGAGATGTACAAGATAATACTTGGCTTGGAAAGGGTGGACGCTAGGAAATTGTTTCCGTTAGGCGAGGAGACTAGGACCCGTGGACACAGCCTTAGAATTAGAGGGGGTCAGTTCAGAACAGAAATGCGGAGACATTTCTTCAGCCAGAGAGTGGTGGGCCTGTGGAATTCATTGCCACAGAGTGCAGTGGAGGCCGGGACGGTAAATGTCTTCAAGGCCGAGATTGATAGATTCTTGTTGTCTCGAGGAATTAAGGGCTATGGGGAGAACGCTAGTAAGTGGAGTTGAAATGCCCATCAGCCATGATTGAATGGCGGAGTGGACTCGATGGGCCGAATGGCCTTACTTCCACTCCTATGTCTTATGGTCTAAATGTAGGGGAATGGGTGAGTTGCGCTTCGGCGGGTCAGTGTGGACTTGTTGGGCTGAAGGGCCTGTTTCCACACTTTAAGTAATCTAAGGGCGGCACGGTGGCACAATGGTTAGCACTGATGCCTCACAGCGCCAGAGACCCGGGTTCAATTCCTGACTCAGGCAGCTGACTGTGTGGAGTTTGCACATTCTCCCCGTGTCTGCGTGGGTTTTCTCCAGGGGCTCCGGTTTCCTCCCACTGTCACAAAGATGTGCAGGTTAGATGAATTGGCCAAGCTAAATTGCCCATAGTGTTAGGTAAAGGGGTAAATGTAGGGGAATGGGTGAGTCGCACTTTGGTAGGTCAGTGTGGACTTGTTGGGCCGAAGGGCCTGTTTCCACACCGTAAGTAATCTAATCTAATCTAATCTGTAGCAACCACTAGCCCATCTCTCAACAAGATCTACCAGAATGGTCCTGCTGAACCCGACTACACTAACATAATTCCTGGGCATGCTTCATAGCTTCTGCTGCACACCGGCTATAGGGCCAGTGATGCACAGCACTCTTGGCTTGTTGGGACTGTAGACTTCTTGCCCTCTGATTTAAATAGGAAGCCTTTACTCAAAGAGTAGTAGGGGTGTGGAATGGCCTGCCTGCAACAATTTTAGACAGGCCGATGTTAAGGGCATTTAAATGTGCATTGGATATACATATGGATAATAATGAAACAGTGTAGGTTAGATGGATATCAGATTAATTTCACAGGTCGGCACAACATCGAGGGCTGAAGGGCCTGTACTGCTTTGTAATGTTCTATGTTCTATGTCTTAAGATGGACTTCTCACATGTAAGGACATGGAAACCCAGATGGCAAGTAATTAACTGGCTGATTTGACATAGGTTGGATGCAGCTTCTGAAAATGGTCATGCCTGCGTGGTCTCTGGCTTTCCAGTCAGTAGCTGGAACCACAATTGTATCATTTAAGTTCAATCCATGTGCTTTCAGGATTTAATTCCACACCTGTGGAATTTCCAAGCAGGTCTGTTGCATTTATGAAATAATGGTTACCTAGTTTTTGGTTCTGTAGTCTCTTATGAGCATTCATTAATGGCCTTGCTTCCTAAACATCATTCTGTATCTGAACAAGGTGCTTATAATTGCCTAAAGTATTTAATTTATTATTAATCTCCATATAGTTATGTAATTCATGTTTAAAAGCATGTTTTGCATTTTAATAAATATAAAAATAAATGATAGTTATGTATTCTTGGATGGAATTTTGGCACTGCTAGCAAGGGCAGCATGTGTAGCCACCCATTGTTGCTTTTAAACTGACTGGCTCTTGAGGTCATTTCAGAGACAATTAAGAGTCAACCATATTGCTGTTGGTCTGGAGCCACATGTAGTCCAGACCAGTTAAGGATGATAGATTTCTTTCCCTGGAGGACATTAATGAACCAGATACATTGTACATGGTTATGTGGTTGCTGTTTGGACCAGTTATTTTCAAACTTTCACCATCTGCCATGGGAGATTTGAAACCATGTCCCAGAACATTAATTTGTAGCTCAGGTTATTGATTCAGTGGCTGTTGATTCAGCTCAATGTTGTTACCTCAGCATAGCATGAAACATAGTGTTACCTGTATCATCAGTAATTATTATTGTGAAAATCTAAACAGCAGTGTTTCTGGTTACTGATATTGTGTAAAATTTGTCATTGAAGTTCAACTACTGTAAGAAATATTTAAAAAGTATTCATTTTGTTATCAGGCCCAAACAGCGACATAGAATATATACTTGTTGACTCTGCTGATGGATTTTTCTCCATTGATAAGTATTCTGGAATCATCAGTCTGGAAAAGGCATTGGATAGAGAGCAGCAAGCATTATACAATCTCACTGTCAAAGCTACAGATCAAGGAATATCGTGGAAACTCTCATCCTTTACTACAGTTACTATCATTGTGTTGGACATCAATGATAATCCACCAGTTTTTGAGAGGCGAGACTATCTAGCCACAATTGCAGAAGATGCAGCTTTGGGAACTGAGGTTTTAATTTTGTACGCTGCCAGCAAGGACATTGGTGCAAATGCCGAAATTACTTACAATATTAAATCTGGTAATGAACATGGAAAATTCAAAATTGATCCTCAAAGAGGTAACAATAATCCATTCTGCTCTTCTTTCATACCGAATCAATTTACAGTGGAATGTAAACTGTAGAAAATGTTTATAGCAGCCAATTTTGAGATATTAAATATTAAGCATGTTCAATAAATGAGGAATGTTCGCTCCCCAAATGTTTGAAACCTGTAGGCATTCTATTTGAAATACATTAATGTTTCATTAGGATGTGTATTTGCATATAGAAACTAATCCAAACATCAATATTTTGATTATAATACTTGATATTGAAGCTTTTGAATTTTCTTTTACATTTATAATGGCTTAGAAGTTTATATGCACATTTTCATATAAATAAGCTCAAATTTAGAATACGGTTAAAAGCATGAAAGACCATTTGAGACAACATTTTCAACTTCACTGTAATTCTAAATTTTAATGTAATGCTCAGAGCTGTCTTTTTCTGCAAGCATTTCTAGTTGCTGCTTGATCCAAATTTTATTGTTATATAAGTCTAATGCCCTTTGAGAAATACTTTCATTGGAACATCCAATTTACTACTAAATTAATTAGTGCAAGTTAGCTTTTGAGTACATACCAGCGTAAGGAAAAGATTGGATTCATTGAGGCAATGTTATTGGCATATACAGCCTTGCTTGATGGCAATAAGTATCAGAGAGTCCATTTCAGAAATCATGATATTCCCATTATTGAGTTGATTGAGGATTGGTACCAGAATTGTCGACACATAAGGAGTGAAATTGATCTTTGAAACTAGTCAAAATGATGGATAATGAATCTACAGACCAGCTTATACCCCACCCAATTTTCTGTTTCATTGACTTCAATTTAATTTTACCATAAATTTCATTCCAATGATAATCACTGTTGTTGATGCCATCTTGGTTAAAATATGACATTATCTGTTTGGAATTATTATTTTCTGTGTTGGATTTAGATTTGCTTGACTTTTTTTGAACTTCACTTCAAACACAGGAATTATTTCTATAATTGAATATCTCGACTATGAAACTTGTAAGGGTTACTACCTTACAATTGAAGCCAGAGATGGAGGCTGTCCTTCACTGAGCACATTCACTACAGTAAATGTCAATATAACAGATGTCAATGATAATGCACCAGAGTTTAGCAGAGAGATATACAATGCTGTTATCAGTGAAGATGCATCTGTTGGAGACTCAGTTGTTAAGGTATGTCTTTTTATTGATGCTTTTTGCTGCACTATACTTCAAGACTCTGGTGAAGAAAGATCCTTAAGTATCATACTAGACTGCAGTTACAAAATAGATTACTGGGAAAGGGAATTTTGTCATCAGACACCAACAGTAATTACTAAGAATGTAGGACTGCATTCATAAAACATACTTTTCAACTTTATTTTTCCCTCAATAGTTGGGGATAGTGCAGATGTAGAAATGCAATCCATCTCTTTTAATTTTCACTCTTTGGAAGCTGCCATCATAAATTGCACCTTCACTTTGGGGACATTTCTACATAGCTTTTTTCAGCCATCCTGCTATTTGGACCTTTGTAGACCCCAGCAAACAGAAATAAAGTAGCACTCAATTATGTATAATTCAAATGTCATTTGACCCTGGGCCAACCAAGAATAACATTTGTCCAGTTCTCCATTTTGGACAGGCTATTCTCTTGTTCATTATCACAGACCTCCAAAATTCCAGAATGTCCAGTATTGCATAAGGCTGTCATATCAGTACATCCTTAATATTATAATAGCTTCATGCCCAGGTTTTGGGATATCAGTGGTCTGAAAGTGATTACAGGAAGTTCTGTGCCACTATATTTTCCACAGCACCATTGTACACCTGCTATCTTTAAACTGTACATAACAGCTAAAAAAAATTCTCCAAACATCTCAAGTGTTATGGGGAGAATAATGAGAGAGTAAGAGCATTCTGTATTATCAAACATCAGGCTTTCTGCACATTCAATCAGGTCAGTACAACCAAACACCCAGAGACCACTGGTGTTTCAAGAGATCTGTCTTATTGGCTGCCAAGATTGCGCACACAGTAGTGGTAGAAGTCACATGAATATGGTAAGTTAACCAACACAATATCTCCAAAAACCTTCATTTTCCAAGTTCCATGCTGTATCTTTTGTAGTTACAAATTGTGCAAGTTATCTAATATACATGGTCACAAAAAATATGTAGTTCATTAACAAAATTCCAATCTTTCAATTTTTGTGAGTTTCTACGCATACATTGAGTATATAGTCTTTAAATCGTGCATGTTTCCGAGAGGTATGCATATTGTTTGCTGTTTGTCAGGTATGTGCTCATTCCTAGGACGCTGATCCTTCTCTAGGGAGTGTTCTTCCAACCATGATTACTGCTGTTGCTGATCCATTTCCGTTGCTAGGGAACAGTGGTCCTCTGAAACTGACAGTCATTCTGTTCTCAATGTGGGATTGAGATTACATTTTGCCAAGCGGTTGTCTACAGTGAAGAAACAGCTGCTCTATGGATGTCTGTTGTTGTTGTGATCTACATTCATGTCCACCCTGTAGGACCAAAGTAACAATTGTCTAACATCAGTCCTAAGTTATCTTGTGGGCTGACTTCTACCAAGAGCATTGAAAGTTTGCACTCTGTCTGACTCTTCAAATCTCAGCTCTGGCATTGACTTGGCAGTTTTATCAAAATGAAATTTGTTTTTCTATAATTTTACCTTGATTTTATCATCCACATCTGGTAGAAATTCTGGCTTCAGTAGTTTTTTACTATTGAACTAGTAGTTTGGATGTGACATGACACTAGATTTTAGATAAAACTATTTTCCATGACTTCAGTGTTTATATTTTTCCATTCAAGGATTGCTGGATCTTTTCATTTTAATGAAGTCTTGATTTCATGATTTTTCACTGCACTACAGTCTTTCCATTTGACTGAATGTGGAGAAGCTGGTGTTGGACTGGGGTGACAAAGTTAAAAATCATACAACATTAGATCATAGTCCAAAAGGTTTATTTGGAAGCACTAGCCTTTGGAGCACTGCTCCTTCATCAAGTAGTAGTGATTTGACTGAAGATAGTGTGGAGATGATGTATGGCTTGAATTTTGCAATCCTTCATGAAGCAGCTGAATTTTCCATTTATGAATTGGAGGCCATTCATCATCACAATGCGTGCAATGTTGTGACGACTGAAGTGCTCTTTCACTCATTCTTCAGTTTCACTGGTAATCATTGAAATTAGCTGATCAACCTCCAATCAATTGTCGGAATTATAGCCAATGGTAATACAAAATGAATTCTGTGAATGCAAACAGTTCTACTTGAAGCTTTATCCATGGTCTCCCTGGGATGTCAGATGTCATTAGTGGCACTTCAGCTTGCTTAGCTTCGGATTCATCATGTACACTGCACTGTCTAAATATAAATCACATTGCTCCTGTTTGGTCACTTCTCTTAGTCTAGCCTCAGTTCTTTGATATACCTCATTGATATACTTCAACATACATTTTTTCTTAGGGATAATCACTGTACTTCATTTGCGCAATATGGCATTTGGAATATCAATTACTATATGCCCATACACTCCAGCACATATGTTGTTAATACTTTCAGGACATCCTTTCATCAACATTTCCTGCAACATTTGGAGAGTTGCATCTTTGCATTTTTTTTTGTCTGATTTGAACAAGACCTTTGTCTTTCAGATGCAGTGTCACTGTTGGGTTGATGACTTCCAGAGTATGTTTAGCCAGAGCTTGCTGCATTGATCTCTCTCATTCGTCTAATTTGAGATGATATTCACCAGGAGTCACCTCAGTCCTGTGAAAACATTTTTGTAATCTTTTAGCTTCTACTTGGCAGTCAATTGCTTAATGGCCTGCAAAATGCTGTGAATCTCTTTTGACATACCTCAGAACACTCATCCACGTGTTGGACTTGCATCATTTGAGATGAATGAAATTTGCTTAATGTCTATCTGGAACTCTGGATCATTGTTGTCAAGACTGCTGTGGGCTGTTGACTTCATTTGTTCGCTTGGTATGAACATCATTCTATTTTATAACATCAAATTCACCTTTAAGGGCATCATTTTCCAAGTCACACTCTTAATTACTTCATATAGATCTGCAAAGATATTTAATTCAATACAATGTATCTATCTAACACTTCATAATGCATATGATGCGCTCCTTCTGTAGTCGTCATTGAAACTGTCAAAAATTATTTATCACCTTTAGACCTGATGATTCCATTCTGCTGTATGGTGTAATACAATTCATCAGAATCATTAACTGATATCTCAGAAGTAGGCACTTCTATAGGTTTGCACTCCTTCTTTCTAGCAGAGCACTTGCATGCAAAGTGATTGCCTTTCTCTCAGTTAGAGCTGCCCCCATGCTGGGTGAGCTTTCATTTTTATGTAATTAGTTCTTCCTGTTTACCAATCTGTTGTTCTCATTTAGGCTTGGAATGTTTCTTGGAATATGTGTTACCTCATAATTGTCTATTTCAGAGTGTCAGTTACATTTTAATAGCTTTTCTAAAGCTTCCTTTCACCTGTCAAGGCTGAAGTGCTGTCACAGAAGGATCTCTTATGCTTAAAATAAGCCTATTCTGATGAGATCATCTTTCAGTTATCTAAACTCTCTCAGGGTTCAGCCAAATGTATCAGTGCAGCCATTTATTGATCAGTCCTCCTTCCCAAGAACTCTAATATCGACCATTAAGGGCGGCACGGTGGCACAGTGGTTAGCACTGCTGCCTCACAGCGCCAGGGACCTGGGTTCAATTCCCGCCTCAGGCGACTGACTGTGTGGAGTTTGCACGTTCTCCCCGTGTCTGCGTGGGTTTCCTCCGGGTGCTCCGGTTTCCTCCCACAGTCCAAAGATGTGCAGGTCAGGTGAATTGGCCATGCTAAATTGCCCGTAGTGTTAGGTAAGGGGTATGGGTGGGATGCGCTTCGGCGGGTCGGTGTGGACTTGTTGGGCCGAAGGGCCTGTTTCCACACTGTAAGTAATCTAATCTAAATGTCTTGTGTATATATTAGATAACATTAATATGGAGTCCAAAGTCTATATTCAAAGCATTCAAAATCTTTCCTTATTGTCATTTATGATTTGAGTATCTGGAAAGACACTGCTTGATTAGGGACAGCCAGCACGGATTTGTGAGGGGTAGGTCTTGCCTTACAAGTCTTATTGAATTCTTTGAGGAGGTGACCAAGCATGTGGATGAGGGTAGAGCAGTGGATGTAGTGTACATGGATTTTAGTAAGGCATTTGATAAGGTTCCCCATGGTAGGCTTATGCGAAAAGTCAGGAGGCATGGGATAGTGGGAAATTTGGCCAGTTGGATAGAGAACTGGCTGACCGGTCGAAGTTAAAGAGTGGTGGTAGATGGTAAATATTCAACCTGGAGCCCAGTTACATGTGGGTTCCGCAGGGATCAGTTCTGGGTCCTCTGCTGTTTGTAATTTTTATTAATGACTTGGAAGAGGGATTCGAAGGGTGGGTCAGTAAATTTGCAGGTGATACGAAGATTGGTGGAGATGTGGATAGTGAGGAGGGCTGTTGTCAGCTGCAAAGGGACATAGATATGATGCAGAGCTAGGCTGAGGAGTGGCAGATGGAGTTCAACCCTGTCAAGTGTGTGATTGTCCATTTTGGAAGGACAAATAAGAATGCGGAATACAGGGTTAACGGTAGGGTTCTTAGTAAGGTGGAGGAGCAGAGGGATCTTGGGGTCTATGTTCATAGATCTTTGAAAGTTGCCATCAGGTGGATAGAGCTTGTATGAAGGCCTATGGTGTATTAGCGCTCATTAGCAGAGGGATTGAATTCAAGAGTCGTGATGTGATGTTGCAGCTGTATAGGACCTTGGTAAGGCCACATTTGGAGTACTGTGTGCAGTTCTGGTCACTTCACTTTAGGAAAGATGTGGAAGCTTTGGAGAGGGTGCAGAGGAGATTTACCAGGATGTTGCTTGGAATGGAGAATAGGTCATACGAGGATAGGTTGAGAGTGCTAGGCCTTTTCTCATTGGAACGACGAAGGATGAGGGGTGACTTGATAGAGGTTTTTAAGACGATCAGGGGAATAGATAGAATAGACAGTCGGAGACTTTTTCCCTGGGTACAACAGAGTGTTACAAGGGGACATAAATTTAAGGTGAAGGGTGGAAGGTATGGGGGGATGTCAGGGGTAGGTTCTTTACTCAGAGTGGTGAGGGCATGGAATGCGCTGCCTGTGGGAGTGGCAGAGTCAGAATCATTGGTGACCTTTAAGCGGCAATTGGATAGGTACATGGATAGGTGCTTAAGCTAGGACAAATGTTCGGCACAACATCGTGGGCCGAAGGGCCTGTTCTATGCTGTATTGTTTTATGTTCCATTTCTGCTCCTGAATGAGACTTGAGCTGTATTGTGGCTTGTGGCACTCTTTTCCCAACATGGATAACAGGATTGGAGCTCTTATTTGTGCAGATTTTCTTCTCATTAATTCAGTTGCTATTTCATTGTTTTGTTAATGAAGATAGAAAACATTTCTAGTTCTGTCTTCTATCTCCTTTCACTTCCACAGCAGCAGAGAGAGGAAAATTCTTAGCCATGTTAATGTGTCCAGTGATTCAAAGTTGAAAACTTTTTTCAAGAAGTTTTTCATTTCTGTTGTTACATCTGACTGGGGAAGTGCACTTGAAGTCAGGCTTCATTTTTCCTGGAGTCATCACAAAAGTTAAATATTTTGTTTCAAAGTACATAGAATTCCCCAATTTACCTGGCTTTGAGACCCAGGTTGATGGAAAACACAAACAATACTGTACTTAACACTAATGACTATTAATTAGAAGTGAGTAGACACTAGCAACAGTTAAGCAATTATGGACTGTAAGCATGAAGTTCTACTTCTAAAACTCATTCACTTATAAACTCCCCTTATACACAAGCACATACACAATGTACGCGTGTGCATCCACGTATAGAAAAGAAATGGATATTTAAGGACAGGGAATACTGGGAAAGCAGTTCAGTGATTTCTGTTCACTGGCTCTGGTGAAATGGTTCTTCAGCTGATCAAAATGCTGCTTCTCAGTCTTCCTTTTTTGGATGCTTCCACTAATTTTCAAGAGGTACAGCATGGCTAGTTCACTTATAAAAGGTCTCTGACTTCTTAAAGTCACAGCTTGCAGCAACTACTGAAGGAATGATAAATTGGATTTATTCAGGCTTCTCTTTACTGCAGAGAACAGTGAGAGTTCCTAAGCTGGTGGAGATCTGATGACTTCTCTATTTTCTTGTGCACAGCCCCAAGCTTCTACCTGAGAGCTTGTTGGCAACCGGCTGGCCTTTGCCATCGATAACTGATTACTTATCTAGAGACCAATCAGCTTCTTGTTACAAGCCAGAGTTCCATTTGTACACAAAGCTTCAACCCATCTACCAACATCACTTTACTGATTCAACAAGCAAATCTATAAACAATGCTTATACTGAATGCCAGGATACTTGCTGTCAAAACATTCATCAGTCCATGGTTTTTAACCGTTTTTTTCTTCAATACAATTCACAATTAAAAATGCATAAAAATAAAAATGCACAGTTTTTATATTTTTTATTTCAGTAAGTGACTACATTAAAGCTTTAAAAATCCACATATTTTCAGCTGAGCATTCCTTCCTGTCTTTTCTACAAACAGAGGAACCTCGATTATCCGAACGAGATGGGTGGACAGTATTTCATTTGGATAATTTATTATTCGGTTACTTGATTCAATGCCTTTCCTCTGGGGCTCGGAGTTTTCTGTTACATCCGCTCCCCTTTCAGGAGACTAGGCAAGCCCCTGACCCTCTGTCAATTCCCCCACCCCATCCAACCCCATCTGCCCACACAACAGTCTGCTCCCCCAACCCTGTCCAATACCGCCCCATCCCCCACCCATCCCCAACTCTGTCCAATCCCATGCACATGCTTGCATGCGAACACACACACACCCCTTTTAACTGCAACTTTTTGACAGGTTCCACCTTTGCCCTGTTCAGGACAATGTTTGAGAGATTATCTAGGGAAGGGAGTTAGGGTACACCACTGTGTCGAACTCCAGGGAACATGTGGAGAGAGCGAGAGCACGGGTGGGCGGTCAGTTATTTGGAGACGGTGCCTGGGCTCCCACCGATGTCCAGGATTGTCCACAACAGCATTTCAGTAAGCCGAGTTCACTTTTAATCATTGTAATCAAAAAACATGATCAGTGTTGGAAACCCCTCTTTGATGTAATGCTTCTATTGGGACCTTGAGATCATCTTCGGATAATCCGAAATTTGGATAATTGATATTCGGATAATCGAGCTTCCTCTGTACTTAGCTATCTTACAGCTCTGAAAATTCACCCAATCCTAGTGCTTGACTCCTGAAACAAGGTTTAAAGCAATATGTTTTATTGGCTGACAAGACTGCACACAAAGGCATTTCTAGCAATAAAAAGTGGTTACCTCAAGCCAGCCAATACGTGAAGTACAACTCTACTTCTCCCAATAGCTAGAAACTAGATTAAGGCAAAGTGTAAATTATGCTTCCAATTATTTGCAGTTGGTAACCACCTTCTATTGCACCACATTGTAACTTAAACTCCAACAATCAACTTCGATATTGCGGTATTTTGAGCCCTTTCCCCCCTTCCCTGCAACAGCTCTATAATCTTGATACTACCCTCTTTGTCTTGGCGCTGTTATGCTTTGGAAGCACTGTGGCTGGAAGACTATTTGTATGTTGTAATTTCAAAGTGACTGCATAGAGTGTATTTATTCCCTGACAGCAGACTGTGTCACAGGCTGCTATTTGTGCAGCTCACAAAGGTTTCTTTAATTATGCTAATGAAGGACAAAAACAACATAGTCTGTCCTCAAAGAATTGACAGAGCTTGCACAGCACTGCTTTGAAGTCACACTTTGCAACAAATAATTAACCTCATTAACTGGAGCAACTACACTCTCCCCTCTGCTTTCAAAATCTTCCTCCAAAGCAAACCTTTTAAGCATGCCTTTGGCCAGCTCTCCAAAATCAGGCTTGGCATCTGTTTTACCACTCAAACTAAGGTTTTACTCTTGAAAATGTTTCATTAGGTTAGAGTTACTATAAGAATGGAAGTTGTATTTGTTAATATATCACTGCAAATATACTGATGGCAAGTACTTCCATTTTCATTTCTTGTTTTGAATGTAACATTTATGACTGATTCATTTCTGAAGTTTGACCACAATAGTAATGCTATTTCTTACTGAATTTCTCAATATTAACCTAGAGTTTATTTGCCTAGGTTCTGGCAGAAGATTGCGATAGTCAGATCAATGCACAGATTAATTTTTCCATTGTGAATGGAGACCCAGACAACTACTTCAATATTCATCCAGTCACAGGTTTAATCAAGGTCAAAGAGCAACTTGATAGAGAAAAGGTAAGAAAACATTGATCATAGAACCTTGTTTTACCATTCTGTTGAAATATTTCCAATTTAAATTGTTCTGTTCCTTTCAAGGTAAATGTGCTGTGTGAATAGTATTGATCCTTATAGATCAATGTTCATTTCAACACCTTATGTTAGCTGGGGTTAAAATTGACATTCTGCATTCAGCCATTACATTTCTAGGCTACCTACAGAGAAACTACAAGCAAAATTAATTCTCCTAGTTTCTGCAAAGTGCTATTCCATTGATGCTTTTATGTATTTAAGTTGTAATTTAATGTGACTTGCAAGATGTGAAAAACATAAACAAGCCACTCGGTATGCTGAGGTCCCCCACATGATTATATTACTGTAAATAATTGAGGAGGATTTGACTAACAAAATAATTAAGTTGCAGTGCAAGGAAAAATACAGCAATTTCAAAATAACAGGTCCCTGATTTTAAGCCAACTTTGAGTAATTAATCAGGGCCAATCAAGAAAAATGAGTATTAGCAGAGATGAATGTACATCAACGATCAGAAGTATTACCCTTCCGGAACTCTCCTCCACGCGTTGAATACCTTCCTTTACCCATCATTTTATTGTCAGCTGCAAAAAAAATCTATGGTTTCTGATATCAAATTATCGAATAATAAAACCAAACTACAATCTCTTTTTGATTCACTCCTGAGCAAAAAGCATCCCCACATTCCAGTGCAAAGAAGAAAACTGATGATCTAACAGTAGGAATGCTGTTTCAGATTAAGATCCAATAAGATATAAGGAGAAATTACTTCCTTCAAAGGCTTGTGAATCTGGAATCTCCGAAGGAGGAGATAGACAAATTTTAATTAGTAACAGGTTGAAGGATGAGCACGGAAGTAAAGTTGAGGCTGAAATGACATGAGCCATGATCATATAGAATAACAGAGCAGTGTTGAAGGACTGAACTGTCTACACTTGCGCCTAGTACTTATAGTTTTGTGTTCTTATACCTTGTAAGCACATTAATGTTGCATTATTCTGATGAAATATGGAACTGAGATTTTTTGTACCAATTCTGAGAAGCAGTGAGCTGGGCCTTCAATAGGGAAGTTACTTCTGACAAAATGGATAGAGCCAAGATTACTACAGGGCCTCCAAAGAGCTGCTTTATGGCTATTAATGCAGCTTCTTCAAGCTGCCTGTTAAGTTCTTCTTAGCAGTTGCAGGAAGACAGATTCACGGTCATACCATCTTATATCAACAAAGGTGATTAACAAAGCAGTTCTTAAAAGTGAAGGAGAGGCCAAAAAGATTCAAGTGATCCTAAAGGCACTACCCCCTTTCTGTTCCAACTTGGTGGCAGATAATAGATGCCACCTTAAATGCAATCTTGTCTTTCGGTTGAAAGATCATAAAGTTCCAGTCCTATTCCAGGACGTGGTTATAATATTTAGGTAACAGAGTATCTTGGAAATGCTGATTTATTAATGGTGTATTGTTCTGATGAAATATGGCACTGAGATTTTGTTTCACAATTTTAATGAATTTAACAATCACAGAACTATTGCAGGTCATCCAGCCTGTTGTGTCTGTATGATACTCCATAGGAGCAATTTCCTGAGTGTCATTCACCTGCATTGATCCCCTGGGTCTGCACATTCTTTCTTTTCTGATAGCAATTTAATTATTAATGAATGAATCCACTGATCCTGCCTATGACACATTGTCAGGCAAATTCTTAATGCTTCATGCATCAAAACATTTCTTTCCCTCATGATGCCATTGTTTCTTTTACCAGTCACCATTAATCTGTGTCCACTTTTAGTCAATTCCTTCACCGAAGGAACATTTTTTTTTCCCAATCTACTGTGGTCAAACTCCTCATGATTTGAATACCTCTATCAAATTCCCTTTCAACTTTCTCTAGGAAAAATAGTCTCAGCTTTTACAATCTAACTGTGTAACTGAAGTTCTTCATCTCTCGAACCTTCACTCTGCACTGTCTTCAGATCTTTCCTAAACTATGGCACCCAGAACTTGGGCACAAGTTGAGGCAGAATGATGTTCTGTACAATAATATAAAACAAAGAACTGCAGATGCTAGAAACCTGAAATAAAAATAGAAATTACTAGAGGAAGTCAGCATGTCTGGCAGCATCTGTGAGAGAAAGCAGTGTTAAATATTTTGAGTTCAGTCACCCTTCTTCAGAACTGTCAGTATTTTGGAAAGAGTGGTATATATGCTGAAGTCAGAGCAGTGGGGTAAAGAAATCCATGGTTGGAGATGAAGCCTTGACAGAGAGAATGACTGTTAGGCAGACAAAGGGATGGATGATCATATGCAAGGGAGAAAGAAAACTGATGGTAAGTAGGTAAAAATGGGTTGGCTATGCTGAAAGCAATCTCTGTCATGACAGGGCCTGGGGTGTGGGAGTGTGTCAAGAACCTAAAGTAAATTGTTGAAAAATTATTGAACTTAATTCTGAGTCCTGGAGGCTGCAGGGTCCCCAAGCAGAAAATGAGTTACTGTTCTACTAGGTTGTGCTGAGTTTCACTGAAGCACTGTAGCATACTCGAGACAGAAACGTAGGCCAGGGAACATGGTGATGTGTTAAAGTGAAAGGCAACTGGAAGCACGGAATCATTTTCATGCACAGAATGTAGGTGTTCTGCAAAATGGTCACCCAGTTTCATCCCCAATGTAGAAGAAACCACAATGTGAGCAACAAATAAGTAAACTACATAGATTGAAGCACTGCTTCACCTGGAAGGAGTATCGAGAGCCTTGGATAGTGAAAAGGGAGGAGGTAAATGGCCCGTGTTGCATCTTCTGCTACAGCAGGATGGTGCAGACTCATTGGGCTGAATGGCCTCTTGCTGCACTACAAGGATTCTGTAATTCTATTGTCTACTCTATTTACTGACTTCAATGCCCTTTTCATTATTATTACATTATTATTATTCATTATTATGTTATTAATGTGTAAAATATCAATATATAATTTATATCCCTATGAGAGTCCAAATATAATCCCTTGGAGGTCTCCATTACAAAATATTCTCCAGTCTGATGAACATCTATTAACCACTGCACTCACTTTTGTATCACTCATCCAATTTGGGATCTATGTTGCTACTTTCTTTATTTTATGCACAATGTCTCGTGCACAACTCTATTGTGTAACATTTTTAAATGGCTTCTGGAGGTTCCTACATGCTACATCAATAAAATAATCTTCTTAACTCATCAAAAATGTCATGTTACTTAAACATAATTTATCTTAATAAATCTGTGCAGGCTTTCCTAAATTAACCCATATTTGCCCAAGGGATAATTAGATATACTAAATTAGCATGTTTAGTATCTTCCCTCCCACCCTATTTGTACTGACTGGTTTGTAGTTTCTGATTACAGTAATCTCATAGTTATTTATATGTTTATGAACTGTGGATGCAGAATGTCAATCACCTTTGTTCAAATATTATCCGAGGTTTGTTGTATGAACTGTATGACAAGGTTTTGATATAGCAAGCCATTTGGCATGGAGTGTACTGGTTGTGGAACCACACAAAATATTAATATACTTATATCAAATTTAAATAAGTAGCTAATCTGTCAGTTAAAATGGGATTCCGAGGATTTTAATTTGTGTTTTCATTTTAGCATAGCAAATTCATGCTCAGATGATGAAATTGTGGAACTTATCTCCAAGATTCAGTAACTGGCTATATTAACCAACATATTGCAGTATTGCAAAGGCTTATGAGTAGTACAAGATTTTGCAAGACTGTTTGGTTTGAATTTGAGTCATGAGAGTACCTCTAAGTATTATGCAATTAAGGAAATCTTTCTATCAAATGCTCTTGAATGCTTTAAATAAACTTTGTAAATTATCTTGTAATGATAATTTAATTACTCCAACAGATATCTGGGTATTCATTAACTGTGCAAGCCAAAGACAGTGGAACACCTTCTATGTCATCTACAGTTAATGTGAATATTGATGTCTCTGATATTAATGATAATCCTCCTGATTTCATCCCAGCAAATTATTCAGCTGTCATTCAGGTATATCTCTGAAGTAGCTCCAATTCATGTTTCCTTTGTATATTATTCAAATTGATAAACTTGCTTTTCATGCGACTTTATTGTCAACTCATTTAGATTAGTTAAATCAAAGCCATTTTTGCAAGAATTTAGCTTCTGACTTCATCAGGAAATATTCTGTGTTAGAATTTTCTAATACTGATATATTTTGTAATTTTTGGTGGATCTGAGGCATATTACTTGGGTGCCCAGTTCTCAGGTGAGTTTATATATTCTTCTTTATGTGTTCTTTTGAAAATTTGTATAGTAAATTAGGAAGCACAAAAGCAAAAAAAAATTTCATTTATGTCTCTCCCCCCCCCCCCCCCCCCCCCCCCCCCCTCAAAATTAGTATCTTTCAATTGTCCACTTCTTCAAATACCTTGCAGGCTCCCCCTTAAATTGTTCACCCTTCCTGCCTGCAGTGCCTCACTGAACGTCTTGTTCCATATGTTCAGCACACCCTGCGATAAACACTAAAAATTTGACCGTCTGTGGACTTTTTATTTTGTGGTCTTTGTAGCAATCTCAAACATTTTATTGTGGTTCAGTTTTAGTATCCTCTTAATCTTGAATCGCATAATTCGTGAGATCTCCTACTTCTGGAATGAAATCCCAGAATTTTCTACCTCTCTGCTAAGGATCAATTGTTTTGAGCTAGGATTCAATACAGTCTTCTGTGTTTGCTGCACAGTAGCAGGCAGAAATGTTAATAGTTCTCAAATTTTGAATATGTATACATTGCCTTATATATGGGCACACCTCCTGATCTAGTTTGTCCATTGCATTGTTACTTCTAAGAATCTATCAACAGATTTTTTTTTGTATTATGTTAAGTCTTGTAGTGCATAGCAACTTAGTTAAGATTCACAGGGGCTAAATTCAATAACTTTTAAAAACAAATCTGGGAATTGTGAGAAGAACGAATCTGAACTAGATTTATTTTTTCTGATGCTGTTAGTTTGCATGATTGTTATTGCAACCAGAGCTAAAAACAGTTTTTAGTTACTGCACATTTTAAAGGTATCGTCCCAAGTTTGTGCAAGGCCTCCACCATTTAAACGGGGCCCTTCCCTATTTAAAGACGGCCTGAACCTTTTAAATGGGAATCATTTAACATCTGACCATAAGACTATGAGACCATAAAACATAGGAGTGCAAATTAGGCCATTTGGTCCATCAAGTCTGCTCCGCCATTCAATCAACCTTCTAAACTCCACCAAGTATAAATCCAGGGTCCTCAAATGTTCCTCATATGTTACTCCTTTGATTCCTTGGATCATTGTCGTGAACCTCCTCTGGTCCCACTCCAGGGCCAGTGTATCCTTCCTCAGTACTCCAAATATGGTCTGACTAGAAGTTCGAGAGGATTAGAATATTAAACCTCTGAAGTAAATCCCTGCTTTTATATTTTCAAGATAAATACTATCATTGTATTTGCCTTCATAACTACCAACTTGACCTGGGAGAGAGTGAGGACTGTAGAAGCTGGAGTACCAGAGTTGAAAAATGTGGTGCTGGAAAAAAAACAGCAGGCCAGGCAGCATCCGAGGAGCAAGAGAATCGACGTTTCAAGCATAAGCCCTTCTTCAGGAATGAGGCTGGTGTGCCAAGTGGGCTGAGATAAAAGGTAGGGGGGAGGGAATTTGGAGGAGGGGCACTGGGAATACGATAGGTGGAAGGAGGTGAGGGTGAGGATGATAGGCTGGAGAGGGGGGGGGGGCGGAGAGGTTGGGAAGAAGATTGCAGGTCAAGGGGGGGTGCTGAATCCGAGGGTTGGGACTGAGATAAGGTGGGGGGAGAGGAATTGAGGAAGCTGGAGAAATCTACATTCATCCCATGTGGTTGGAGGGTTCCTAGGCGGAAGATGAGGCGCTCTTCCTCCAGGCGTCGTGTGGCCAGGGTCTGGCGATGGAGGAGGCCAAGGACCTGCATGTCATTGGCAGAGTTAAAGTGTTCAGCCATGGGGCAGTTGGGTTGGTTGGTGCGGGTGTCCCAGAGGTGTTCCCTGAAACGTTCTGCAAGTAGGCGGCCTATCTCCCCAATGTAGAGGAGACCACATCAGGTATAGCGGATACAGTAAATGATGTGTGTGGAGGTGCAGGAGAATTTGCGATAGATATAGAAGGATACATTGGGGCCTTGGAGGGAGGTGAGGAGGGGAAGTGTGGGCGCAAGTTTTGCACCTCTTGCGGTTGTAGGGGAAGGTTGGTTGGTGGGGGTGTGGACTTGACAAGGGAGTCGCGGAGGGAATGGCCTCTCCTGAATGCCGATAGGGGTGGAGAGAGAAATATATCCCTGATGGTGGGGTCTGTCTGGAGGTGGCGGAAATGATGGAGGATGATTCGATGTATCTGGAGGTTGGTGGGGTGGAAGATGAGGACCATTGGGGTTCTGTCCTGGTGGCAATTGGAGGGACGGGGTTCAAGGGCGGAGGCGCGGGAAGTGGAGGAGATGCGGTGGAGAGTGTCGTCGACCACATCGGAGGGGAAATTGCGGTTTTTGAAGAAGGAGGCCATTTGAATTATTCAGTAGTGGAATTGGTCCTCCTGGGAGTAGACGCAGTGGAGGCGGAGGAATTGGGAATAGGGGTTGGCGTTTTTTACAGGGGGCAGGGTTGGAGGAGGAGTAATCTAGGTCACTGTGAGACTGGGTCGCTTTGTAGTAAATGTCTGTGTTGAGTCGGTTGCCTTCCACCCCGACCTCAAAATTAAGCTGGACCATCTCAGACTCCTCCCTCCCCTTCCTAGACCTCTCCATTTCTATCTTGGGTGACCAACTCAACACAGACATTTACTACAAACCGACCGACTCCAACAGCTACCTAGATTACATCTCCTCCCACCCTGCCCCCTGTAAAAACGCTATCCCATATTCCCAATTCCTCTGCCTCCGCCATATTTGCTCTCAGGAGGATCAAGTCCACTACCGAACAACTCAAATGGCCTCCTTCTTCAAAAACTGCAAATTCCCCTTCAACGTGCTCGACGATGCTCTCCACCGCATCTCCTCCACTTCCTGCATCTCGCCCTTGAACCCCACCCCCCCAATCGCCGCCAGGACAGAACCCCAATGGTCCTCACCTTCCACCCCACCAACCTCCGAATACATCGTATCATCCTCCGTCATTTCCGCCACCTCCAGACAGACCCCAGTTCCAGGGATATATTTCCCTCTCCACCCCTATCAGCATTCAGGAGAGACCACTCCCTCCTTGACTCCCTTGTCAAGTCCATACCTCCCACGAACCCAACCTCCACTCTCGGCACCTTCCCCTGCAACCACAGGACATGCAAAACTTGCGCCACACCTCCCCCCTCATCTCCCTCCAAGGCCCCAATGGATCCTTCTATATCCGTCGCAAAGTCACCTGCAACTCCATACAAATTATTTACTGTATCCGCTGCACCCGATGTGGTCTCCTCTACATCGGGGTGACGGGCCGCCTACTTGCGGAACGTTTCAGGGAACACCTCTGGGACACCCGTACCAACCAACCCAACCGCCCCGTGGCTGAACACTTTAATTCCCCCTCCCGCTCCGCCAATGACATGCAGGTCCTTGGCCTCTACCATCACCAGACCCTGGCCCCACGACGCCTAGAGGAAGAGCACCTCATGTTCTGCCTAGGAACCCTCCATCCACATGGGATGAACTCAGCTTCCTCCAGCTTCCTCATTTCCCCCTCCCGCCCCCCCCCCCCACACCTTATCTCAGTCCCAACCCTCGGATTCAGCACCGCCTCTTGCCTGCAATCTTTTTCCCGACCTCTCCGCCCCCATCCCCCCTCCGGCCTATCATCCTCACCCTCACCTCCTTCCACCTATCGTATTCCCAGCGCCCCTCCCCCCTACCTTTTATCTCAGCCCGCTTGGTACACCAGCCTTATTCCTGAAGAAGGGCTTATGCCCGAAACGTCGATTCTCCTGCTCCTCGGATGCTGCCTGGCTTGCTGTGTTTTTCCAGCACCACATTTTTCAACTCTACCAACTGAACCTGCAAGTTTACCTTAAGAGAATTCTGCACTATGACTCCCAAGTCCCTTTGCACATCAGATTTCTGAATTTTCTTCCCATTTTAAAAATAGTCCATGCCTCTATTCTTCCTATCAAAGTGTTTGACCTCCTACTTTCCCATGTTGTATTCCATCTGCCACTTCTTTGCCCACTCTCCTAACCTGTCCAAATCCGTCTGCAGCCTCCTCAATGGTACATGTCCCACCATTGTATCATCTGCAAACTAAACTAGAATGCCATCCATTCCTACATCTAGATCATTAATGTATAAAATGAAAAGTTGTTGTCCCAGCACTGACCCTTGGGGAACATCACGAGTCACTGGCTGCCATCCTGAGAAGGATCCTTTTTAACCTCTCACTCTGCTTTCTGTCAGACAGCCAATCTTGTATCTATGCTAGTATCTTGCCTCTAACACCATGGGACTCAACTTACTCAGCAGCCTCCTGTGTGCCACCTTGTCAAAGGCCTCCTGGAAGTCGAGGTAGATAACATTCATTGGCTCTCCTTGGCCTAATCTGCTCATTATCTCCTCAGACATAACCTCCACTTGATGAAACCACACTGACTTTGCCCTATTTTGCCATGCATTTTCAAGTATTCGAAAATCTCATCTTTCACAATGGACTCCAAAATCTTACAAATGAACAAAATCACACTAATCGGCCTGTAATTTCCTGCAGTTTGTTTTACTCCCTTCTCAAACAGGAGGGTTACATTAGTGATTTTCCAGTCCTCTGGTTCCCTTTATGACTCCAGTGATTCCTGAAAGATTGCCATTAACGCCTTCACTATCTCTTCAGCTATCTCCTTTGGAACCCTGGGGTATAGTCCATCATGTCCAGTTGATTTATCCACCTTCAGCCTTCCAGTTTTTTTTTTCTTGGTGATGGCCACCATCCTCACCTCTGCCCCCTGACTCTCTTGTATGTTTGGGATGTAACCTATGTATAAAGACGCTGTTCCTTTAACAGGGTTAGATTGTCCTTGGTTTTTTCAGAGAGTTTGTAAACACAGGTTTCAAAAGTCTGAGCTTAAGTGGATTTTAGGGCTAATTTGTTTACAGGTAACAGATACTGCCTCAAGCAGAAGGCTTTCAAGTTAAAGAAAACACTATAATGAAAGGGAACTGGCCTGTTCTCGCAGCTCAGCTATTCTTTGTTTGGTTTTAATGGAGCTGTGTGTGTGTGTGAGAGAGAGAGAAAGAAGAAAGACTGCAGGACCCTCTCTCTGTGACTTCATTCCTGTAAGAACTTGTGTTTCATTTTACCTTTTGTGTCAAGGGGTATTTATGGCGATTGTTGCAAGCATTTTAGCACAGCATCATTATGTTGGGATAGCCTGTTGGGTGTTCAGATAGGATAAGTTATTCAGTATTCTGTTTTCTGTTCTTTGTGTTTCATTCAGTAATCTTGTAAATAAATTCTGTTTGGTTTAAAACTAAGTAGTCTGGCCAGCTGATTCTCTCCTGGAATATCCACTGTACACCTGCTTTAAGTCAGATAACAAAGTTAGGGCCTAGACTACCTTTTTGAAATGTTTTGAGGGATCTAGCTTGGCCCATAACACATGTCTTCCATTGTGAAGACTGGTATAAAGTACTTATTCGCTTGCACAGCCATTTCTTTAGTCCCCATTACAACTTTTCCCAGCATCGTTTCCCAGTATCCCAATACCCACTTTTGCCTGTCTTTTGTCCTCTATGTATCTAAAGAAACTCTTGCAATCTTCTTTTATATTACTGGCTAACTTACCCTCATATTTAATCTTCTCCCTCCTTATTTCTCTTTTTCTATTGTCCTCTGTTGGTCTTCATAGGCTTCGCAATCCTCTGGCTTTCAACTGCTCTTTGCTGCATTAAATGCTTTCTCTTTTGCCTTTATCTGGATCGGTTTCTGGAAGCAAACCTGAGCAAGAAGAATTTTAGTCCATCTGGTGGGAAATTTTCCCAGTAGGTTCTCTGATACCGCTTTAATTGCCTTGCCAAAGGGAAAAAAAATCAGGAGGGGATATGTGGTTTATTAGCAGAGTACCAGTTGTCATCTTGATAAAAACCATCAAAGGGGTCATTCAGTAGCCAGACACCCCAAAACCCCCATTAACAACTGCAGAATGGTGGGAACTGGCACTTAACTGGTCACTTAAAGTTTCAGTTGCCCTCAAGGACAGGCTGATACTTGATAACTGCTTTGCCACTGTTAAAATATGACATTTTTGACTCATCAATGTTCCCTCCTCCTCCAATAAGCATTTGGCCAGCATTTTTGCATTAGCAGTGGGGAAAAGGCTTCATGCCTAAAGTTCATGCTTAAATCTCAAATCTTTGCACCAGTATTCCATAACTGACTCTTCTTTATTATTTTCAATTCTGTCTGCCATAATGTTGTAACACCTGAAAATGGGGAGAAAGTGAGAAGTGCAGATGCTGGAGATCAGAGTCGAGAGTGTGGTGCTGGAAAAGCACAGCAGGTCAGGCAGCATTCGAGGAGCAGGAGAATCTACGTTTCAGGCATAAGCCCTTCATCAGCAAAATCATTTTGCTGATGAAAGGCTTTTGCCCAAAATGTTGATAATCCTGCTCCTTGGATGCTGCCTGACATGCTTTGCTTTTCCAGCACCACATACGCGACACTTGAAAATATCAAAGTATAATTTATGTTCCTGGTTCCAAATAACTTATACAGCACATAGATAGCTGTGGCCACAGCAGTGGAGGAGCTCCTTCATATCAGTAAAGTTTTACTACACCCCACTAGATCATCCTCTTTTCAATCTCCCCATAAACCTTTGTATATGTTTTATGGTTTTTGTACCATGTTGGGTAACTACTTGTATTGCAAGGTTTCAATAGCCTTGTTAATATATATCGTACATCACACCCACCAACTTTATGACCAACAAGATTCATCAGTTACTGAGAATGTTTCTTTGACTGAATCTATTGTCATTCAATTATCTGAATGTCTTATTTTATGACATGAATGTTTTATTAGCTTCTGCATTAGTGGTGCGGGAAGAGCTCAGCAGTTCAGGCAGCATCCAAGGAGCAGCGAAATCGACGTTTCGGACAAAAGCCCTTCATCAGGAATAAAGGCAGTGAGCCCGAAGCGTGGAGCTAGAGGAGGGTGGGGGTGGGGAGAAAGTAGCATAGAGTACAATCGGTGAGTGGTGGAGGGGATGAAGGTGATAGGTCAGGGAGGAGAGGTTAGAGTGGATAGGTGGAAAAGGAGATAGGCAGGTAGGACAAGTCCAGACAAGTCTCTGACCTATCACCTTCATTCCCTCCCCCACTCACCCATTGTACTCTATGCTAATTTCTCCCCATCCCCACCCTCCTCTTATCTCTGCACGCTTCAGGCTCACTGCCTTTATTTCTGATGAAGGGCTTTTGCCCGAAATGTCGATTTCGCTGCACTTTGGATGCTGCCTGAACTGCTGTGCTCTTCCAGCACCACTAATCCAGAATCTGGTTTCCAGCATCTACAGTCATTGTTTTTACCCTGTTTTATTAGCTGCCTGTTGCCATGTAGAATCCTGCATCATTCCTCCTTAGCACTAAAAAGCAATCAGTATCTCAATATGTTGACCTCACCTATGTCACCATTGATCAAAGTCTGTGTAAAACAGCATTTTTCTGGAACTAATCAGGTTGGGCAGTATCTGTGGGGAAAGAACAAAGTCAATGTTTAAGTCTGCTTTCTTCAGAACTTTCAGAAGTTAGAAATGTAAGGCTTTAACCAAGGAGAGTATGGAAAAAGAACAAATATGTAACTGTGATAATGCTTCACAGTATGTAATTATACCAAAAGGTATGAGTGACTGTGTTCATGTCCAGTATAACTCTACTTGGAAATCTGAAGAAAGGTCATAATGGAGTCAAACTTAACTCTATTTGCTCTTCATAAAAGCTGGTTGACGTGCTGAATCTTTCCACTCTGTTTTAATTTCAGGTTTCCAGAATCCACTGGGTTTTGCTTCTGTTATGTACCAATCTCTGTATTTGACTGTTGCTTATCAGCACATAAGATGTTGCGAAACTTGAAAGGGTTCAGAAAAGATTTCCAAGGATGTTGCTAGGGTTGGAGGATTTGAGCTATAGGGAGAGGCTGAACAGGCTGGGGCTGTTTTCCCTGGAGCATCGGAGGCTGAGGGGTGATCTTATACAGGTTTACAAAATTAAAAGGGGCGTGGATAGGATAAATAGACAAAATCTTTTCCCTGGGGTCAGGGAGTCCAAAACTAGAGGGCATAGGTTTAGGGTGAGAAGGGAAAGATTTAAAAGAGACTTCAGGGGCAACCTTTTCACGCAGAGGGTGGTACGTGTATGGAATGAGCTGCCAGGGGATGTGGTAGAGGCTGGTGCAATTGCAATATTTAAGAGGCATTTGGATGGTATATAAATAGGAAGGGTTTGGAGGTATATGGGCCGGGTGCTGGCAGGTGGGACTAGATTGGGTTGGGATATCTGGTCGGCATGGACAGGTTGGACCGAAGGGTCTGTTTCCATGCTGTACATCTCTATGACTCTAATAGCTTTTAACTTCAGTCTCCTTTCCACCTGCACCATTCTTTCTTTATCTTTCTCCAAATTTCTGATATTTTCTCTGTATCTTGGCTTATTGCCATCTATGCATGAAAATTAATATTTCTAAATTGACTAAAGGCTATCTTATCTCTTAACTATGCTAAGTCTCAAAACTTGTGCTAAACTGGGAAGTTGGAACACTTCTTTCTTCCTAATCTTTCTAAATCTCGTGGTGGATGTAAATTTTCTCCCTAAATTGTTCATTATATGGCACCGGATGTGAGTTGCTTATCAGTCCTGATTCTCTGTTGGGCTCACTGGACAGTAAGTTGGATGTTTGCATTCCATGCAGACTTTGTGCAGGCTGAAGCAGGTTCCGTGGTTGCTTGCTTCTTTATTCAATGAAACCTTGTTAAGATATTTTCCATATGCAGGGACATTGCCATCAGGGTCTCTTTCTAGTTAAGCATTCAGATATTCTTGATTTGGAGGTGCCAGTGTTGGACTGGGTGTACAAAGTTAAAAAAACACACAACACCAGGTTATAGTCCAACAGGTTTAATTGGAAGCACTAGCTTTCAGAATGCTGGTCCTTCATCAGGTGGTTGTGAGGTAGCATTTTTTCAATGTTGCCTCCTCTTCAACTCATGCTATGCAGTGTTTAGGAAAGTTAATGCCTCTGAAGTTGCACTAACATTTTAGGAATATGGTTTATCACTGGCAATGGTTTTTAGGCAGTTCAGCAAAATGATAGACCAGATGTTGTGATGTTAATGGGAATCCCCATATCTGCTTTGTGGACCATTGTTAATTTCCAGAGTCTCAGACAACTGTTCAGCTGTAAGGACTTAGTAAAGATCTTGACAATCACAGCCACTATTTCATCCAATGTCTCAATAAACATTTTCCCAGAAGATCTGTCTCATTTTGTATACATCAAAACGGTGATCAGTATGTCTTTTTCCGAGTGTTGTTTGTTATTTACTTTTTTATTCCCCTTTGGATAGTGAAGGTTTTTTTTGTTCCCTGGGTCCTTGCTCACATGCTTGGATTTCTGCAGCTGTAATTATATATTGGGTAAAGCAATCTCTATAGTGTCAATTCAAATCTTGAAACAATTCTAATTATGCAAAGTAATACTACACTCTTTTTTTCCAGTTTTAATGAAAAAGTTAGTACTTTGCTGTAAGCAGTGTAGAGGATATTTTAAGATCTTCAGTCTGTGGATCTGATGCCAGAATCATTTGATCTTTTGGTCCTCATAACTTCTCTGCAATAAATATTGATCTACATTTCATCACTGTCCTGTGTTAGTTAGCAAAGCTTGGTCTGTGGATGATTGATGTATTTATGGCCTTGCATAGATCATGTTTTAATACAGGTTGCTCCTGGTTATATTTTTAATCATTGAGTTGTTTGAGGGTGTTTCATGGTGATGCCTAGCAAGGTTTCTTACTGTATGTTTCCTAACGCATCTCATTAATTACCTACCACACACTATGGTTGCTCCTCAAGGTCCCCGCTCCCCCAAGAAGGGAAAGGTGAAAATGTATGTTCGTGCTGAACTATAAATTTACAATAATATCTTTGAAATCTGTGAAAGTCTTTTTCTGCTAATGATTTTTGACATATAAAACACATTTTGGAGTTTTAAAAAAGGTATTTAATCATTTCAAAAGATCTTACCTATGTCAACCCATACCCCTCCATGCATCCCTAATGATCCTTCATGTCCTGCATGGCAACTTATGCTCCTCCACTTATCCCAGTATTCCTTCATCCCAATTCTTCTTCAAACACTTCATGCCAACCAAAGGTACTTCCATGTCCGCGACATACACTGCATACAGAATGAATTATCCCTATAGTAACAATGACATACATGAAAAAGAAAAATAAGCTGCTTATCTTACAGTCCTATAAAAGCATCAATTATCACAAGTAGCAGAAACTATAAGCACGTGAAGCCTCTTTACCCAATGTAAATAAAAGATGTAAGCAAAAGAGCCATCAATAAGTTTTTTTTAAACTTTGGATCTAACTGTCTGGACTCTCAGGCAAGAATATATGGCAAGAACAAAAGTCCCGTTCTTGTGGGCACTGTGTGCAGAGGTGGGTGCATTGTGCCAAGAAATTTCAACTTCAGCTTTCCGCCTCTTTGATGAAAATCCAGCCCGATCTCACTTTCCTTGTTAGACTGATGAATGAGATTAATACTGGAATAAATATCCTTTTTGCATCTTTATACATATCATACTGTTGACAACTTAAAATTTAAAACAATGCAACATATTTATGTTAGTATGAAGTTCCATTATTTTTCAGAGTCTTGAAGATTTTTTTTAAATAAAAACAAATTTATTTCTTATGCTGATATCGTCATCACTGAATTGACATATACATTCACCTCTCGTGTTTAAAGGAAAATAAATCTGTGGGCACCAATATCCTGCAACTTTCAGTGACTGACAAAGATTCTTCCCATAATGGGCCTCCATTCACATTCACGATAGTAGCTGGAAATCATGGGAAAGAATTTGTTTTAGATCAACATGGAGTTCTGAGATCTGCAATTGTGTTTAAACAGAGGGATGCAACAGAATACCTTCTGCATGTGCAGGTAAGAGATTGCGCCAGTCTTATGCTTTTATTCCTACAGTAAGGTCATTCCACATTTGTTTTGTTCAAAAGTGTGAATGCTGTCTGAATTCCAGGTATCTTTGATGTAAAAGAAGAAAGGACGTGCATCAAATAAGCATTTGTTTTCATAGATTCAGGTTCTTTGCAGACAATATTTTTCTCAACAGAATCTTCTCTACTGAATACCATGGGTTGCCTATTAGAAGAAGCCAATTCAAAGCACAATATATTTTTCTGTCCTGAAACATAGATAATCAGCTTGTTTTATAGTGTACAAAGGTTAAAAGAACTTTTCATTTTACTGATGCTGTTATAGTTGGCCCAGTGCACAATTTAAAGTGCAATTGATAACAAATTGGATGATGCTGGTTTTGAAATTGTAGCATTTGTTCATTTATAATGATGACATTTATTCAGTTGTAAAGAAGTTTGATCTGGTTCCTAAATCTGTTTTTTCGGGTGGTTTATTTCCTTCAGTCAACTAAGATAACAAATTAATTTGATTTTAAAGAGAGAAATGGTAACCCAGACAATGGCAACAGTAAGATATAACTTTTCAATCAAACTCTGTTCTGAAATTGTAAATTCATAAGTTATGAAGTAAGAATGATTTATGGTCAACACATATGGTATGGGAATGTATTTACTACTGCTCCCACATTGAGTACAACTGGACAATTTAGAAGTATTTTGATGATTTTGTTGAATTTGTATCTTACCAATGTAAGAATAAGAACAAATTTTAAAATGAATACTTGGAGGGAGAGACAGAATCACGGTGTCATTTGTGTGTTTCCCCTTTGATATCAATGAAGAAACCTGAATGGAATTTACAGGTAGAATCTGGAAACACGGTCTGTTCCATTTCAGAAAGCCAGGCAGGAAAAGATAGAATTAGAGTTTATCTTTACACACTGCTTCATATACATTTATTAACAGATATATGCATTAATTCCATGCACCTCCCAATCATGCCAGACTGCTGAGTTGCTCCAGCATTTTATTTTTAATCACATCTGTTCCATTTTTGGGAGCAATACGAATTCCCAATTTATGCTCACTTCCTCCAAGAAACACAATTCATGTGAATTATTTTGGCCTTTGGAGAATCTATATAATTTGCATAGTACTGGCCTGAAGCAAAAGTGCATGTTTTATTTAAACCTTAAACTTTAAACTTGAATGAGAATTTTGTTAAGAATCACAGTCTGTTCAGGTGTTTAGCCCTATTGTCAAAGCTGTTTTACAGACTAAAAATGCATATGTTTGTTGTTTGTTCACAATATGACAGGCTCAGGACTCTGGCAAGCCACCACTGTCATCATCCACCTATATTCTTGTTCATGTGATTGAAGAAAGCATTCATAAGCCAACTGCTATTCCACTTGAAATTTTTATTTCCACAATGGAAGATGAGTTCCAAGGAGGTGTAATTGGCAAGATCCATGCCACTGATCAAGATATGTATGACATCCTTACCTATGGTTTTAAGTCAGACCAAAGAAGTCTGTTCACTATAAATAGCCAAGATGGGAAGATTATTGCACTTGGGGGACTAGATAATGGCAATTATGTTTTGAATGTGTCTGTCAGTGATGGGCGCTTCACTGTGCCTGTTGAAGTTGTAGTTCATGTTGAGCAGGTGACTCAGGGTATGTTAAACAATGCAATAAGTATTCAATTCGAAAACATCTCTCCTGAAGATTTTGTTGGACTTCACCTCCATGGATTTAGGCAGAGCCTTCGGGACATTATTGCTGCCCAAAACCAAGACACCCTTCATATCATTAGTATTCAGCCAGTTGCAGGCACGCAGCAACTTGAAGTTTTCTTGGCAGTGCAAATGTATAGAAATGGGTTCTACCGATCTTCTTATTTGATTCAGAAGCTTCGTAATGCAAAAAAGGACCTAGCAAGTGGCCTCCGTATTTCCACTATAATGGATAAGAGCTGCTCTGATGAGGAATGCAAAGAACGGTATTGTGAGCAGATGACAGCTGCAGAATCACAATCCATGATGACCTACAGCACTGCAAGGATTAGCTTTGTGTTCCCCAGACATTTTAGGGATGCAGCTTGCACTTGCAATGGTGAGTAGTACCAGAAGATGGAAAGTTCTCCAAGTAGCATTTTTGAAACTATCCAATCAGTATAATTTTAAAAAGGCAAAGTATTCTGACAGTTATCTAAATTTTTATCTGGTAATTTCTATGTTGTTATAAAATTCTTGGTATCATGTATTGTAAAGTTTAATGTTTTCAATAGACATTTGTCTTATAGTTGCAGCATTTAAACATGTGAATAGAACATTTTTTAATCAAGCAATAAAGTTTATTGTTAAATGCTGCTAAAAATTCAATGAAATAATTGCAGACATGCCTTCTCACTTGAGCCCATTTTGTGACACAACTTGGCTGAAAAACAAGGGGACATATAGCTTGAAAAATAGTTTTTGCTCCTATGAATGCTACAATTTATTTATTTATAGGTAACACAGTAGAATTTCTATTTTGTGAATTGTCCAGTTACTGCATAAATTCATTTGCTCATTACCAATCTTTACATTAATTAAACAATGTGCTATGATGTTCAATAAAAAAAATAACCAAAGGCCACATTAAGTAATGGAGGTTCTCCACCTGGAATCAAATTCTGCTCCTCTTCTATACCATGGTGATGAACACTTTATGGATGTGACAGGAGATACAAAAATACCAGCAACAAATTAAAAAAAAAAATTCTGCTCATTTAAGTGCTTCAACGACATGTAATTGAAACAGCCAAATTTTTTTTTTTGGTAGTGGAACATTTTTAATCATTATCAGCCATCTCCTCTAAATAACTCTAATTTTAAGTTGCTGAAATTCACTTCTTAAAAGGAGCTGTAAAGTTGTTTTGCTAACTTATTGGGATGCTTTAATAAGTTTCTTCTTAAATGAAAACCAAAATCAAATTTCGAAGCTTAAAACAAATCTTTTAGTATTCTTGCACCCAAAGAGCCAGCCTAATTTTAAAGCCTCATTGAAGGCCTTCAAATGAGCACAATTAGCAGGAATTCTCAGTGTGATTAATTCACCATGGGGCAGACCAGTTTATGGATAGGGTCTGCTTTCAGCAAGAGGTTTTTAAAACTAACACAAAATACCTTAGAAACATATAGTGTTGAACATAAATTGCAGTTACAATTCTGCAATCTTTTTGTGTCAATATTCTTATTTTGGTTGAAATATGTCATAAAAACAAATGTAATTGAGTAGAAACTATGCCATTGTATATTTGTTGTTTACAGCAGCTTATTAGTGTTTTGACTGAGTCTGCAAAAGATACATGTGTCTCGAGCATAAGGCATGAGTAGTTTTCTGCAGCAGCAATTTTACCTTTCTCATTCCCAACCTTAATCAGGGCAGATAGTTCAGAACCTGATGTTTAGGCCCTAATGTGCCTCAACAAGACCAAGATCAAACCTGGTAAATCCAACATATAATTTGTTCATAATTTAGGAAAGAATGATTTTGGTTGAAATAATTTTTTCTCTAATTTAGGATCATATCTATTTACAATCTCAGTGAAAAATTGAATAAAAATATTGCCATAATTTGTTTCTTCATTTTTGTGGCAGGTGACATCTGTCCTGTTGTTTCTGATGCTTGCCAAGAGAAACCTTGCCCAAATGACATGCATTGTGTTCGAGGTGGTGTAGGACAAGGACCATATACCTGTCAGTGTCCACCAGGAAATTTGGGAAAATGTTCAGGTAAAGAAGACCTCTGTGTACATCTCAGTTTAGAAAACATATCAACAGTTGATTCTTGAATTAATTTCCGTTAATTAATAAAGTGTGGAACCGCTATGTGCATTAGTTAAAACATCATCAACATCTGTTATGACCAGGTGAGGAGGGGCGAATTGGCTCTCTGCTTTTAGCTAGAGACAAAAAAAAACTGCAGAGGCTGGAATCTGAAGTAGACAGGCAGGAAGCTGGAAGAAAACAGCAAGCATCAGCAGGTGGACGATTCGATGTTTCGGATGGTTAGCCTTCTTCAGGAACAGTCCTGAAGAACTGGAAAAGCACAGCAGGTCAGGCAGCATCCGAGGAGCAGGACAGAGTCAACATTTTGAGCATAAGCTCTTCATCAGGAATTCCTGATATAAGAGCTTATGCCCAAAACATCGACTGTCCTACTCCTTGGATGCTATGCGTTTCCAGTGCCACAATTGTTGGCTCTATTCCTTTACCTGGCTCATTACTTTCTAAGTTGGGTAATATGCAGTTAACACAATTATTTCTGCCCTTATTATCTTGTGTAATTTATTCATAAAAATGTAGATTAGATAGAAGATGCATGCTTGGATTATAATACCTTTTGAAAGTGCACAAGTCGCAGATTAGTTTCACAATTGGGTATAGTTGTACAAGGTTTGTAAAGGTTTGTAGCTCAGGTTGAGGTTTAGGGTGTAGGTTTGCTCACTGAGCTGTAGGTTTGATATCCAGACGTTTTACTACCTGGCTAGGTAACATCATCAGTGGCGACCTCCAAGTAAAGTGAAGCTGTTGTCTCCTGCTTTCTATTTATATGTTTGTCCTTTAGATTAGATTACTTACAGTGTGGAAACAGGCCCTTCGGCCCAACAAGTCCACACTGACCTGCCGAAGCGCAACCCACCCATACCCCTACATTTACCCCTTACCTAACACTACGGGCAATTTAGCATGGCCAATTCACCTGACCTGCACATCTTTGGACTGTGGGAGGAAACCGGAGCACCCGGAGGAAACCCACGCAGACACGGGGAGAACGTGCAAACTCCACATCCATTGTCCTGGATGGGGTTGCTGGGGTTTGTGGTGATGTCATTTCCTGTTCATTTTTTGAGGGGTTGATAGATGGTATCTAGATCTGTGTTTGTTTATGGCGTTGTGGTTGGAGTGCCAGGCCTCTAGGAATTCTCTGGCATGTCTTTGCTTAACCTGTCCCAAGATCGATGTGTTGTCCCAGTCGAAATGGTGTTTTTCTTTTACAACCCATGGACAAAACCAAAAGTCATCTACAAAATTCCATGCAAGGACTGCCACAAACACTACGTACGACAAACAGGAAGAAAGTTAGCCACCAAGATACACGAACACCAGCTAGCCACAAAAAGACACAGCCCTCTCTCCCTCGTAGCCCTACACACGGATGAAACAAAACTCCATTTCCACTGGGACAAAACATCTATCCTGGGACAGGCTAAGCAAAGACATGCCAGAGAATTCCTAGAGGCCTGGCACTCCAACCACGATGCCATAAACAAACACATAGATCGATATACCATCTATCAACCCCTCAGAAAACGAACAGGAAATGACATCACCACAAACCCCAGGAACCCCATCCAGGGCAAACATATAAATAGAAAGTAGGAGACAACAGCTTTGCTTCATAAGGGAAAGACAATGGAACGATGACATGCCGCAACCCAAAGGACTAGCCACACTACCATACATCAAGAGCATTTCCGAACTGACAGCCAGACTGCTGCGACCACTAGGACTCATAACAGCACACAAACCAACAGCTAGTCTCAGACAACAACTCACCAGGACAAAGGACCCAATACTCAGCATGAGCAAAACCAACGTAGTGTACAAAATCCCATGCGAGGACTGCACAAAACACTACATAGGACAAACAGGAAGACAGCTAACAATCCGCATCCACAAACACCAACTAGCCACGAAACGACACGACCAGCTATCCTTAGTAGCCACACACACAGATGACAGACAACATGAATTCGATTGGGACAACACTACTATTATAGGGCAAGCCAAATAGAGAACAGCCGGGGAATTCCTGGAGGCATGGCACTCATCCACTGATTCTATCAACAAACACATGGACCTAGACCCAATATACTGGCCACTGCAGCGGACAGCAACTGACGACTGAAAGCGGCGGAGACAAGCCACTATAAATGCCAGAGGAAACATCACAGAAGCACTTCAGAGGAGGCTCCCAAGCACTGAGGATGTCACCTAGAAAGGGGACAAAAAGTTTGCAACAAAAACTCCCAGCTGGGCGAACAGAACCACATCGTTAAGCCATTAATTAGCTTGGGGTAGAATTGTGTATCCCATCTGCAGGAGCTACTGGAAAATGAAAAGTCTGGCTGTTCTCCAGTCCCAACAGTGCCACCTGGAGTGGAGGTCACCAATGAGACAAGAAGTGGTTCCTCTTGCCGAGGGGCCAAGAACCTGAACTTAAAAAGTTAAATCCAAGGTGGTGTTGATTCCAATATGGGTGAAAAGGTGACTGTCAGAGAAAGCAATTGGAAACACTTATGGTGGGAGGGGGTATAGGAGGCACCTACCTAATGACAAGTCTTCATTGGGCACAGGATTTCCCTGACAGCCCAAATATCTAGCCAGAGCACTACCTCTGTGAGTAAAATACAGTATGGCATGGGAGGGTGCCCTTAAATGGCCAATTAAGGGTCTCAGTTGGCCCATAACTGAGTGGCCGAACTGGCTTCTCAGTCATAGAACAACAAAGAGAATAAGGAACAAAGAAAACTTACAGCCCAGGAACAGGCCTTCGGCCCTCCAAGCCTGAGCTGATCTAAATCTACTGTCTAAACCTGTCGCCCAATTCCTAAGCATCTGTATCCCTCTGCTCTCCACCTACTCATGCATCTGTCCAGATGCATCTTAAATGAATCTACCATGCCTGTCTCTACTACCTCTGCTGGCAATGTGTTCCAGGCACCTACAACCCTCTGTGTAAAGTACTTGTTGCGTGTATCCCCCTTAAACTTTTCACCTGTCACTTTGAAACCGTGACCTCTCGTTATTGAATCCTTCACCCTGGGAAAAAGCTTATCTCTATCTACCCTGTCTATACCCTTCATGATTTTGTAGACCTCAATCAGGTCCCCCGTCAATCTCCTTTTTTCTAATGAAAACAATCCGAACCTACTCGACCCCTCTTCATAGCTAGCACCTTCCATACCAGGCAACATCCTAAACCTTCTCTGCACCCTCTCCAAAGCGTCTGCATCCTTTTAGTAATGTGGCGGCCAGAACTGTACACAGTATTCTGAATGCAGCCGAACCAACATTGTGTACAATTTTAACATGACCTGCCAGCTCTGATATTCAATACCCCGTCTGATGAAGGCAAGCATTCCATATGCCTTTTTGACCACACTATCCACCTGTGCAGCACCTTCAGGATACAATTGACCTGAACTCCCAGATGTCTGCTCATTAACTTTTCCCAAGGCTCTTCCATTTACTGTATAATTCGCTCTAGAATTATACTTCCCAAAATGCATCACCTCACATTTGCCTGCGTTGAACTCCATCTGCCACTTCTCCGTGCAATTCTCCAATCTATCTATATTCTCCTGAATTCTTTGACAGTCCCCTGTAGATTCTGCTACTCCAACAATCTTCATGTCATCTGCAAACTTGCTGATCATACCAACAGTGCCCTCTTCCAGATCATTTATGTATATTACAAACAACAGTGGCTCCAACACTGATCCCTGCTGAACACCACTGGTCACCTTTCTCCATTTCAAGAAACTCCCTTCAACTACTACTCTCTGTCTCCTGTTGCTCAACCAGTTCTTTATCCACCTAGCTACAACACCCTGAATACCATGTGACTTCACTTTCTCCATTAGTCTACCATGGGGAACCTTATCAAACGCCTTACTAAAGTCCATCTGTATGACATTCATAGCCCTTCCTCAAAGGACTCTATTAAGTTGGTAAGGCATAATCTCCCCTGCACAAAACCATGTTGCCTATCACTGATAAGCCCATTCTTTTCTAAATATAAATGGATTTTATCCCTCAGTACCTTCTCTAGCAACTTTCCCACCACTGACGTCAGGCTCACTGGTCTGTTGTTACCCGGAATATCCCGACTACCCTTCTTGTACAGAGCAACCCTCCAGTCCTCCAGCACCTCACCTGTGCTTAAAGATGCTTCAAAGATATCTGCCAGGGCCCCAGCTATTTCCTCTCTCACCTCCCTCAGCAACCTGAGATAAATACCGTCCGGTCCTGGGGATTTCTCCACCTTAATAATTTCTAGCCTACCTAACGCATCTTCACTACTTATGTCAATGTGATCCAGTTATCAAACTTCTATCTCTAATCTCAACATTCACCATGTCCTTCTCCTCAGTGAACACTGATGCAAAGTAATCATTCAGAATCTCACTCAATCTCTCAGGTTCGACACACAGCCTTCTTTCATTATCCTTTAGTCGACCAATCCTTTCTCTAGTTACCCGCTTGCTTCTTATATAGGAACAAAAGGCTCTGGGATTCTCCTTAATTCTGCTTGCTAAAGCTATTTCATGACCCCTTTTAGCCCGCTTGATTCCTCGTTTAAGACTGGTCCTACTCTTCTGATATTCCTCTAGGGCCCATTCTGTTCTTAGCTGCCTGGACCTTATGTATACTTACGTTTTCCTCTTGGTGTGTCGTACAATTTCTTCTGTCATCCATGATTCACGAATCTCACCTTTCCTATCCTTAGGCTTGTCCTGTTGAAAGCAATCCTGCACTATCTTTAACCTATCTTGGAAAGCCTCCCACATATCAAATGTGGACTTCTCTTTAAATAGCTGTGTCCAATCCACATTTCCCAGTTCCTGCCTAACTTTGATATAATTCCCTTAAGACCATTCTCATCTTTGTCTACGAGTATTCTGAAATTTGCAAAATTGTGTTCACTGTTCCCAAAGAAATCCCCCACTGCAACTTCTACAACCTGGCTTGGCTCATTCCCCAACACCAGGTCCAGTATGGCCCCTTCCCTCGTTGGACTACAAGCATACTGTTCTAGAAAACTCCTGGACGCTTCTTAGAAATTCTGCCCCATCTAGACTTCTCACACTAAGTGTATCCCAGTCAATGTTGGGAAAATTAAAATCTCCCATCACCACTACCCTGTTGACTTTACATCTTTCCATAATCTGTTTACCTATTTGTTCTTCTACCTCACGCTTACTCTTAGGAGGCCTGTAATACAGCCCCAACAATGTAACTGCGCCCTTCTTATTTCTCAGCTCCACCCATAATGCCTCACTACTCAAGTCCTCCGTAGTGTCCTCCTTTAGCACAGCCGTGATATCATCCCTGACCAGCAATGCAATTCCTTCACCCCCTTCCCCACCCTTCCTTTTACTTCCCTCCTGTCCTGTCTGAAGCGTCTATATCCTGGAACATTTAGTTGCCATTCATGCCCTTCCTTCAACTAAGTCTCTGTGATTGCAATAACTTCATATTCCCTAATACTAATCCAAGCCCTACATTCATCTGCTCTCTGCCTACTCTTCCCCTTATTAATGCTATCTTCCTGATTCTTACAGTCTCCAGTTTCCACCTCACTGGAAGGTTTATTCCTCGTGACATCTGATAGCACCAAATTTTATGACCCCTTCCTTTTAATCCATCCTTCAAAGCATCTAAAATTCTAACCTATTTGTTAGCCTACTTGACTAAAAATGCGATAATTAAAGAGATCGGAATGCTGATAGAAGAGATCTGTATCTCTGACAATAAGTTAAATGTTTTTCAATATAAATTATAAAGTGTAAATGGTAGATAAAAATACCCATTAGCTGAGAGACAATAAATTGATCATTGATTCTAAATCATGTTTGCAGAATTAAGTTTGGATATGCACCTAGAGAGATCCACCAGCAAAGTATTTGTGCCTGGCAATATTTATGGCATCTCCTATAACATAAAAACTTGATGTAGATGACATAATACTGAACGATTCATTAGATGCTTATTGTAACTCATAGAGGGTAGGTGGGGGTGTGTGTTTGTATTTTTTTATATACATATAGAAACATTAATGTCTTGGTCAGTACTAAGTTTATTTGGTTACAATCATATGCTTGCATAAACCCAACATGCTTCAAATGGCCCCAGTTAAGAAAGAGACTGAAACCTTCATATCCTCTGGTCACATGCCATAACATAGTGATATCATATGAGTTTGTCGCTTAACAATGTATTTATCGAAAGACTTCAAAGTTGTTTAAATTTAGGAAGGAGTATCATCTAAACATATCTAACTTTGGAAGTAACGGCACAATCCTTTTGGCACTCAGATGAAATAATTAGCTGCTGAGTTTTCACCTATGTTTTGAACTCCATTCTGTTGAATTTATGCTTATTATGTAGACATATAAGACAACCGTTGTTCCTACTAGAGCTCCTCCTAACAAAGCTTTGAGTTACTTAATGCAACACCCAAACCATGAGTAGTTGTTGGCTGCCTTTTCAATTGCTCGACATGGCTTTTTGACCATTCAAGTTGACGGTACAGTGTTGTTGTCTAATTGGTTGATTATTGTGGTTATACTGTGCAAATTGCTCTCGAAAGGTGGAATGAGAAATGCCTACTGTATTTTTGTGAGATCAGAACGTTCATGGAAGCAAAACTGGTGCTTACAGAAAGAGGACCATTGTGTACAAACTGAGGGGCAAGATAGCGGAAGGAGATCAGCAAACAAAAAAAAACTAAAACCGCCATGTTATGAATTAGTTTCAAGATGATTTTAATTTGAAAAGTTAGCTGTTGCTAGTTTTGGTTTGTGACCTTTTAGATTTAATATATTGAAACCTTTGATAGTTCTTCCAAAAAAATCAATCAGGGAATTATACTGTTAAGGACAAAAGAAAAGTCAGTAAATATAACATTTTCAGCACATTTTGCCTTGTCCCAATGTAATATGAAAGGAAGTTGTTCTAGCCATTACATTTGACACTGGTTAACTGCTGTTTGAGGCTCAAAGTTGGCCAGAAAAGTTCTAAAAATATTGATATTCAAATGACTTGGGAATTTTTGAGCTGCGGGTCATGTCTATCCTGTTAATCTATTGATCTCATTCTGTGCCTGTAAATGATCTATTAACTGCAATAACACCGACTGGCCTTCAGGAGATAAGGCAGATAGATTTCCTTTGGCAGAATAACCTTCTCTGCTTTACAGGGAAAATATTCCTTTAAAGGAACCCTCAATATTTCTGTTCATATCTGATGAATTCTGCTTTCTTAAAATTATGTACATTGTAAACTTCAAAAGTAAGATACATGCTGACATTTGTTCTCAAAATTCAATGATATGTTAATATTTCAATGATAATAGAGTATCATTTTTTGCCTACAAAAGTGCTGCATTTCGTAGTAATTTAGCAGATTTTGAAATATTTTGAGATGTTCAGATGTGAAATATGTTTTATAAATGCAAGTTAATTCATATTTTATCTTTTGTAATTATTATATTTGCAATGTATTTAATACATTGATCCAACTAATATTAAAATATTATTTCTACAAAATTAGTGCATTTGAGACATTAACCATTCCTAAAAATCAATACACAATATGTGAAATTACATTTGTTAATTAATGGATTCAATATATATTGACATGGCTTTTTGACCACTCAAGTTGACAGTACAGTCTGATTGTTTACTTGGTTGATTGTTGGGGTTATACTGTGCAAATTGCTCTCGAAAGTTGGAGTGAGAAATGCCTACTGTATTTTTGTGGGAGCAGAATGTTAATGGAAGCAAAACTGGTGCTTACAGAAAGAGGACCATTATGTATAAAGTGAGGGGCAAGATAGTGAAAGGAGGTCAGCAAGCAAAGAAGAAGAAAATAAATCCCATACAAATTTGTATGCCCTCTCTTGAATTAGAGTTCAATGGTTTCTGTTTCTATTTTCCCCTATCATTTTATGTTAGTTTCTCTTAAAGTTCTTTAACAAATTTTTGATTGTTTTGATGACACATTTTCAGTTAATTTGTTTTTAGGAAATTATGAACAAAATTGAAAGGTCAAAATCCATGCCGAAAACAAAACAAAACATTAGGAAACTAGTGTGAAAGCTAGCTGCTTTTCCAATGTGACATGGCTTTGATTTTTATTGGTTTCTATTTAGCTTCACCACCCAATTAAACAATAGAGTATCAGCAATTTTCAGGTTGTCTTTTTCATGTAAGTATATCAAGTTGTTCTAGGTTGTTACTGATTTCACTGCAAGGTGCTTTAAAGTATAACTTGAAGAATAATATTTATAAATATTTATAAATAATGTTATGTTTTCAAAGTTTGTGAGAACATTTGTAGCTCGGGTGCTCGTTGTTGTGGTTCTGTTCGCCGAGCTGGGAGTTTTTGTTGCAAACGTTTCGTCCCCTTTCTAGGTGACATCCTCAGTGCTTGGGAGCCTCCTGTGAAGCGCTTCTGCGCTGATTCCTCCGGCATTTATAGTGGTTTGAATCTGCCGCTTCCGGTTGTCAGTTGCTGTCCGCTGCAGTGGCCGGTATATAGGGTTTAGGTCGATGTGTTTGTTGATAGAATTTGTGGATCCACAAATTCTATCAACAAACACATCGACCTAGACCCTATATACCGGCCACTGCAGCGGACAGCAACTGACAACCGGAAACGGCAGATTCAAACCACTATAAATATCAGAGGGATCAGCGCAGAAGCGCTTCACAGGAGGCTCCCAAGCACTGAGGATGTCACCTAGAAAGGGGACGAAACGTTTGCAACAAAAACTCCCAGCTCGGCGAACAGAACCACAACAATGTTATGTTTTGTTAAAAGTGCAAATAATCACATGTTGTAATCAAATGCAATATTGAAATGCTTTCAGAATAAATGTCCCCATACGTCTTGCACAAGTGCAGTCTAATGTTTCCAAATGCTTTAATCCATTCAGGTCATGCATCCCTTAGCTTTGCTGGAAACAGCTACATTAAGTATCGGGTGGCAGAGAACAGTAAAAGAGGTGAACTGAAATTGGGGCTGCATTTGAGAACACTGCAGAGTAATGGAATAATAATGTATGCACAAGGAGACTATTGTGTCATTCTAAAGGTAAATGAACTTTATTAACACAAGTGCCTTTTTTATTGTTTATGGTTCACGCAATATTTAGGATAGTATCTTAAACTGATGGTTGCCTTTTGCGTTTCAGTGTTTAAGAACTGATCTGATTTATTACTCTCCTTGTAACATGGAGTGACTTGTTAAGTAGCTTGCTAAGTAATTGATTTCCAGGATTTTCTCTCTTTCAAGCTGGCTATTGTGATTTATACAGAAATAGTTCAGGAAGTTCTACAGTCAGAACAAATATTAGCAAAGTACTCAGGTCTTCTGTTATTTTAAGATTTGAGATAGTTGTGTTAAAGGTAATGTACAGAAATATGGTGCAAAATGTAAACATCTCTGGGAACATTAATGTGAGCAGGAATATAATTAACTTTTGCACTTTACATGCATACCAACCTAAAAATAGTTTCAGAGGAGCTAACAATCTCCAAAGAACTGACCACTCAAAAAGTAAAGGGCTTATAGCCCTTTAATAGATTTACGATATTGAACAGATTCCAGACTAGATGTGCCAATACCTTTTAAGGTTGTTACATGAGACTACAATATTTTACAATCTGGTACAAAGGTATGCACCTCACCTCCAGATTTTGGAAGATCAACTTAAAGTTTGAATCAGTTTCAGGCTACACAGATCATGCCACACCACCACAAATCAGGTGAAACATTCGAGCACATTGTGAGCAGTTGTCAAGACATAGGACGAGGGTATGAATTTACCAACGCTCACCTAGCTGAAAAGCTTCTCAAATTTTACCTATATTAAATCCTTTTGTAACACTTTTGAGCAACCAAGAAATAAAGTAATATTGAGACTCTTCAAGAAGAAGGGTACAAGTCTGAAGCAGATGTACCTTGCCAGCAGCATCTACAAGTGCTTGACTCCAGAAGAAAAGAACAGGTTCAGTGGAAAATCTAGTTCTTGAATGAGACATGTTTCACTCACCAAGACAGTGGCCAGCATTTTGTGACATATGAAACTATACGCCACAATCGGGCACTGAACTAAAATGTATAAGAATTCCAATCACCCAAAAAAACTCAAACTAAAATGCAGTTTCACAGCAGCATGTGAACCAAAAACAACTCTGTTGAAAAGGCTTCCAAAGTTCTGTCCATGCCGAATAAGTATGTCAATAAAGTCCAAAAGATAACTACAATATTGCAACCTGCAGGCCACACGGTGCTTGTGGTAACCTTAACACCCAGCATAGCTGCTGTTAGAAAAACTGAAGCTTTTACCTCCATTCCCAAGTGAAATGCTATAAAAAAATAGAAAATGGGCACTATATCATAACATTGGCACTGATGCAAGATGTTCTGTGGAAATTGGTACAGCTTGGTGCAGTCCATACAAGATAATCTCAAACCTTATAACAGTCTACCATCCCGTGCATTATATGCTAATTATAGATCCTCGGGATGAACTCTTCAAAACCTTGTGATCCATGAACTCCAAAGATTTTAGATTTTCAAGTCTATTCATTACCTAACCAACTATCACTTGTACATTTCTATTTAGCTGTAAGATGATAGAACGTTGCACCAAAAAGATGTTCAGATAAGAATCCTGCACGAGAAGAGCTTAATACCAAGTTTTCAGAAGGCAAACATTTTTCCAAGCTTAATGTCAAGAATGGATATTTGTCCAAACATATTTCCCAGAGTAACAGGAACTGATAACTTTTAGAGCAGTCTTCAGTGGGCAGCACGGTGGCACAGCGGTTAGCGCTGCTGCCTCACAGTGCCAGAGACATGGATTCAATTCCTGCCTCAGGCATCTGTCTGTGTGGAATTTGTACATTCTCCCCGTGTCTGCGTGAGTTTCCTCCGGCTGTCCCGGTTTCCTTCCATAGTCCAAAAATGTGCAGTTTAGGTGAATTGGCCATGCTAAATTGCCAGTAATGTTAAGTGAAGGAGTTAATGTAGGGGAATGGGTCTGCGTGGGTTGCTCTTTGGGGGTATGGTGTGGACTTGTTGGCCTGAAGGGCCTGGTTCCACACTGTAAGTAATCTAATCTAGCTATTGTTCACTCAGATTTCTATTTGTATTATCCATCATCAGATGTATTCTAAGAACAAATGCGTCATATCATTAAGAATCTAGTACATCATATCTGTGTCGCAGATGATATTCTGTTCTAGGAGGAAGTAAACATGAGCATGATATAACTCCCTGACTTTTACTATACTCATAGAAAGGGATAGGAGTAGATAGTATGAGAAAATATTTAATTGGGGTAAGGGGAATTACAATGCTATTAGGCAGGAACTGGGGCACCTAAATTGGGAACACATGTTCTCAGGGAAATGCACGACAGAAATGTGGGGGTTGTTTAGGGAGCACTTGCTGATGGTATTGGATAGGTTTGTTCCACTGAGGCAAGGAAAGGATGGTAGGGTTAAAGAATCTTGGGTGATAAGGGATGTGGAACATCTAGTCAAGAGAAAGAAAGAAAGAAGCTTACTTAAGGTTGAGGAAGCAAGGATCAGAACTTTAGGTTACAAGGTAGTCAGGAAGGAACTGAAGAATGGATTTAGGAGAGCTAGAAGGGCATATAGAATGCTTTAGCGGGTCGTATTAAGGATAACCCTAAGGGATTCTACACTTACGTGAGGAACAAGAGGATGGCCAGAGTGAGGTTAAGGCCAATCAGGGATAGTGGAGGGAACTTGTGCCTGGAGTTGGAGGTGGCAGGGGAGGTCCTTAATGAATACTTTGCTTCAGTATTCACTCGTGAGAGGGACCTTGATGTTTTTGAGAATAGCTTGAAACAGACTGATATGCGAGAACAGGTTGACGTTAGGAAGAAAGATGTGCTGAAAAGTTTCAAAAGCATGATGATAGATAAGTCCCCTGGGCCAGACGGGATATACTCAAGGTTACTATAGGAAGATAGATTAACCAGGGTAAATGTAGAGTAATAGGATGGGGAATTGGTCTGGGTGGGATACTCTTCGGAGGGTTGGTTTGGACTGTTTCCACACTGCAGGGATTCTATGATACCTCATCAGCTCATGTCATCAGTAGGAAAATGTTGTATTTTTTCAACAATAAAATGTGTCAAATCATGATGAGCGAAATCAACTTCTTCAGTTCTATTTGTCAACAGGTATTTGACCTCATCCTACCAAAATAAAAGATGACTTACAAAGGTTTCTCACTTGCCTTAACTTTTTATCTGCATATAATCCAAATTTTGCAACCAATGTATCTTCTTTTTGAGGTGTTCTTCTAAAAACACACAAGGTGGGAGAAAGTCACCAGCATATTCAACAATCTCTCAAACGTGCTCTATCAATCAGCAAGTGTAAACTTAAATATTATGATTCCCCCCAAGCTCACCACATTTGAAGATAAATGGATCCCAGACAGACCTTGAAACATATAGTAAAAACAAAATGATGAAGGGTCACTGGATTCAGCATTAACTCTTGTCTTACTCACTATAGATGCTGCCAGACCTGAGTTTCCCCAGCATTATCTGTTTTTGTTTTAGGCCTTGGAGCATGTCCACTACAGAATGGCAAGCCTATTGCTTTTGAATCTAAGGTCCTTATGGCAGCTCACGCTACTCAAGCATTTAAAGAGAAACTCTTCTCTAGTTTTCAGGATGCAATTGTTTACCTTTCCAGTAAGCATTTTGCTGTTCACACCAACCACAAGCTATTATAAATGACTGTCAACAACCTCACTTGAGTGTGCCTCCATTTCAACAATGTCTGCTTATGAAGATTCGAGGGTGCAGTATAGAAGTGCAATATCCACCAGCTCCCCAAATGACCAGGTTGAAGCACTCAACTGGTGAACAAAGGCATTCCTTCACAAATACCAGTGAATATTATCAAATATAAATTAGAATATAACATTAGCATCAATTTTATTTACATTTTCTGACATGGTGAGACAGATCAGATTCTGCAAGCTACATCAGATGATGAGCAGCTAGTACCACTCAAAAAAGATAACAGGTGGCCTGAACACATCCAACAAGTCCCTGAAATATTATGTTCATATTGATCATTTGGAGATGAACTAAGGCTCTCTGTGAATGGAATATTCGAGAGCAAACGAGTTGTAATTCCACACGGTCTACACCAAGCCATGCTATATCATATAGATTCAGGTCACATAGAAATGAAGAGAAAAAAAACGAGACTGGTGTGAATCCATAAATTGGTATAGCATAAATATTGAACCCAATTAGCTAATCAAGTCAAAACATATCAATTCCATCAACTTCAGTAATTGAGAGAAGCTTTCCTTCCACAAAGATTGCTTCTGAACCATGGTGCAAGACTGTGCTTGATATTTTCCATGTCCAAGGACATTGTTACATTCTGGTAACTATTTCATTATGTTTCCTTTTGTGTGACAAGTTTAAAAAATACCACTTGTGTAACAATTATTGACACATTGACTACCATATACAGGATGCCCACTGTAGCTCAACACGTTGCGTCCATACTATCATGTGACTTACAAAAGTGGTTTTTAACAACTAGAGTACTGAATTGCATTAATGCATTACCATTCAAGCTATCACTGAATCTGATATTGTATCAGTTATATTGTAGGGAAAATTTACAAAGGAAGTGTAATACTTGCAATGGTACTTTTACAAACGTTTAATGGAGCAAAAGAACTTAGATGTTGCTAGGTTACTAGTTTAATGGATCATGCAAATGAACTCTGCCTTCAAATGATCTCTCAGATATTGATGGTGTAGGCCTTTTCTCTTAAGAACAAAAATTGCATCTCAGAAATTGCTTCAATGGGTATTCAGGCTGGACTAGGTTAGAAATTTAAATGAATAGTAGGCAGACTGGCACTGTAGATCCAAAGCAACAGCTAAAGTGATACTGTCAGCAACATCTATGGCAATGCATTCAGAGCTAACCCCCTAATAAATAGTATTTTACTTCTGGCACTAACACAAATGCTTCCAGAATATTAGAGGGTTGAGACTTTCCGTAATAATGCAAATGACAGTAAGATTGATCATCACCGACATCTGTTAAGTACATGTACCCAGAAAAGTATTTCACTTTTATTAAAGACACATGTCACCACTACTTAGCATTGTAAAGCAATGTAATATTAGGTGGTTGAAAATGAAAATTTGGAAGCTTAACTGGCTTATAGTATTGCAGGCTAAAATTCAGTCATAGAGGTATGTAATATGAAAACAGGCACTTTTGGTCCAACCAATCCATGCTGAACATGATTCCAAACTTACTTTATCCCACCTGCCTGCTCCCGGCCCATGTTCCTCCAAACCTTTCCTATTCATGTACTTATCCAAAAGCCTTTTAAACAATGTAAATTGCACTCTCATCCACCATGTCCTCAGGATGTTCATTCCACATGTAAGGCTCTAGTTTTATAGATTCACAGAGTGCAAAATGGCCCTTCAGCCCATCAAGTCTGAACCAACATAATTACCACTAAAGGTGTGCTAATCCTAATTTCATGTACTTGTCCCATATCCTTGAATGTTATGATATTTGAAGTTCTCATTCAATTTTTTTAAAAAAGATTGTAAAGTTTCCAGCCTCCACTACTTTCCCGGATAGTGTCTTCCGGATTCCCACCCCGCTCTGAGTGAAAATGTTGTTTCCTGAATCTCTTGCCCCTTACCTTAAAACTATGCCTTGTCATGATTGATTCCTCAACCAAGGGGAACAGCTGCTCTCTATTCACCCTGTTCATATCCATCATAATCATATGCACCTCAATAATGTCCCTCCTCTGTCTTTTCTGCTCATTAAAAAAAAAGTCTCTAGTTTCTCCATCCCAGGCAACATCCTGGTAAACCTCCTCTGTACCCCTTGTAATGGACCAGGGCCTAGGCCCCTTTAAAACATTTCAAGCAGATAGTCCAGAACCTAACTTTTGTAGTTGCTTTAACTAGGTGTAGATGGGTATTCCAGGAGTGATGCAGCTGGCCCAACTACTCAGTTTTAAAACTAACAGAATTTATTTATACACGAACAAAAGAAAATCGAATTTAGGATAACATAAGTATTCGAAAGTCATTTGACTCTATCGCGACTTAATTATGCTGTTCCAAATACTTGCAATATCCCCATAAACACCACCTTGCCAAAAAAAATGGTAAAATTAGAGAGTGGATCAGCATGAAGCTGTTTCTTTGGGTCCAGCAGCTACTCTGGGTTCCTAGCTAAACTTGACCAGCAGCTGCAAACAGACTGCTTGCTAACATCAATCCATAAAAAAATCCTGAACATTGAGAACTGGCCGCTCCCCTTTCATTATACAAATATCTTTAAAAAAGCTTAAAGGCATTTTCAAGTAGATATTTCCGGACATGTCAGAACCTCTGCCGTTTACAACCCCTTTTGAAACTAGTTGAGAGTGTGGTGCTGGAAAAGCACAGCAGGTCAGGCAGCATCTGAATCGACATTTCTAGCATAAGCCCTTCATCAGGAATGAGGGCGATGGGCTGGGAGGCTGAGAGATAGATGGGAGGGAGCTGGAGTTGGGGAGAAGGTAGCTGAGAACGTGGTAAGTAGATGAAGGTGAGGGAGAAGGTGATAGGTCAGAGAGAGGGTGGAGTGGATAGATGGGAAAGGTGATGGACAGGTCAAGAGGGTGGTGCCGAGTTGGAGGCTTGGGACTGGGATAATGTGGGGGGAGGAGAAATGAGATAACTTGAAATCCACAATTATCCCATGTGGTTGCAGGGTGTCAAGGCTGAATATGAGGCATTGGATGCTGCCTGACTTGTTGTGCATTTCTAGCACCACGCTCTTGACTGATCTCCAGCATCTGCAGTCCTCACTTTTTTTCCTTTTGAATCAGCAAGGACAACGTAACCTTGTAAAAGGTGCAGTGTTGTTACACCTCTCTAGTGTTATCACATCCTTCCAGTACTGAGATGACCAGAACTGCAGACAGTACTCCACTTTGGGCCTACACAATAATCTGTAAAACTCCAACATTATGTCCTTGTCCTTATGCATTATGCCACAAGACATGTTTTGCTGACTTCAGGGATCAGTGAATAATGACCTCAAGATCCCTCTGTTCCTCTAAGCTACCCTAAGATATCCTAATGAAGGGCTTATGCTAGAAATGTCAATTCAGATGCTGCCTGGCCTGCTGTGCTTTTCCAGCACCAAACTCTCGACTAGTTTCAAAAAGGGGTTGTAAACAGCAGAGGTTCTGACATGCCTGGAAATATCTACTTGAAAATGCCTCTAAGCAACATAAGGCCATTCATTAAATATTCCCTCAGTATATCACCTCACACTTATCAGGATTAAATATCATCTACCACTGGTCTGAGCTATTTATATCCTCCTGTAACCTACAATCATCATCTTCACTATTAACCACTTTGCCCATCTCGGTGTTGTCTGTAAATTTGCTTAACATTCATCGATACAAACAATAATGGTCCCATTGTTGATCCTTGTTGTACACCTCTGGACACCAGCCTCCAGTCATTCAAACAGCTTTCTACATTACTCCTTGTATCCTATTACTAAGCCAGTTTCTGATCCATCTCATCAAGTTTCCCTCAATTCCATGTACTTTAACCTTTCAATTAGTCTCCCGTGTAGGACCTTGTCAAAAAGCTTTGCTAAAATCCATATAAGCTCATTAACTGAACTTTCCTCATCCACACACTTGATCACGTTTTCAAAAAAGTTCTAACAAATTTGTTAGGTATGATCTCCCTCTGAGAAAGCTGTGCTGACTATCACTAATTAACCTATGCCTTTCAAAGTGGGTATCACTTTGCTCCTTCAGAATTTTCTCCAATAGTTTCCCTACCGCTGATGTGAAACTCACCATTTTGTAATTTGGTTAATCTCTATTGCCCTTCTTGAAAAACGGAACCACATAGCTGCTCTCCCATCCACTGGCACTTCCCTGTGGCCAGAAAAGAGTTAAAAATTTGTGTCAAAAAGCAGTTCTAATATTTATAAATGACATGATGCTTTTTGGCCTGTAAATATTTTCTTAGAATGTGTACATTTGATTTTTTTTTAAGCACAAGTTATTGATCTTAAATGAATTTGCCCTGCCATTCATATATTGAACAGTCTTTGCAAATCATACTTTATCCAAGTTGCAAAGTGATTTATTAAGGGTTTTGCTTGACCTCAAAGGTAAGAAACTGCCACCTACAAGCGTTTAAATGAATATGGAAAATCTGATGAATGCGACGAGTTTAGATTAGATTAGATTCTCTACAGTGTAGAAACAGGTCCTTCGGCCCAACAAGTCCACACTGCCCCTCCGAAGAGAAACCCACCCAAGCCCATTCCCCTACCCTATATTTACCCCTGACTAACACTGTGGGCAATTTAGCATGGCCAATTCACCTGACCTGCACATCTTTGGATTGTGGGAGGAAACCGGAGCACCCAGAGGAAACCCATGCAGACACAGGGAGAATGTGCAAACTCCACTCAGACAGGCAGGAATCGAACCCAGGACCCTGGTGCCATGAAGCAGCAGTGATAACCACTGAGCCACCATGCCACCCCTTGTTAAAATGCAGATTCATAATGCTAGTGTAATCTTTGAATGCATTCTAAAATTTAGTAACATTTTAAAGTTTGTTTTGTGTTTAACCAAACTCTGTAATCGAACCAATTTTTTAAAATTTAAATTGCTATGATTTATGCATTTTTTTTGTTCATTCATAGATTGTGGTAGTTGCTGGCTGGGTCAATATTTATTGCCCATCCTTAGTTGCTATTGATAAGGTTATGGTGTGCTGCTGCTTTGAACCACAGAATTTGGTGTATTAATGGGGATGAGGATTTCAAAGTAGCAATGTTGAAGCTATTTACACTTCAGGCTGGTGAGTGGATTAGAGGGGAAATTGCAGGTGTCACAGTTACATCTGCAACCCTTGTCCTCCTCGGATATGGAAGATGCTGTCTAAGAAGCCTTGGTGAGGCTCTGCATGCAGCTTGTCAATAATATATAGCACTGCTACTGTGCGCTAGTGGCACAGGAGTGAATATTTGATGTTATGGTGTCAATCCAGCAGGTTGCTTTATCCTGAATGGTTTTGAGCTTCTTCATTGTTTTTGCAGCTGCATGCATCCAGCAAGTGGGTAGTCTTCCATCACACTCCTGAATTGTACCTTATTAGTGGTGCACAGACTTTGGGGAGTCAGGAAATTAGTTACACATTGCAGAATTCCTAGCCTCTGACCCTCTGTTAAAGCTACAGAATTTGTATGATTGATCCAGTTCACTTTCTGGTCAATGGTAACCTCTCAAATGTTAATAGTGGCTAATTTAGCTGCGATAATGCCATTGAGATTTAAGGGATGATATTTAGATTCTCTCTTGTTATTCATTGCCTGGCATTTGTGTGGCATAAATGTTACTTGTGGCTTATCAGCCTGTGTCTGGACATTGTCCAGGTCTTTCTGAGTTTGAACATAGAATGCTTCAGTGCCTGAGTTATAATGATGGCGAACATTGTGTAATTGTTATGTCTCATTGGGGTAACACTCTGGAAATCAATCCTGTTTTTAATATCACTGCAAAAGTTTTAAAAATTATCAAAGTACACAAAGTCCTCAATTTACCTCCTGGCAAAGCTCAGGTTAACACATTCCAGGCTTATGTACTTAACAAGAATCACTATGTATTGGAGATAAATAGCTTCTAACCACAGGTCAACAATTATGAACTGTTATTGTTCAACTCTTGTATTTAAAACTCTAATGCCATTCTAAACCCTGGCTACAGAGCCAAAACAATATTGGTAGGAAAAAAACTGATGAAATAGTTTAATAGCATTGTTCCTCAGACTTTGATGTGTTCTCCACCACCTGTGCACAGAATGATTGGTTCACAAACTACAAGAAGTCTCTGGACTTCTTGGTTAAAAGCAATGGGTTTTGAGAACTTATGAGAGAAAATATGGCTTTCTTCAGGCTTTAGATAATTGATAGGAGAGAGACATAACAAACACCATTTGTCCTTTCAACAGTCAGCATCATTCATACCCACATTCTGTTCAGCTGTCCAGAAGCTAATCAGATAATTGTTGTCAGGTTGATGACATTGAACATCCACAAACCAATCAGCAACTTGTTGCTGGCTGAATCTTACATTGTATACATCCTAGTACCATCCTATCTACTAACAGCTTTTTCCATTGCTTGAACAAAACAGTAATGGAAACATAATTCCAATGAGTTTCAATAATTTGCTTTTTAAAAGTGCAGCAGCCACTTCCATAATCCTTGGTTTCAAAACAGCCCTTTTGCATTTCAGACAACAATCTAAGATAAAGTTAAATTTAAAGCTTCAGTCTTTATACATTCATAAGCGAGCATCCCCATTTATGACCTTATGGTGGAGGGAATGTCATTGATAAAACAGCTCAAGCTGGTTAGCCCTAGACACTACACTGAGAAATTCTTGCAGAGATGTTCTGGAATTATGGTGACTAACCTCCAACAACCACAGCTGCATGACTCCAACCATTGAAGAGTATTTCCCTAATTCTCAATGAGTCAAGTTCTGCTTGGGTTCCACTCGATCAAATGCATCCTGATCTCAAAGACTGTCAGTCTCTCCTCACCTCTGGAATTCAGTTGTTTTCTTCATGTTTGAGCCAAAGCTGTAATGAGGTCAAGAGATAGATGAATATATTATTGCTAAGCAGGTGCTACTTGATAGCACTGTTGATAATCTCTTCTATCACTTTCCTAATGATTGAGAGTAGACTGATGAGGTGATAATTGGCCGGATTGGATTTGTTCTGCTTTCTGCGTGCATGATATACCTAGGCAATGTTCTGCATTGTCAAGAAGATGTTAGTGTTTGTAGCTTTATTGCAAATTTGACTAGAGGCACCACTAGTTCTAGAGAACAAGTCCTCAGTACTGCTGGAATATGATCAGGGGTCATGCTTTTGCAGAATCCAGTGCCTTCAGTCATTTCTTGTTATTGCATGGAATGAATTGAATTGGCTGAAGACTAGCATCTATGATGCTGGGAACCTCCATAGGATCATCCTCGCCACACTTCTGGCTGATAATCATTGCATATACGACAGTCTTGCCTTTCGCAACTGATATGTTGGCTTCTCCTAAGATTGAGGATGGGAATACTTGTATAACCTGCTCCTCTAGGTGATTTGTTCAACTGCTCACCAATATTCATGACTGGATGTGGCAGGACTACAGTTGCTTGTGGAATCATTTAGCTCTGAAAGCTTTCCTGAAGAAGGGCTCATGCCTGAAACATCGATTCTCCTGCTCCTTTGATGCTGCCTGACCTGCTGCGCTTTTCTAGCAACACATTTTTAGCTCTGATCTCCAGCATCTGCAGTCTTCACTTTTTCCTCGAATCATTTAGCTCTATCTATTACATGCTGTTAATGCTGTTTGTACACAAGTTATTCCATGTTGTAACTTTTACCAGTTTGACACATTTTGCTATGCTACTTTCTTTCACTCTTCATTGAACTATTGTTGATCCCCTGCTTCATGGTGATGGTAGAATAGGGAATATGCCAGGCTTGATACTGTAGATTGTATTTGAGTTCACTGCTCCTACTGCTGGCAGTTATGATAGTCATATGCTGCACTGAATGTAACAATTGTCAGAGTAGATAATCTGAAGCAAATATAGTTCACTCCAATGTGGAGTGACACGCTAGCTGAACAATTGTATAATCACTTAATTTCCCACTTGCAGCCACCAGTTCAGGCACTAACATTGTATGCACCTTAGAGGCCAGCTTAGAAGCATGATTAGCATGTGGAGAGGCAGCGAGCGGAGTGTACTGCAGCTGGGATAGGAGTCAAAGGCTTCAGTCTCCAGAGTTTGAAAAGCATTTTATGTTCCATGCAAGAGATTATTAGACTACATTACGCCTCCTGACATTTTAATTAATGGATTAATTGATTAATGAAAATATATAGCAGTGTTTTGCAACATCAGTACTTCAGCCTCAGCTGTGTACAATCTTTATCAATGACATAGATGAAGGGATCAAGTGAAATACTGATGTCACAAAAATAAGTGAGAAGGTAACCTGTAAAGAGGATGGAAAGAAAATACAAAAGGATTTGATCAATTAAGTATATGAGAAGAACATTACAAATGGAATATTTGGAGAAAATTTTCTAATCACACAACACTAGGTTATAGTCCAACAGGTTTAATTGGAAGCACACTAGCTTTCGGAGCAACCATCCTTCATCAGCATACAATCACCTGATGAAGGATCGTCGCTCCGAAAGCTAGTGTGCTTCCAATTAAACCTGTTGGACTATAACCAGGTGTTGGGTGATTTTTAACTTTGTACACCCCAGTCCAACACCAGCATCTCCAAATCATGTCCACAGGAAAAGTATACATAGAACTTTGGATTGAGAGGAAAAGAGATACTGAATCTAGTGAGAATTTTGTTTTGGATTTGATGTTAATCCCTAAGCAAATACCAGGAATTGAACTGTTAAACATCCTGTAATCATGTAATTAGCATTTATATTCCTTGATTCTGATTGGCAGATTGTGAAGGCAACTGTTTGCGTTTCGTATGCATTTCAATTTTCATTAGATTAAAGAATATTGCATTTTGGTCAGTATAATTTATTTAAATTCCAGATCCGTAGTGCTCTGAATTTAATTGTCTGTTTGTATTATAGACGATACTTATTTTCAGAACACACTGGAGATTTCCATCAAGTGCAGTAGAATAATGTAAATTTGATGTCCTGTGCAAAGCTGCCAGAAATAAATTTTTGAACCAGCTGTCATACACTAACGTTTTTCAGCAGCTGCCTACCTTTCATCTTAATTTTCCACAATCCATCTATCTAATCCACAAGCAATATATCCTAGACTGAGTACTATTGCATCACATATTTGTTGAAACTCTAGAAGACACAATTGATGTCTACTCTAGCACCTTTATTACTGAAGTGATAACTTTATTGAGTTATGATTTCCGCAAATTGCTGCAAAAGTGTATTTGATTGATTTGTAATTATGCAGGTGGTGGAAAACTTAGTAACAAATTTAAGCTGTGTAATTAAAAGTGAATTGCATCTTGCTTCAGCAGGCATGCTAGACAACATTTGATGAAGGCTATTTTAAGGATGGCACATTCAGTCTCAAACTCTGCAAAGGATATGAGCCCTAACAATATTGTGGCAATAGCCATGCTTTAGGCCAATCTGTATCACTACAGCCACAATGCTGCCATCTACCTACTAATGTGGAATAATGTCCAGAGATTTATAAAAAATAGGACAAGTCCTTTTAGGGCCTTTGGACGTTGGTGAGGTCCCTTACTCTGGACTGGTAGGTATGAGTCTAAGTCCAACTGAGCCAATTGCTATGCTGTCAGCCCAAATCTTTAATCTTCAGAAAAGTAATGGAAGGGGTTGTCAACAGGGTTTTCAAGCAGTAATTGCTCAGCTGACTGATGCTACTCTGCCTTCCCCTTTTCCATTTGGGATATTCATTAATATATATGTCCTGAAATATTTAATTCTTAGTCCTTGTTTTTTGTAGCCATGTCTCAGCAATCCGACTATGTCTGATACTTCACAATGCATACGTGGCATCTGTAAACGTAGGGTCCTGGAATAATTTGACCTGTTGCATTAATGTTCAGATTAACTTTAATCATTTGCTAATTTTGCATGTTTCATTGTAAATAACAAAGAAATAATTGAACAGTTTTCATAGTGTGCTCAGCAGTTTGCAAGTCATACGCATGACTGCTCTGAAATCCATCTTATGAAACTATCATTGGTGACACAGTAAGAAAATACAGAGAAAGCACACACAGTTTCTTCTGTAAAAAATTAAAAGAAATGTTAAGTAAGCAATGGTAAAAAGATTAGATATCACTAAAAGTATTAAAACTCATCAGCCTAGACACTAATTTTTTTATTGACTGACTTTGAATGATTTTAATGTGTTGGATTTTCCCACTCCGGACTGATACGGGCAATGGCAAGGAAGCAAATGACATCAACAAACCACAAGCCTAACCACTGCATTATGCTGCTGTCGGTCCAACTCTCACACCACTTCAGCCCTTCAAGACTTGACTATGGAGCTCAAGATCAGCTAGGACTTGCATGCTTCCACCAGATTGCTTTGTGCACAGGGATGTACATGCATCTTATGATTCTCATTTGATTGCTTATCACTTAATTGTTTTACCATTGTTTGAATGCAGCAACCTTTGTAGTTTGCAATTTTTTTTTAGCAAGGGGTGTGATGGGCAATTTGTCATATAAAGAGCATTTGATTGTCAAGGGGTGAACATATCAATGTTGACCACTGTGCTACATCAAAGTCACATCTATAACGAGTGCCAACAGCTTACACAACAAACACATTGCATGTATTTCAAACAAATGACCATATCTGGAAGTCAGAAGGATGGTCAAGGGGTCCACAGTCAAAGGCTGCCATCATAGTCCGATAACAGGTTCAGCGGACCCCAGAGTAGTGCCATGACTGCAGTCAGTCAGGCATTTGATCCCAGCAAAGTCCACGTCTCTGTCTGCTTGTAGTACGAAGGTTGGACTATGGTTGATTCTGCATTATCAAGTATAATCAATCCAGGGATTATATGTATGTCAGTCAGGGACTGTGGAGACATCATAGAATCATTCCAATATGAAGCAGGCCACTTCGCTGATTGAGTCCATCCAGACCTACCCCTTTACTCTATCTTTGTAACTCAGTATTTCCTGAGCCTGCATATCCCCTGGATACTATGGAAAATTTCAGCATGGCCAATCCACCTAATCTGCACACTTTTAGACTGTTGGAGGAAACTACAGCACTTGGTGGAAACACATGCAAACTCCACACATACAGTCACCTAAGGCCAGAATCGAGCTCATATCCCTGGCGCTGTGAGGCAGCAGTGCTAACCATTTGGACCACCATGCCACTCGTGTTTGGGGGTTGCTGGCTGCACCAATTTTTCTTGTAATAAAACAAAAGAAAGATTGAGTATGATGAAAGTAGGTTGAGGTGGAGTTATGCAAGAGCAGGGGAGGTGATGAGGTTTCACCAGTGAGTAAATTGAAAGTGCAGGGGTCAGGAAGGGTAAATGGTTTGGGAGGATGAGGTAGGTGAGAACCATTTAGTGAATATGATCCATTCATTAGGGAGACGTGTAGGCTGTGACCCTTAGAGGAATGTGTTTGTAGTGTCAAAGTTTGTGATTGGTTGCCCTGTGAATGAGAGGTGGCAGAGATATGATGCCCTTGCAGAGCACAGAAGTTCATTGACTTTGTTCGTGCACTGTTATGCATTCCGTTTTACTCCTAATGCAGCACTGACCTTGGATCTAGGCTCACTGTAACTGTAGTGTGATTTCCTGTACGGATCAGCGTGTTTCAAATAGGTCAGTCAAATGGCATCACCTGCCATAATAGCCTCGGAAGCAGCTGTTCCCTCAGTCACTGCTGCAGATGTCAGATCAGCCTTTTTGAGAGTGAAGCCATGGAAAGCAACTGGCTCAGATTCTGCATGTGCCACCTAGCAGGAATATTCACTCCTATTTTTAATCTCTGATCTTAAATCTTTAATCCCATCTTTAATCGTTTGATCCAAAGTCGCCACCTGCTTCAAGAAGACCACCATCATCTCGTTACCAAAGAAAACTCATGCAACATGCCTCAATGACGAATGCCTAGTAGCCTCGACCTCCATAATTATGAATTGCTTCCAGAGGTTAGACATGGCTGATATCAACTTTAGCCTCCCAATCTGCCTTGATCACTTGCAATCCACCTATCGTCACAACAGGTGCACAGTAGATGCCATTTCCCTGGCTCAACACTCATCCTTGGAACATCTAATCAACAAAGATATGTATGTCCGGGCCCTACTCATTAACTATACTCCATCATCAACACTGTGATTCCAACAGTGCATTTGCCAAGACCTAGGTCTCTCTCTCTGCCCCCTGCAAGTAGATCGTTGACTTCCTGACCTACAATCAGTGAGAATAGGCAATAACACCTCCTCCATGACCACCCTCCGCACCGGCGCACTGCAAGACTGCATACTTAGGCAGAAGTAGGTACTGCAGCTGCTGGAGATCAGAGTCGAGATTAGAGTGGTGCTGGAAAAGCAGAGCAGGTCAGGCGGCATCCGAGGAGCAGGAAAATAGACGTTTTGGGCAAAAGCCTTTCATCAGGAATCAGGCTTTTCCAGCACAACTCCAATCAAGGCTGCATACTCAGTCTGTTACTGTACCCCTGGAAATTCGTGACTGTATGGCTAAATTTCATCCCAACTCCATCTATAAGTTTTCTGATGACTTATTGTAGACTGGATCACAAACAATAACATGTCAGAGTGCTTGGTGGCATGCTGTAAAGATAACAACCTTTCCCTCAACATCAGCAAAATGCAAGATCTGGTCATTGACTTCAGAAAGCAAGGTGGAGGGCATTCCCCCCTTTCTATATGAATGGAGTTCAGGTGGCGATTGTTGATGGTGTCAAGTTCCAAGCAGTGGTAATCACCAACAATCTGCCCTGACTCACATACATTATTGCAATAATCAAAAAAGCACAGCCATGCCTCTATATCCTCAGGAGATTAAAGAAATTTGGGATGCAAAATGAGTGGAACAACCAGTATTCCCACTCATTGAGAGAGAGGCTCCTTCCTCTTCTTACACCCATGCTCTCTGCCCATTTATGCACTGATATGAATCCAGGAGCCTCTGCATCTTTTATGATTTGTGCTCATTACTCATGCATGTTCCAGACAGTTTGTGTTGGCAGCATATTGTTCTGATATGAAGATCAAACCCCTCTGCCAATTAAAACTAAAACACCCAGAGAAGCTAGCCTCTCCTCATAATCTGTTAAAAAGATGAGGGAGTGAAAGAAAATCTCTGATTTCCACTGTGTAAAGAAATAAAAATTATTTTCCTAACTCGAACGGTGAACATTATACAAAAACTATTAATAAATCTCAGCCCCCTTTTTCTTAACTAATCACTAGTTGACCCCAACTCCATTAAAATGCTGCACCAATAACACAATTTCTGAACACTAAATTAACAATCTCTCAAAATCCATACAGTCTCTTGTGCTGCTTCCTTCCATCCTCCCGAATCTGCTGTTTCCTTCTGAGTTTGCTGTCTTCTCCCTGGGCCATCTTTCATCATTGTTTTTACTGTGTGTATCTTTATGTAAAATTCTTTAATATAAGGTGCTTTTTGAGATTCCTTTCAGAGCTATTCAGGGCTGTTGGCTCTCTTTTAGTGGTAGTTGCTCTCCCTCTGATTTTCATCCGCACTCATTTTTATACCCGATTACACCTGAAATTCTTTTTGTCAGATTGGTTTCAGGCTGTCAATATCAACAGATTTTAACTTCAAATGGCTTTGACAGCTGAGTGTTTAGTTTAAATCAATTGGACAGATTTGATTTGTTGACAAAACAATAACCAAAACTCAGGTCAAAACATGTGACGCTGGAAAAGCACAGTCGGTTAGGCAGCATCTGAGGAGCAGGAAAATTGACATTTTTTGCATAAACCTTTCATGAAGAATGTGGGGAAAGTCCAAGGCGGCTGAGGAAGGGGCTGGGAGGAAGGTAGCTTGGAAGGGATAGGTAGATGAAGGTGGGGAGTGATGGTGATAGGTTGGAGTAGAGAGTGGAGCGGATAAGTGGGAAGGAAGATGGACAGGTAGGACAGTTCAAGAGGGCATTGCCAAGTTGGATCATTAGACGTGGGATAAGGTGGGGAGGGAGGGGAGATGAGCAAAATGGTGAAATTGACATTAATGCCCTGTGGTTGGAGGGCCCAAGGTGGAAGATTAGGCGATCCTCCTCCAGGCATCGGGTGGCTTGGATTTTGCAGTGGAGAAGACCCAGGCATGCATATCCTTGGCAGAATGAGAGAGAGAGAGTTGAATGGTCGGCCACACAATGGTGGGGTTGTTGGGTGCGTGTGTCCTGGAGATGTTCCCTGAAGCTGGCGTCCTGTCTCCCCAGTGTAGAAGAAGCCACATTGGGAACAACAGACACAGCAGATGAGGTGTTTGGATATGCAGCAAAATCTTGAAGTGGAGGAGATGCACTGGAGGGTATTGTTGACCAAGTGGGAGGTGAAATTCTGGTGCTTGAAGTATTCGAGAATGGAATTTCTTCTCCTGGGAGCAGATATAGTGGAGGCAGAGGAATTGGGAGTAAAAGATCGTGTTTTTATGGGTGAGAGTTGTGTGTGTGTGTGGGAGGGGGTGGTGGGAGGAAGTGTATCCAATGTAGCTGTGGGAGTCAGTGAGTTTGAAGTAGATGCCTGTGTGATGTTTATCTTCTTGTACCTTGTTACCATTTTGTCCCCCTTGGTCCATGAACTCCCCTAATACATTCGGGACACCACCCACACCCTCCACCTCATCTATGACTTTCGGTTTCCCAGCTCCCAGTGCCTCATCTTAACCATGGACATCCAGTCACTGTACACCTCCATCCCCCATGGCGAAAGCCTCCAAACTCTCAGTTTCTTCCTATTCCGCTGACCCAACCAGTACCTCTCCACTGACACAGTCACTCGATTGGCTGAATTGGTCCTTACCATCAACAACGTCTCCTTTGAATCCTCCCACTTCCTCCAGACCAAAGGGGTGGCCATGGGCACACATATGGGCCTCAGCTATGCCTCCCTCTTCATCCGGTACATGGAAGAGTCCATCTTCCACAGCTAAATGGCACCATTCCACACCTTTTCCTTCACTGCATTGACGACTGTATCAGTGCTACCTTGTGCTCCCAGGAGGAGGTCGAACAATTCATTGACTTCACGAACACCTTCCACCCTGACCTCCAGTTCACCTGCACTATCTTGGACACCTCCCTCCCCTTCTTGGACCTCTCCAACTCCATTCCTAGTGACCGACTCAACATAAACACCTACTTCAAACCCACCAACTCTGATAGCTACCTGTACTACGTGTCCTCACGCCTGCCCTCCCCTAAAAACCCTATCCCTTACTCCAAATTTCTTCACCTCTGCCGTATCTGCTCACAGGAGGAGAAATTCCACACAAGTTGGCCTCCTTCTTCAAGGACCACAATTTCCCCTCCCACGTGGTCAACAATGCCCTCCAAGTGCAATGAGGATAGCACCCACCCCCTCCTCCCCACCTCCCCCAGGCCCACACCTTACCTCGCAGCTCCATCCCAGGCCCCAAAGAATCCTTCTACATTCGGCAAAGATTTTCCTGTACGTCCAACACCATCTACTGTGTCCTTTGCTCCCGACGTAGACTACTCTACACTGGGGAGACAGGACGCCAACTTGTGGATCATTTCAGGAAACATAGAATCCCTGCAATATGAAAACAGGCCATTTAGCCCAACAGATCCACACCAATGCTTGGAAAAGTAACCCACACAGATCCATTCCCCTACCCTATTTCTCTACATTACCCCCTGACTAATGCACCTAGCCTACACATCTCTGAGCACTATGGGCAATTTAGCATGGCCAATTCACCTAACCTGCACATGTTTAGACTGTGGGAGGAAACGGGAGTACCCAGAAGAATCCCACACAGACATGGGGAGAATGTGCAAACTCTGCACCGCCGTCCGAGGCTGGAATTGAACCCGAGTCTCTGGCATTGTGAAGCAGCAGTGGTTAACCATTGAGCCACTGTGGCACCCTAAACATCTCAAGGATACACGCACCCTACAACCCCACCACCTTGTGGCCGGCAATTTCAACTCCCCTCCCACTCCACCAAGGGCATGCAAGTCTTGAGCCTTCCCCATTGCCAATTCAAGCCACCTAACACCTGGAGGAGCAATAGCTCTTCTTCCACCTTGGGATGCTCCAACCATAGGGCACCATTGTCAATTTCACCATTTTTGCTCATATCCCCTTCTCCCACCTTATCGCAGGTCCAACGCTCCAACTCAGCACCCCCCCCGAACTGTCCTACCTGTCCATCTTCCTTCCCACTTATCCACTCCACCCTCCGCTCCGACCTATCACCATCACTCCCCAACCTCCATTTATCTATTATACTCTCAGCTCCCTTCCCCCAGCCCCACACCCCTCTCATTTATCTCTCAACCCTCTTGGCACATCCCCACATTTCTGATGAAGACCTTATGCTTGGAACTTCAACTCTCCTTCTCCTCGAATGCTGCCTGACCTGCTATACTTTTCCAGTGCCACAACTTTTGTCCAGAGCAGTGAGGTTGTTGGGTCCGTGTGTCCCAGAGATGCTAGGACAGCATGGTGGCTCAGTGGCTAGCACTGTTGTCTCAGCGCCAGGGACATAGGTTTGATTCCTGCCTCGGGTGACCGTGTCGAGTTTGCACGTTCACCAGCGTCTGCAGTCCACACTTTCTCATAACCAAAACTCAGGTATCCATTTAACAGCTCTATATACTGGCAGCATTTGCTGGACCTTAAGCTCAGAAAAGCACTTTCTGTCTTAAGGGGGACCATACATTTCTTCTCAACTCACTGACACCCTACCTCCCCCTACTTAAAAATGAACCACCATAATGAAAAATGGCTTCACTTTTGATTTTTGCTCTAAATCTAAATACCACTATTACAAAATGCATTTGTCAGTAATCTAACGTTACACATTCCTTACTGATTCTGCATACATAATACATAACTTTTGGACTGTACCAGTTCTACCTTTCTATTCATTTTCTTTTAAGTCTGTGATAATGCATCTGCAATAGCATTTTTCCAACCTGCCCCATATACAATTTGTAAATTAAAAGCCTGTAATATCAGACTCCATTGAAATAGTCTTGAATTTTTGTCCACTGGATAAAAATTTGTCTTTCCCAAAAAATGAGAGGGTTGTGATTGATGTATTCAAGCATCTCCGAAATATTGTTCATAATGTAAACCTTAAAATGCTGGAAGGCTAGGACTAAATTCAATGGTGGAATATTCCTCTGATGGATATTGAGGTTCTTTGAAAAGTCACCAGTTGGCCGTTCAAGTCTATCATCATGTTCCTGCATCAATACAGCTTCAACCTCTATATCATTGGCATCGATAGCAATTTTAAAGGTTTTTATGAAGTTTGGTGTGGCTAAAACTGGTGCAGTGGTCAGTATGCTTTCAAATTTTCAAATGCCTCCTGGCAGTGTTTCATGAACCGAAATTTTGTGTTCTTTCGCAAATCCAATATGCTGCTGAAGTTTGGTACGAACGTCCGGTAGAATCCGTACAGTCCAAAAATCGAAGGACCTCTTTCTTCGAGGATGATTGTAGAAAGTCCTAGATGGCCTTCATCTTCATGTTTAGTGGGGTAATTCTTCCATGTCTTATGTTGTGTCTCAAAAACATCTCATCTGCCTTCGTGAATTCAGACTAAAGATACATGTAACAATAATATATCATAATCAAAACAAAAAGGGCTGGTCTCTTCTCCACAAGAACCTCCAAGACTATGTCTGCAAAGCAAGGAGCTAATTTGCCTTTTAAGGCCATTTCCTCAGTGATGATGGTGGAGCAGGCATAGTTCTGGGATTCCAGTGTTTCAACTATGCAGCTGGACTTGAAATATGATCCTAGCGCTGTGAACCCTGAAGCACTGTGTGTTTGCACAAAATGGGCACTGAAAAGCCCAGTTGCATAATTATTAGATGAAGTGGGGTTGGTGGGGTGGTGGGAGGGGGTGGGGAGGAGGAGAGGAATCATCACTGTGAAGCAGAGTAAACTGGATACCATGAAGCTCCTGCAAAAGTGCAATTTATTTCAAAATCAGAAAATTCATCCTTATGTCTTTCCTTCTGTTTTGCTTTGTGCCTGTTTATTCCATAATAGTACAGATATTTTTCAACATAGAGTGTCTGATCTTACAACTCAGTTAAAACAACAGTGGTTCTACGGTACACATTGCATTTTATATAATATATATAACATTGGAGGTACATAGTGACATGGCAGATGGTGAAATTTGAATTCAATAATAATCTGGAATGAAGAGTCTAATGATTCAATTGTTGGAAAATCCTATTTGTCTCCCCAATCTTCATTAGGAAAGGAAAATGTCATCCTTTCATAGTCTGACCCACATGTGACACCAGACCCATAAAAATGTGGTTGACTCTTAACTGCCTTCTGGGCAATTAGGGGTGGGCAATAATTGCTGGCCTGGCCAGCATGACACTCATCCCATGGATGAAATAAAAACATACAGCCTCACTGTGATCTCTGTCTTCATCAATGTTAAACTTAAATTGCTGGAATCTTTCCATGCAGCTTCAGATAATTTAAATCCTTTAGCTGCTGCTCTCTTGTGTTAAATGGAATGCATGTGGCAGATCCCCAGAAATCTCAACTCTGTGGAGTGGCTGCAATATGAGCAATTCCTCTTTACACACTTAAATATTCACTTAGCTAATTTATTATCCAGTGGATAAATGATGTTGTTGGTGTGATACTGTAACAAATATCAGAAAACTTCAAATATCTTATGATGTAGCTAGATTCCATTGTTGCTAACAGATAAATTCATCACCTGGGGACATGTTTTGTTGAAAGTAAAGTAATTCAAAATGCTGATACTAGGAATACTATATAAAATTGTGTTAGCTTTTACAAAACAACACAAGTTGAAACCGTATGACATTATCCTTTAATGGTGGTTGTTCCTGTGATACAGCTCTAAATCTCTGTCAGCGAATAGTGCGGCAAAAATGAAAACAATTTTGTTTGCTCTGTTGCCTGTTTTGAAGAACAATTCAGCTAATACCAATTCTCTGTTCTTTCTTCACATTCATGCATTTTTTTTTTCCTTCAACCTATTTATCCCACTTGCTTTTAGGAGCCTCATTTAAACCTGTATCTACCACCCTACCAAACTGTGTATTCTAAAAGTTGCAAAAAAATAAGTTCCTCATGTAGTCTCTTTTCTTAAAGCTATGGTCTGTTGAGGTTACTGACTGTTCAATCAATGAAGACAATTTATCTTTGGTTACCTGATTTCTTGATTTCTTCCTGATTTCAAGCCCCTCTAACATATTTCTCCTTAGCCTTCTCTGCTTGTAAGGAGCACAATTCCAGTTCACCCAGTCTGTCCATCATCCTCATCCTTGGAACTAGTCAAACAAAAATCTTCTCTGCTCTCATAAAAGCCTTCATCATCATCTTAAAATATGATACCCAGAAATGGTTACAGTACCTCACCTGGGGCTGAATTCGTGTACCACCAAGGTTTGGTGAAAATTCCAGGCAATTACATTCTGCAGCTTTGTCTGTAAATGCCAGGATCACGAATGTGTTTTAAGTGATTTTGTTTTCTCCATCCTTGTTGCCATCTTAAAAGTTTTGTGGAGAAATGCCCCAGGTGTCAATGTGCTTGTACATCTGAGCAAAATTGTATTTTAAATGAGAGTGTGGTGCTCGAAAAGCACAGTAAGTCAGGCAGCATCTGAGGACCAGGAGAATCAATGTTTCGAGCATAAGGCCTTCATGAGGGCTTCTCATTCCTGAATGAGAGACGTTGATTCTCCTGTTCCTCAGATGCTGCCTGACCTGCTGTGCTTTTCCAGCAACACTCTCTCATCTCTGATCTCTCAACCTTATAGTAATAGTTGAATATGCAAAAGAAAAGCCCCTGCCTGATTGGCCGTTCTGGCTGTCTGATCACTGCTATCAATTGCACAATGTTTAGTCACACAAATTTATTGTTTGAGCTTTTGTAGTTTCAGCTACTGAAACTTCAGTGGATCTTGGATGATTGACACTTGAATTCCCTAAGGAAGGAGTTTATTTAGCATAGTGGAAAGTTTTGAATGAATTACATGTTTTTAAAACTGCTTTTTCCACCTATGACTGTCACTATAGGAACTATTACTTCCAAGGACTTTATTGTGACTGAATGGGCATGGGGGTGTGGGTATTTTGGGAGTTATACTTTGGTTGGAAGGTCATGAAAAGCCAAGGAGGTTGCTTGGGGGTGGGACACAGAGTGTGTCAGGTTGAGGGGTAAGGGCTGGAAGCTCTTCTCTCTTTTTTGCAGGAGTGTAGTTTCAACACAATGCTGTAGACATCTTAGACAGTTCACCTGACAGTTAGCAATCCCTCTAATCACGTCAAAACATTTTCTGAACTTCAGTCCACATTCATCCCCACACTCTCAAAATGAAGATCCCATCTTCTGTGACACTTTCTCCAAAACTGGAGATTTTCCAGATTCCTACCACCTGTCTTAAGGATGAAAATTCAGGCCTATGTTTTCACATCTGTGGGAGTTAAACGTAGCAATTATTGAAGAGATCCTTATAATGAAGCCAAGCCTAACGCATTATACAGTAAGGTGTTTGTAAATTTCTGTTGTTCTCAGTATTTATAATGAGCGATCAACTTTAAATATATATTGGCCTAATTGACTATAGATGATAAACACATTTATTATTTGACAATAGGCCTGCAGGAAATTAATTTTTAATAATTTAAGGTACTGAATATTTTGGATTTGCAATGTTTTGCAGATTTGAAGAAAAGCAATGCCTCTCTCACATTTATTTCTTTCACCAGATTGTGGATGGAAAACTCTGGTTTCAATTCGACTGTGGGAGTGGGCCTGGCATTGTGGGAATTTCGGGCAGAACAGTTAATGATGGGAATTGGCACACTGTCTTTCTGGATCTCAACAAGAATTTTACAAGCCTTGCACTCGATGACAGCTACGTGGAACGCCGATGGGCTCCTTTCAATGTTCATATCCTCAGTATTGACAACTACATCTATTTTGGGGCCCAGGTTCCAGCTTCTCGTGGCTTGTTAAGCCATAAGAGTGCACAGGTTCTTGGTGGGTTTCAAGGATGCCTGGACTCAGTTGTCCTTAATGATAATCAGTTACCACTCCAAAACAAGCACAGTCACTTTGCAGAAGTGGTTGGTCTGACAGAACTGAAACTTGGTTGTGTATTGTATCCAGACACTTGTGCAAGAGAACCATGCCAGAATGGAGGAACCTGTGTAAGCCAACCATCTGGTGGTAAGTTGTTATATTGTAGCTTTAAATTCCACTAGACATTGAAGGAAATAATAAGTTATACAAGTCTTATGAACATTGACATTTTTACAGGCATAGAATCAATATACGATAAGCAAATTCTGTTTGTGAGCAAATCACTTTTAAGTAAATTTCAGACTAAAATTTAGTAAAACTTGCTAAGTTTGAGCATGATTTGGTAAGCAGACACCATAAGTGTCATGCCCTTATGTTTATCACAATTGTATGACGCAGAAGTAATTCTGAAGGTACTTAGCACAATAATTTGGGCTAATGAATTGCAAATTAAATCATTGCATTTTTTTTGAAAAATGGAAAAATGATTTAACAGCAATTCATAAAATTTATTTTAACGGAAGTCATTTCTATTGTTTGTCATTTATGAAATTTGTGTTATTCAGTCTGAAACATTGTAAAATATTAGAAAATTACATCAGCCAGTACTGACATGATTGCAACTTGAGCCTTGTACAGTAATAGCACTTGCATCTTCCAAAATTTATGCTGATAACATAATTCAAATTAAGTTCTATTCTCACACTCCTTTTGTATATAGGTCACAAGTTCTAAGGCTTGTTCCCAGCTCAGTACGAATTATCTGACTTCAGCAGCATGATGTAGAAATTCTATTTTTGGCCGAAATAATCAGACCTCAAAAAGAGAAAGGATCCAAGGATTTCTGCAACCAACCAATAATCCTGTTGAAATGGATATATTTGTATGAGATAAGAACAGGTTCGGTCTTGGTTGTAATACTTAGAGTCATAGAGATGTACAGCATGGAAACAGATCCTTTGGTCCAACCCGTCCATGCCGACCAGATATCCCAAACCAATCTAGTCCCACATGCCAGCACCCTGCCCATATCCCTCCACACCCTTCCTATTCATATACCCATCCAAATGCCTCTTAAATATTGCAATTGTACCAGCCTCCACCACATCCTCTGGCAGCTCATTCCATACATGTACCACCCTCTGCGTGAAGAGGTTGCCCCGTAGGTCTCTTTTATATCTTTCCCCTCTCACCCTAAACCTGTGCCCTCTAGTTCTGGACTCCCCGACCCCAGAGAAAAGACTTTGTCTATTTACCCTATCCATGCCCCTCATAATTTTGTAGACCTCTATAAGGTCACCCCTCAGCCTCCCACGCTCCAGGGAAAACAGCCCCAGCCTGTTCAGCCTCTCCCTGCAGCTCAGATCCTCCAACCCTGGCAACGTCCTTGTAAATCTTTTCTGAACCATTTCAAGTTTCACAACATCTTTTCGATAGGAAGGAGACCAGAATCGCATGCAACAGTGGCCTAACCAATGTCCTGTACAGCCGCACCATGATCTCCCAACTCCTGTACTCAATACTCTGACCAATAAAGGAAAGCATACCAAATGCCTTCTTCACTATCCTATCTACCTGCGACTCCACTTTAAAGGAGCTATGAACCTGCACTCCAAGGTCTCTTTGTTCAGCAACACTCCCTTGGACCTTACCATTAATTGTATAAGTTCTGCTAAGACTTGCTTTCCCAAAATGCAGCACCTCGTATTTATCTGAATTATACTCCATCTGCCACTTCTCAGCCCATTGGCCCATCTGGTCCAGATCCTGTTGTAATCTGAGGTAACCTTCTTCACTGTCCACTACACCTCCAATTTTGGTGTCATCTGCAAACTTACGAACTGTACCTCTTATGCTCTCATCCAAATCATTTTAGGAGTCTGCTCTTAACTGTGAGCTCTCATATATGAATTAGGCTTTTAATGAGTTATCAGGAATGTTTAGTAAAATGAAGGACAATGGAACCTTAAGGATTGGAAAAAATTAATTGGGCACAAACTTTTAACCGAAAAAGAGGTTCAAGTTGTTAGCAAAGGTTGACTAGTCATGTGCAACAGTTTTCATAACATTATGCATTTTAGACTGTTTTGCAGTTGACAAATACTTTCTTTCATAGGTTTTTGACACATTTATTCCACTCTTGCATTTGTAAACTTTGAATTTACCAATGGCAATCAAAAACATAGTACCCATACTGATATTGCCCTTGTGCTCGGGTTGAAAGAGGTGTCCAGGCGTAGCCTCCTGATTTTCCCAACTCTTTGTTAAAATATACAATTCAGACATGGGGTATTTGGAAATTAACCCTTGAAGTAATTTACAAGTTAGGAAGGCTAATGCAATGATTCATTTTGATAGGAATAAAAGCAGGGATGTACTTCTGGTCTGACCACATTTTGGAGTATCGTGTGCAGTTTTGGACCCTATATCTCAGGAAGGATGTGCTGGCCTGGAGCATGTTTAGAGGAGGTTCATGAGAATGGTCCCAGGAATGAAAAGTTTAACATATGAGGACTCTGGGTTTATACTCGATGGAGTTTAGAAGGATGAAGGAGGATCTAATTGAAACGGACAGAATACTGAATTACAGAGCAGATGTTGGGAAAATGTTTCCAAGGGTAGGAGAGACTATGAGTGTTGCTGGTTAAAGCACAGCAGGTTAGGCAGCATCCAAGGAATAGGAAATTCGACGTTTCAGGCATAAGCCCTTCATCAGGAATGCCCGAAACGTCGAATTTCCTATTCCTTGGATGCTGCCTAACCTGCTGAGCTTTAACCAGCAACACATTTTCAACTGTGATCTCCAGCATCTGCAGACCTCATTTTTTTCTAGGAGAGACTATGACCCAAGGGCTTAGCCTTAGAGTAAAATGAAGACTTTTTAGAATGGACATTAGGAGAAACTTCTTCAGCCAGAGAGTAGTGAATCTATGGAATTCATTGCCACAGCAGGCTGTGGAGGCCAGGTCATTGAGTATATTTAAGACTGAGATAGATAGGTCTTGTGTATCAAGGGGGTCAAGGGTTATAGGAGAAAGGAGCTAAGAAACTTATCAGCCATGATTGAATGGTGGAGCAGACTTGATGGCGGAATGGCCTAATTTCTGTTCCTATGTCTCATGGTCTTACTCAGTCACTCCGTTCTAGCAGACAGCTTGGAAAAGTATGACTAGAAAGAACTGATCAGTGGATTTGGACACTAATGAAGATGTATGTGGACTACATGAGCACGCTGCAAAATTTTCCTCACTAACATCTTATGATTGTCAAATTTAGAAAAACTGGATGACCACAGGAAACAGTGTCTGCAAACATGACCAACCGCTTTCATCACAATCCCTTGTTATATTCTCATCCACTGACAAGTCATGTATGCTTGATTTGATGACATGGTCACATAAATCCAAGGAGACCTTAACATTAACTCTGGACCTCTGTGTAGCCCTTGGTTCTTGGTCAAAAGGATGGGCAAGAAAGTCTCCAATTGTTACTGTCTGCTATCCTCATTGCAAAGGTGTCAGTAGTTTGGTCTCTGCCAAAACAGCTTGTTGGCAAAGCTCATAACAACTTAAATCCAACAATGGATGTAGGCTGAATTCCAGAGGTGAGGTGCAAGTGAATGTCTGAAATACTGGATATCATTTGTCTAGGCATGTGAAGCTCTAGTGAAGTCAAGAGGAAAATTCTCCACTTTTAATGCCGTGCAAAACCAAAGCACTAATGGTTGTTCGATGCTGAACACTTCAGCTACATGACATCCCTGCATGAATGTGCTTCAGCTACGTCATGAATGAGCTTCTTCTTAAAGTCAGAAATTGAATGATGATTGCACAATACTCAAATCCATTCACAATTCCTCAGATAATGTAGCTGTTTGTGTTGCTTGGAGCAGGACCTATTCAACATGTAGGCTTGTGCTAATAAATAGTAAGTAACATTCTTGCCACAAAAATACAAGGAATTAATTGTCTTCAAGAAGAAAGTACTTGACATTATTTTATCACAGCCAAGATACTACCTAAATGTTCTTGGGGGTGTGGTGAATTTGAAAGATGATGAAAAATTCAACTGGGCCAGCTGCATGAACAGCATAGCTGATAGAACAAGTTTGAGACTGCATATTCTGTTTAACACACATTTTTCTTTTGAAGGTTTTGGAAGATATTGCTTAGAGTCATAGAGATGTACAGTACGGAAACAGACCCTTTGGTCCAATTCGTCCATTCTGACCAGATATCTCAACTCAATCTAGTCTCACCTGTCAGCACCCGACCCATATCCCTTCCTATTCATATACCCATCCAGATGCCTTTTAAATGTTGCATTTGTACCAGCCTCCACCACTTCTTCTGGTAGCTCATTCCACACACGTACCACTCTCTGCGAGAAAAGGTTGCCCCTTCGGTCTCTTTTATATCTTTCCCTTCTCACCCTAAACCTATGCCCTCTAGTTCTGGACTCCCCCACCACAAGGAAAAGATGTTGTCTATTTATCCAATCCATGGCCTTCATGATTTTATAAACTTCAATAAGGTCACCCCTCAGCCTCCGACGGTCCAGGGAAAACAGCCCTAGCCTATTCAACCTCTCCCTATAGCTCAAATCCTCCAACCCTGGCAACATCCTTGTAAATCTTTTCTGAACCCTTTCAAGTTTCACAACATCTTTCCAATAGGAAGGAGACCAGAACTGCATGCAATTATCCAACAGAGGCCTAACCAATGTCCTGTACAGCCGCAACATGACCTCCCAACTCCTGTACTGAATACTCTGACCAATAAAGGAAAGCACACCAAACACGTCCTTCACTATCCTATCTACCTGTGACTCCACTTTCTTTTTTAATCAAAAGTAAACTTTTGAGAGAAGTCCTGTGTTCCGGTAGAACTATGGTGACTTTACTTTTTACTGGATGATTGTCTATAGATGACATTTGAACAAACAGAGGGTATGGGGTTTATGAATAGCATGTTAGAGTGGGAGTACACTTGGAGGAGACATGGGGTTTTACAACTGGACATCGGAAATACTGAAGGGCGTAGTGGCATGTGAGATGTGAGAGAGAATTAAGGGATCTGATATTCATCAAAACTGAGCCAATGACTAAATAAATGGAGATGGTCAATCTAGCCTGTTGTTTGGGCCATCCTCATGCCTCTATTGTTGCATTGGGCATGCCTCTGGAAATCTAGTGCTAACGTCAGCCCATTTGCATCTACCCAGGAGAAGAATATGGCAGGTTGGGCCTTATTAAGGAAGAGAGTTCTGCCAAGTCAGTAAGTTTCCCAACTCCACTAAAATTCAATCCCCATGCATTGGTGTAGTGTCTTGGAATTCTATAGATTGAGTTAATTTTCCGCTGTTTTCCTGTATTTCCAATCTCAGCAACAATATCAACAATGAGTCATGATTTGGAGATGCCAGTGTTGGACTGGGGTCTACAAAGTTAAAAACCACACAACACCAGGTTATAGTCCAACAGTTTTAACTGGAAGCAGGCAACCACCTAACGAAGGAAGAGCACTCCGAAAGCTAGTGCTTTCAATTAAACCTGTTCAACTATAATCTGGTATTGTATGATTTTTGACAATGAGTCTCTTTACAAAGAAGATCTCTGTTAGAGAATCAGAGAAAACAAATCACTGTACACTCACCACAAGTACTTCCTATCACCTACTTAAGTTGCTTATGGCATGATCCACTTATGAAATAAAAAATAAAACAGAAATTTGACATGTGTAGACACAGAAAGGTGAACCTAAAAGTCAAGCATTTTTACATTTCTATGTTTCCATGCTCAAGACAATATTTTGAGTTGCTTTAATGTAGGTCTTAGGTATGATATGCTAAAATATACACTATTCTGCTTCAACAGGTTATCAGTGCAGCTGTCTGCAACAGTTTACGGGAAACCAATGTGAAATTGAAGTTACATCCTGCTTTCCAAACCCCTGTCAGAATGGGGGCTCCTGCAATCCGTTAGGCAGTGATTTTGCCTGCAACTGCAAAGAAGGATTTATGGGTTTTATGTGAGTTGTATATAACCGCCACCTTTATGTACATAGTGTTGCCCAAATGTGAATTGCTGAGTTTCTTCCACTCCCAGTTTGAGACTTGGTTTGGGTTCCAAGTGCTGGGATCACAGGAAGCTAGTGGCAGTCAATTAACTGATTATTACAACAGGATATATAAATCTATGTTAAACATTTGGGAAAAGGGTAAATTAAATTTGACCCATTTGATTGACATTTTAAACAGGTTGAATTGATGCACATCATTCAGAAAGAGTTACAATAAGAATGCAAAAATGACTAAAACTGAAGTGGGTACTTATAGGATTTGTTTTTTAAAGGAGTCAGATATACTTAAGTTTTTACTAAGGGCTTATTCTGACTCCAGATCAGTTGAAATAACCATTGTAAAAGGAGAAATATATCACTAAAAAAAAAATCAATTTTCAAACAGCAGAACATAATCATCTTTATCCATTTTTAAATGATTAATAAAAATTTGAGGAAACAGTCTACAACCTGCAATATATCATCAGGTCCATTATAATTATGTGAAAACGAGATTCAGTTTGTTTTTCATGTCATGAAGTCAAAACCGTGAACATTTATAAACTCCTGCCAAAATATTTAAATATAATGCCAACTAGGAGAAACTTAAGTGAGACACTCACAAATACACCTCATTATCTTAATGTAACAAAGAATAGAATTTCTAACATAGATAATTTAAAGCATGTTTTTTTTTTGTAGGTGTGAAGAAGACATTGATGAATGTAACACAGAAGAGTGCCAAAATGGAGGAATGTGCTTAAATACCTTGGGCTCATTTCACTGCAACTGTACTTCAGGATATATAGGGCTGTACTGTGACCTCAGGCCAGTAGTTGTGCCCAATATACAACCTGGACATCCCTATGTTGGCAAAGAGGAACTTATTGGAATAGCTGTGGTCTTACTAGTTCTGATGATGCTGGTGATGCTTTTTGCAATTTTTCGAAAGAAGGTCTTCAAGAAGCATGCACGTAGCAATATGACTCTTGTGCAGGACCCTGCAACTGCAGCTCTGCTTAATAAGCCTAATGGTATTCAGTTCAAAGGCATTAGGAATAATGGTGATAGTCGTAAGATTTACCAAGAAACTGGAGGTCCTCCTCAAGTGCCAGTAAGGCCTATGGCATACACACCATGCTTCCATAGTGACTCAAGAAACAACTTAGACAAAATTGATGGCATGGGGATGGAGCATCAAGAAATGAGCACCTTCCACCCTGATTCCCCTCGACTTCTGACTACACGGAGAGGCGTTGTTGTGTGCAGTGTGGCCCCAAATCTCCCTACAGTTACTCGGTCCATCTCTGACTGTGATTCGTTAAGAAAAAATACCTGGGATAGAGAAAGAGATGGTAATGAATATTGTCTTGTTTTGTGATGATGAAGACATGTTGTCTTTGTTGTAATTGTTTTTCTTTTTGTTTTCTACTTTTTGTATCTATCCTTTCCTACGAGGTTCAGGCCTCTGGCACGGAGCCTGGCCCCGTTGCTCAGAAGGGTAGGGTGGAGAAAGGTAGAGCAATAGTTCTTGGGGACTCGATAGTGAGGGGTACAGACAGACGGTTTTGTGGGGGCGACAGGGACTCACGTTTGGTATGTTGCCTCCCAGGTGCAAGGGTACGTGATTTCGCTGATCGTGTTTTCCGGGTCCTTAAGGGGGAGGGGGAGCAGCCCCAGATCGTGGTCCACGTTGGCACCAACGATATAGGTAGGAAGAAGGGTGAGGATGTCAGACAGGCTTTCAGGGAGCTAGGTTGGAAGCTCAGAGTTAGAACAAACAGAGTTGTAGTCTCTGGTTTGTTACCCGTGCCACGTGATAGAGAGTCGAGGAATAGGGAGAGAGAGCAGTTAAATGCGTGGCTACAGGGATGGTGCAGGAGGGAGGGATTCCGGTTTCTGGACAACTGGGGTCCTTTCTGGGGAAGGTGGGACCTCTATAAAAAGGATGGGCTACACCTGAACCTGAGGGGCACCAGTATCCTTGGGGGGAGGTTTGCTAGTGCTCTTTGGGAGGGTTTAAACTAACTCCGTGGGGGCATGGGAACCAGGACTGTAGCTTTAGGGTACAGGACCTTGAGTGTAGGGAGGTTAGGAATAATGCAGTGATCTCTAAGAAGGGTGCCTGTAACCAGAAGGGTGGATTGAAGTGTGTATACTTCAATGCCAGAAGTATAAAGAATAAGGTAGGTGAACTTGCAGCGTGGGTTGGTACCTGGGACTTCGATGTTGTGGCCATTACAGAGACGTGGGTAGAACAGGGACAAGAATGGCTGTTGCACGTTCCAGGGTTCAAATGTTTTAGTAGGATCAGACATGGGGGTAAAAAAGGGGGAGGCGTGGCATTACTTGTCAAAGATAGTATCACAGCAGTGGAATGGACGATGGAAGAGGACTTGCCATCTGAGGTAGTTTGGGCTGAGGTTAGAAATAGGAAAGGTGAGGTCACCCTGTTAGGTGTTTTCTACAGGCCTCCTAATAGTCCTAGAGAAGTAGAGGATAATATTGCGAGGATGATTCAGGAAAAGAGTGAAGGTAGCAGGGTGGTTGTTATGGGGGACTTTAACTTCCCAGATATTGACTGGGAGAGCTATAGCTCGAGTTCATTAGATGGGTCGGTGTTTGTACAATGTGTGCAGGAGGGTTTCCTGACACAATATGTCGACAGGCCAACAAGAGGGGAGGCTATATTGGATTTGGTTCTAGGTAATGAACCAGGCCTGGTGTTAGACTTGGAGGTAGGTGAGCACTTCGGGGACAGTGACCACAACTCGGTGACTTTTACTTTAGTGATGGAGAGGGATAATCGTGCGCCTCAGGGCAAGAGTTATAGCTGGGGGCAGGGAAATTATGATGCAGTGAGGCATGACTTGGGATGTGTGGATTGGAAAAACAGGCTTCAAGAGAAGAACACTAATGAGATGTGGGGATTGTTCAAGGAGCAGCTACTGCATGTCCTCGATAGGTATGTACCAGTCAGGCATGGTGTAAAGGGCCTTGTGAGGCAGCCGTGGTTTAGTAAGGAATTGGAGTCCCTTGTGAAAGGGAAGAAGGCGGCATATGTAAAGATGAGGCGTGAAGGTTCAGTAGGGGCGATTGAGAGTTATAAGGTAGCCAGGAAGGAGCTAAAGAGGGAGCTAAGAGAAGCGAGAAGGGGACATGAAAAGTCTTTAGCTGGTAGGATTAGGGAAAACCCAAAGGCTTTCTATAGGTATGTCCAGAATAAAAGGATGACTAGGGTAGGTATCGGTCCAGTCAAGGATAGAAGTGGGAAGTTGTGTGTGGAGGCGGAGGAGATTGGAGAGACATTAAATCAGTACTTTTCATCAGTATTCACTCAGGAACAGGACACTGTTGCTGATGTGAATATGGAATCACAAATAATTAGAATGGATGCCCTGGAAATATGCAGGGAAGAGGTTTTGGGAATATTGGAAAGGATGAATATAGATAAGTCTCCTGGGCCTGATGGCATTTACCCCAGGATCCTATGGGAAGCTAGGGAGGAGATAGCAGAGCCATTGGCCTGGATTTTTATGTCGTCATTGTCAACGGGAATAGTACCAGAGGACTGAAGGATAGCGAATGTGGTCCCATTGTTCAAGAAAGGGAGTAGGGATAGCCCTAGTAACTATAGGCCAGTGAGTCTGACTTCAGTGGTGGGCAAAGTCTTAGAGAGAATGGTAAGGGATAAGATTTATGAACATCTGGGTAGGAATAACGTGATCAGGGATAGCCAGCATGGTTTTGTGAAGGGCAGGTCGTGCCTCACAAACCTTATTGAGTTCTTTGAGAAGGTGACTAAGGAAGTGGACGAGGGTAAAGCAGTAGATGTTGTGTATATGGATTTTAGTAAGGCGTTCGATAAGGTTCCCCATGGTAGGCTAATGCTAAAACTACGGAGGTATGACATTGAGGATACATTAGAGGTTTGGATTAGGAATTGGCTGGCTGGAAGGAGACAGAGGGTAGTAGTTGATGGATTATGTTCATCTTGGAGCGCAGTTACTAGCGGTGTACCACAAGGATCTGTTTTGGGACCATTGCTTTTTGTTATCTTTATAAATGATCTAGAGGAAGGACTTGAAAGCTGGGTAAGCAAGTTTGCGGATGACACAAAAGTCGGTGGAGTTGTGGATAGTGAGGAAGGAAGTGGTAGGTTACAGCGGGATATAGATAAGTTGCAGAGCTGGGTGGAAATGTGGCAAATGGAATTCAATGTAGCTAAGTGCGAAGTCGTTCACTTTGGTAGGAATAACAAGATGATGGATTACTGGGCTAATGGTAGGCTACTTGGTAGTGTGGATGAGCAGAGGGATCTTGGTGTCCATGTACACAGATCTCTGAAAGTTGCCACCCAGGTAAATAGTGCTGTGAGGAAGGCATATGGTGTACTGGGCTTTATTGGCAGAGGAATTGAGTTCCGGAGTCCTGAGGTCATGTTGCAGTTGTATAAGACTCTGGTGAGGCCTCATCTGGAGTATTGTGTGCAGTTTTGGTCGCCATACTATAGGAAGGATGTGGAAGCTTTAGAACGAGTGCAGAGGAGGTTTACCAGGATGTTGCCTGGAATGGTAGGAAAATCTTATGAGGAAAGGCTGAGGCACTTGGGGCTGTTCTCATTGGAGAAGAGAAGGTTTAGGGGAGATCTGATAGAAGTGTATAAGATGATTAGGGGTTTAGATAGGGTAGATACTAAGAACCTTTTACCGCTAATGGAGTCAGGTGTTACTAGGGGACATAGCTTTAAATTAAGGGGTGGTAGGTATAGGACAGATGTTAGGGGTAGATTCTTCACACAGCGGGTTGTGAGTTCATGGAATGCCCTGCCCGTATCAGTGGTGAACTCTCCTTCTTTATGGTCATTTAAGCGGGCATTGGATAGGCATTTGGAAGTTATTGGGCTAGTATAGGTTAGGTAGGATTCGGTCGGCGCAACATCGAGGGCCGAAGGGCCTGTACTGCGCTGTATCCTTCTATGTACCAGCTCACGTCCAAGCTTCTTCCTTTAATTAGGGGAAAGATGCAAGTTACTTTAAGCTCTGACATCATCATTGTTGTGTAACTCAGTCAGCTAAGGCTAGCAAGAACGTAGGAACCTATTCTTTAATCAGAAATGATGTACATAATGAAAATGACCTTTGGTGATTAACTTTGCACGTTATGATTTTTTACAAAATAATTATCGTGACAATGTAAAATAATACAATAAGTCTGCAAATGCAACCTGTTATTTTTGTTAACAAGTCGCATTGATAAAATCTAATCACTTCAGATTTCGAAAATGTGCATTAGAAATATCAGAGGCTGCTTCTTTACTTATGATTAGATGTTCTACTTCTAAATTAATAAGATTTTTAAATATTGAAGGCAGAATTTGTAAACTTATTAAGTACTCGGTAAATGCAAACATTCTTGTACTCGCAGTTCATTAATTGCACTTACAAACACATCTAATGATTGGATTGGGGACTCAAATCTTTTACAGATCAAATCTCCATGAATTCAAATACATATTAAAGTCTAGCTCTCTGTTTTTGTCCTCGCAAACTAACAATTCACAAGTTTCTGCATTTTATTATAATACAATAAAAACAATTCCATAAAGCAACATTAATTCCTTACCAATAAATGCAGATATTGAGATTTATTTTGCAATAAATTCATTATCCTTTAAGGGCTCCTGCCTGATTTTCCTGCTCCTCGGATGCTGCCTGACCTGTTGTGTTTTTTCAGCACCACTCTAATGTTGACTCTGATCTCCAGCATCTGCAGTCCTCATTTTCACCTCAATATCCTTCAGGCTAATAAAATTGGTATTTTTCATGTATTTAGTTGCCTTGTTGATAATTTTGCTCTTGTTACCTCTAAGTGCCCCCATTAAGTATAAATTTTAAGTGTAAGTAAGTGTTTGATTCTATTACTAATCAACTACAGGTCTTGCATTAAGATGACAATATTTATCCAGATATTTTATTTTCCAGTACTAATGTTTTTCCTTACTTCCATTCAGTGTTTGCAACTGTGAAACAGTGTGCATGACACGGCTTCATAATTAAGTTCTGTTATCAAGTCCACCAAATTAGATGATTTGTATCAGATACGCTTCATTTGCAGGTGACATTATATTCAAAAGTGTCATTGAATGCAGTCTAAACTAAAAGAATCAATTATACTGGGCTTAGCTGTATCTTCCAAAGCATTCTTTTTGCTTGTTCTCACCTGGGATAATGCCTAATTCTGGAGGCCTGTCAGTTGTGTTTTCTGTTCTTTTCTAATTTAATTGGATTTCCTAACTCATTGACATCCTAGAATTTTTTTTGTTGAAGGAGAGAAATGCTGATTCTGGAATCACAAAAAATATTGTGAGAGAAGTCACAATAAGATGGAGCCTATCTGAGCAACTGAAGAGAAAACATTAAGAAATTATAGCACAGAGCAAAAGCCTTGAGTGCCTGGTGCTTGTAATCACCCTTGTGACCACACTCTGTCCTAAGCCCCTTAACTCTTCTGATTCCACAATTACATCTTTCTGATCCACTGCAGTCCCCAAACCTCATCATAAGACAGAGGAACAGGAGTAAGCCATTTGGTCCATCAAACCTGCTCCACCATTCAGTAGGATTAAGACTGATCTAACTCCAGTCTACTTCCCTGCCTTTTCCATATAATCCTTGATTTCCGTACTGATCTGGAATCTATCTATCTCAACATTAACCATATGCAAGAATTCTGATGCCACAATTCTCTGTGGCAAGGAGTTCCAAAGACATTCAATCCTCTGAGAGAAGCAAGTTGTCTTCATTTCAGTCTTACGTTGGCACCGCTTAATTCTCAGACTGTGCCTTCTGGTGCTAGACTCTTCCATGAGGGGAAAACATCCTCTCAGCATTTACTCTGCTAACCCCTTAAGAATCCAATATGTTTCAGCTTTACTTCTAAATTTCAGTGAGTAGAGTCATAACTTATTTAAACTTGGCTTATAAGACAATCCTTTTATTTTGGGGATCATCCTAGTAAACCTTCCCTAAACTACCTCCAATGAAACAATACCTCAAATAAGGGGACCAAAGCTAGACAGTTGCAATAAGATTTCCCTCCTCCTATACTTCCTTGAAATAAGGGTTAACATTCCATTAGAGCTGAAAATGTGATGCTGGTTAAAGCACAGCAGGTCAGGCAGCATCCAAGGAACAGGAAATTCGACGTTTCGGGCCAGAGCCCTTCATCAGCCCTTCTGTTGGATGTTCCTTGGATGCTGCCTGACCTGCTGTGCTTTAACCAGCATCACATTTTCAGCTCTGATCTCCAGCATTTGCAGACCTCACTTTTTACTTTAACATTCCATTAGCCTTCCTAATTACCAGCTGCACATGTGTGCTTCCTGCAGATGTTTCCATTTAAATAATACTGTTTCTTGGGTTTTTTTTCCAAAACGAACAACTTCGTATATTCCCACATTTGCCAAGTTTTTGCCACTTACTTAACCTATTGATATCTCTCTGTAAACTGTTTGTGCTCCTCTTGCAACATGCCTTTCCATCTATTTTGTATAATTTGCAGATTTGGCTACAGTACATTCACTTTCCTCCTCCATATCATTGATAAATATTGTAAACAGTTATGGTTGCAGCACTGATCCCTGTGAAACCCCACTGGTCACAAGCCGCCAAGCAGAAAAATAATCCCTTGTTATCTACCCAGTTCACGATTTGCAGGAGCCTGTGTCGGACCGGGGCGGATAAAATGAAAAATTACAACACCAGGTTATAGTCCAACAGGTTTAGTTGGAAGCATGAGCTTTTGGAGCGCTTCGCCTTCATCACGTGGTCGTAATGAAGGAGCAATGCTCTGAAGACTTGTGCTTCCAAATAAACCTGTTGGACAATAACCTGGTGGTGTGTGATTTTTATCTTTATCCAGTTCATTTTAGTGAATTCCAACCTTACTTAGAGTCATAGAGATGTATAGCATGGAAACAGACCCTTCGGTCCAACCCGTCCATGACGACCAGATATTCCAACCCAATCTAGTCCCACCTGCCAGTACCCGGCCCATATCCCTCCAAACCCTTCCTATTCATATACCCATCCAGATGCCTCTTAAATGTTGCAATTGTGCCAGCCTCCACTACTTCTTCTGGCAGCTCATTCCATACACGTATCACCCTCTGTGTGAAAAAGTTGCCCCGTAGGTCTCTTTTATATCTTTCCCCTCTCACCCTAAACCTATGCCCTCTAGTTCTGGACTCCCCCCACCCCAGGGAAAAGACTTTGTCTATTTACCCTAACCATGCCCCTCATCACTTTGTAAACCTCCATAAGGTCACCTCTCAGCCTCCGACGCTCCAAGGAAAACAGCCCTAGCCTGTTCAGCCTCTCCCTGTAGCTCAAATCCTCCAACCCTGGCAACATCCTTGTAAATCTTTTCTGAACCCTTTCAAGTTTCACAACATCTTTCCAATAGGAAGGAGACCAGAACTGCACACAATATTCCAACAGTGGCCTAACCAATGTCCAGTACAGCTGCAACATGACCTCCTAACCCCTGTACTCAATACTCTGACCAATAAAGGAAAGCATACCAAATGCCGCCTTCACTATCCTATCTACCTGCGACTCCACTTTCAAGGAGCTACAAACCTGCATTCCCCTTTATTTAAGTTAAACAAGGTTGTTTCCAATGTAAGTTTCTCATCCTCTAATTAAATTTTAAGTTCTGTTAAGTTATGATCACTGCTTTCGGGGGGCATTTTACTCTGAGGTCATTTATTAAATCTCCTTCATTGCCGATTACATGATACAGGAGAAAGTGAGAACTGCAGATGCTGGAGATCAGAGTCGAGAGTGTGATGCTGGAAAAGCACAGCAGGTCAAGCAGCATCCGAGGAGCAAGAGAATTGGCATTTCGGGCATAAGCCCTTCATCAGGAATATGGTTGCACGGGGAGGTTTGTTGAGGAGGGGGGAGGTGTGGGGAGGGAGGGGGCCAGGGGAAGGGGAAGGGGGATGAGAGATAAACAGAGGGGTTGGAGTGGGGATGAACTATCCAGGAAAGTGATAGATGGAGGTGGAGGGAGGGGTGATGGTGATAGGTGAGAGAGAAGTGTGCAGTGGATAGGTGTGAAGGAAGATGGGCAGGTAGGACAGTTCGAGAGGGCGGTGCTGAGTTGGAGGGTTGGGTCTGGGATGAAGTGGGAGGAGGGGAGATAACTCCCCTTTTTCCCCCTCCCCACCTCATGCCAGATCCAACCCTCCAACTCGGCACTGCCTTCTTGAAGTGTCCTACCTATCCATTCTCCTCCACATCTATCCACTGCACCCTTCTCTCTGACCTATCACCATCACCCCCCCACCTCCATCTGCCTATCACCTTCCCAGCTGCTATCCCCCCAAGCCCCAGTCCCACTCTCCCATTTATCTCTCAACCCCACCCCCACCCCCCACACCACCACATTCCTGATGAAGGGCGCATGCCCGAAAGAAGATTTTCCTGCTCCTCGGATGCTGCCTCACCTGCTGTACTTTTCCAGCACCAGTTCTCAGCACATTACAAGATATACAGTAACCTGCTGTCTGGTTGGCTCCATGACACATTGCTATAGGAAACCATCCTTAATGCATTCTGTGAATTTTCTGTCATAACTCCCCTTTCCAATTTGATTAACCCAATCATTGTGAAGACTAAAGTCACTCATAATCGTTGCACCATTCTTTTTACGTGCTTTTGCTGTTTGATTTACCATCTCTCCCACCAGGCGAAAGTGAAAACTGCAGATGCTGGAGATTAGAGTCAAGAGTGTGGTGCTGGAAAAGCACAGCAGGTCAGGCAGCATAAGAGAAATTGAAGAATTGATGTTTTGAGCAAAAGCCCTTTGTCAGGAATATCTTTCTCACCAGCCTTACCTGTGGCTGATATTTGGGGGTCTATACAATACTCTTAAAATGTTCACTTTATTCACTCATGGAATGTGGATGTCGCTGACTGGCCATCATTTATTGCCCACCCTTGAACTGAGTGGCTTGCTAGGACAATTCAGAAGGCAGTTGAGAGTCAACCACATTGTGGTGGGTCTGGAGTCTCATATAGGCCAGACCATGTGAGGATGGCAGATTTCCTTCCCTGAAAGACATTAGTGAGCTAGATGTTTTTTCCAACAATTGGTAATGGTTTCATGGGCATCAATAGATTCCTAATAGGAGACTTTTTCTTCTTTCCATTGCTGCTTTATTACCTTCTCCCAACTGAACTCTACATCATTGAGCCTAGGTTGTCTCTCACACTATCCTCATTTCATTTATATTAACAGTGCTACCCTTCTACCTTTTCTATCCCAAATGTCTCCAAAAGGTCAAATATCCCTGAATGTTAAGTTCCTAGTTTTGACTTCCTACTAACCATGTTTCTGTAATGCCTGTGAGATTGTACTAAGTAATTTGGATTTGTATTATCAGTTTATCTACCTTTATTCTGAGTCCTTCATGCATTAAGATACAAAGCCTTCTTCTACTATTGAACTTCTCTATTTTTTATGATTCTTGGGTGCAATGTGATATTCACACATTCTGTCCCTTCCGCTTATTTTCGGTAACGATCAGCCCCAACACAAATACAATCCTCTTGTTTACCTTTGATTTTCTATGCAAGTGACACCACTCACCCCCACCTTGCTCCAACTTCTCTCTGCCCAGGATCCCACCACTATTCTCCCACCTGATTTTGCTCAACCTCCATGACCAATCAAAACACCCATCCCCTCCCCCACCAACTAACCCAACATTCTACCTGCCACACCACTCCATCATCAGTAACCACTCCCCACCACCAATCACCAGGGTGCCCTTAACAACCCATTACCAATGTCCCCTGCCACCTTCCACACACCACCATTGGAGCTTATACCACCACCCCACAGCTGTCAGAGCTCCAATCCTAACCCTAACTTTGCACTTAGATATCATGCTTTCATAGGAGCAGTCCATATCACCGGCCTTGATGGTGTGGTGTCAGATTTATAAGGTAGGTAATAAATGCTGGTCAGCCAGTGACATCCACATCACAGAAGTGAATTAAATAAAAACATTGATAGGATAGTGTACAGACCTCCCCCAAAGATTAGTCAGTCTGTCAGAAAGGCTTCAAATCATAAATAGTAGGATTTAAAGTATGTTCTACATTTCTGAAGAAACTCTTACCAGAATCACCTGTCAAAAACAAGGAGCTCATTCTTCAAATTTAAAAAAAATGAGGAATTGGAAATCTGAATCTGATTTCCATAGCTTGGAAAATCCAGCCATATGCTAAAGACACTATATAAATTCAAGTTTTTGTTACTCTTTTAAGAATACGTGTTAACTATCTTGAATCTTCTGGTTTTAGGAAAAGTGGACATTATTGAGGATGCAGCAGGCTTTACTGGAAGTACAAAAGGGAGCAATTCTGAGGTGCAGTCACTCAATTCCTTCCAGTCTGACTCATGTGATGATAATGGTAAGGAATCTGTTTTTATCTCTTCAGGTAATGATAGAGAATAATATGTCCTTTTCTTTTTAGCTTTGGACACTTTATACAACATATATTAATGAGAAAATATGAAATCACTACTAATAAAAAAAATGTATTGATTATCATGGAATTTTCACTTCCTGATGACCATACAGGATTCATATTGATATTGATTCAATATCAATAAGTATATGAACCTAGAACATACATTCATTTCCGACACCATTGTTAGAGAGAGAGCCCACATTACGTGCAGACTATGTAATTTCAGAATATGAGTGTAAATATAAATACGCCGATATCTCAGAAAGGAATCGTGCTCCCAGAGGTCATCAAATCAAAAGTCTGAAATCTTAGAAGAACACTTCTTCAATACAGGAGTGATTTTTGTCTAACATTATACATTTGTCTCCTTTGTTCCTTTTAAATGAGATGTCAACTGCTGAGTATTTTTGAATTGTTAACCTGTAGCACTAGGAACTGGGGCAAAATCTTTTGTCCTCGAGTGGAATTTTTGGAGGCTGGGATGGCACTTAATTAGGTCAGAGAATGAGTGACTGAGTACCTCATCACCTTCAGGCTCCACTCTGATTGCATCTGGCGCTGGAAGGCTTGGTCACCCTCCCTGCCCCATTGCCAGTTAATGACCACATGAGCACTTCATCCTGACACTGTTGGCATTAACCTGTCGCTATAAATGGGTGCAGGCTGCTTGTTGTCTCCAGCAGGTATCCTTTCTTTAAAGGCAATTGATAGAGAAGCGTAGCATCAGGAAGGGAACAAGTAGCCTACTGAGAGCCATCTACATGTCTTTTTTGCTGATTCTCAGCTTAGGCTTTTTCATTGTGTAAACAGTTCCCAGCGTTGCTTAACTGTCACCTTTTATCTCTTTTTCTTGAATTGCTAAAAATATCATTCTTAAGCAGTGGGCTTTATTGGCAAGGACAGAATTTATTCCTCATTTCTAGATTTTCTCAGAAGGTCCTGGCAGGCAATTTTCTATTTGGTACAAGTGAATGGATTGCAAAGTCACATTACAGAATAGATAAAAGTCAAATATGCTGGTCTGAGACTGAATTCAGATTCTTTTCCAAAAGAAAGTTAGTAAAACAGTTGGGTTTTTAATGGCAATCCAACAATTTAATAGTCACCTTTGTCCATAATAATTTATTTACTCCTGATTTCTTTTAAAAACGCTAAATTCAAATACTTAAGCTAGTACATTTAAATTAAGCTTGTTCTCTGAATTATCAACCTATTATAATTGTTACAGCTTATTAGAAACATGCCACAAGATGGCACTTTGTGACCAATGTGATGTTTTATTTCTGCTGTGACTTAACCATTGCTTATCACCAACAGTGTGGAGAGACTGCAATTATAATTACTGATTAAAATAGAGGTAGCTCTCCAAAATGCGATGGTTGCGTTCTTGTGCAACCCCGTGTTATAGAAAAACTGCATTTTAGAAACAGTACTTAGTGTTGGCCATGTAATCATGTTACAGCCAACATGCATTTTCAAAAGTTTGTGCTTTAAAAACATTGTCGCCAATTAACACCCTGTGTATGAGACATCAAATATCCAATTCTGTTCAAGTACTGAATGTGCAACGTTGCCTGATGTTACACTGATCCACAAGCTACAAGTAACTTAAGTGTATTTTTGCAATGCATTTATCTTACAAGGAAGTAAATTTAATTTAGATCTGAGTACAATAAATAATTGAGCTGTAATTGATGGGCAACAGTAATGACATCCTGTGCATTGTTTGCAGAGGGATGTTCTTGTGATGTGTTATATGGTAATTTGTTCCTTCATTCAATAAACTGATGTCACTGCTATTCGGTATTTGATCAGTTGCTCAATTTCACCAGGAAACCTAGCATCAGACACAGTATGTTATAATGTGGTGTCTTAATGTTGATCCTGTATCTGAATTTTAAATTCTGATGCACAGTGGCAGTAGTATGCACCATCTTTGATTTGATTTATTGTCTTCGCTTTTACCTAAATACAGTGAAATGTTTTGTTTTGCGAGCAGTATGGACAGATCGTAGCTAACAAGGACATACAGATCATAGAGTGCTTAGACAGAGAGAGGCATACAAAATTACGACAGCATAAGAAGTGCACAAAAGCAAGGTCAGCATGAGGTTTGAAATTAGAGATCTGTTCAGCAGTCTAATAACAGCAAGGAAAAAACTGCTCTTGAGCCTGTTGGTGCATGTGTACAAGCTTTCTTATCATCTGCCCATGGACGGGGTTGGATGAGAGTATTACCAGGGTGGGAGCAGCCTTTGATGATGTTGGCAACTTTTCCCACAGCAAAGAGAAATGTAGGTGGAGTCCATGGAAAGGAAGTTGGCCTCTGTGATGGTCTGGGCTGTGCATACAACTTTCTGTAGTTATTACAGTCCTGGGCAACCAGTTGCTGTACCAATCCATTATGTACCCAGATAGATTGCTTTCTATGCTGCTTCTGTAAACATTGGTGAAGATCCTTATGGACATGCTGAATCTCCTAAGTCTCCTGAGAAAGAAAAGGTGGGCCATGACTAACTTCTCAAAGTGCTTAATAATTATGGAGGTCAGAGCCACTGGGTGGTAGTTGTTGAGGCATGTTGCATGTGCTTCTTTGGTACTGGGATGATGGTGGTCTTCTTGAAGCAGGTGGGGACTTCACATTGTAGCAACGAGAGGTTAAAGGTGCCAGCGAATATTTCTGCCAGCTGACCCAGACAGGATATGACTGCATGCCTGGGGATTTTGTCTGGGTCAGTCGCTTTCTTCATGTTAACTATCAAGAAGACCGGTCTGACGACTGCAGCGGTGACAGAGGGAGCAGGTGCATCCAGGACTGTCGGGGCAGGTCATAGAGTCATAGAGATGTACAGCATGGAAACAGACCCTTCGGTCCAACTCGTTCATGCCGACCAGATATCCCAATCTAACCTAGTCTCACCTGGCAGCATCCGGCCCATATCCCTCCAAACCTTTCCAATTCATATACGATCCAGATACCTTTTAAATGTTGCAATTGTACTAGCCTCAACCATTTCCTCTGGCAGCTCATTCTATACATGTACCATCTTCTGCGTGAAAAGGTTGCCCCTTAGGTCTCTTTTATGTCTTTCCCCTCTCTGGCATCTGCTCGAACCAGGCATAAAAAGCATTGAGTGAATCAGTGAGAGATGTGTTTTTGTCTGCTTTTTGTTCTGCTTCATTTTGTTTCCACAGGTAGCCAGTTTCTGTGTGGTTAGTTTGGGCCTCTAATTTGCTCCAGTCCTGTCTCTTGGCATTTCTAATGGCTTTGTGGAGGTCATATCTGATTTCCTGTATAGGTCTGGGATATCTGACTTGTATGCTGCATGTCTGGTTTTCAGCAGGGAGTGGATTTCCTGATTTATCCAAGGTTTCCAACTGGGGAACATACGGATTGACTTCTTTGGCACGCAGTCCTCTACATACTTATTAGGGAAGCCCATGACAGTGGTGGTGTACTCATCTAGCTTGTCTGCTGAATTCTTGAATATGGCCCAGTCCGCCGATTCCAAGCAGTCCTGGAGGACATCTTCCACTGCCTCAGAACAGCATTGTACTAATTTCTGAGGCTCCTCCAACAGCAACTCCCAAAATTGTGACCTCTATCACCTAGAAAGACAAAACAGCAGATACATGGGGTGATCACTAAGTACACGTTCACCTCTAAGCCACGTACTATTTTGTCCTCGAACAGTGTCACTTTCCTTCGCTGTTGCTGAGTCAAAATCCTGGAATTCGTTCCTAACAGTTTTGGTAGGTGCCCTTACTTCTCAAGGACTGCAGAGATTCAAGAAGACAGCTCACCACAACAGTTTCAGCACATTTAGGAATGGATAATAAATGCTAGCAATACCTACATCCCATTAACAAAGGAAAAATACAGGAATGTCAGAAATTGGGTGCAGAGAGTGAAGATACTGCTGCTTTTTGTTTGCTTTCATCCAAGTATTTATGTGTAGGAAGATGAGACAGTAGAAAGTTGGTGTGGGGAAAGAAGAGAAAAAATTTCCACCAGACTGAAAACGAGATCTAAATAATTTAGACTAACATATTGTGAGGATGCGCTTGTATCTGAATTGCATATGTAGGAGTTAGTGAATAGAAACCCTATCCTAAAGGACAACGTCAAGAATAGATGCCTCCAATTCAAACTTTTCAGGCTGAGAACTGAAGTGCAAACTGGAGATATTCTGACAGACGGGAAGGAGCATCAGTACCTGAACAGTTGTTTTCTTCTGCGATGACCCATTATGCCTTTCTAAACTTAAAAACCTTTGCCTCTATGTGGTCCCTAAACCTCTATTCCTTGCCTATTCATGTATCTGCCAAGTGCTATCATATCTGCTTCTACCACCTCCTGTGGCAGTACATTCCAGGTACTGACCACCGTGCAGCAAAACAAATTGCTACCTACATCTCCTTCCCCCCTCTTTTCTTAAACCCATTACTGATAGTTCTATCAAGAAGAAAACACTCCAACAATCCATTCTTTCCATGCCTCTCATAATTTGGTAACCAAAGAAACTGTTCCAATCAGCAAGTTCTTGCTGCTTGTGAAGGGAAGTATTCAGGTGGCTGTCTAAGGAAGAAGGGAAGTGAAACACCATTGTTCTGGGATTCAACCATTTGGCAAAATTGTTATCACCCATGTATATGGGATTGTGAATATGCATGGTTTGTGAATGCCATTGTGTGGAACGTCTCGAAGCAGATTGAAAGGATACCATAGAGGAGGTGTATGGAAGGGGATTGTCATGTTTTGACCCATGATGGGACCTACATCAGAGGGACATGGTCCTGTTTGGAATGTATCAAAAATAGGCAGCTGAAGTGAAGGGCAGGGCTCTAGGCTACATTTTTTGAATTATTAGCCAAGACAAGTGCAAATTGGCACAGAATTAAACACACTAGAGAAGTGAATATATAACTGAAGGAGTAATGTGAGAACAAGGTGTTCCATTTTATGCTGCAAATGTGTTGCTGGTCAAAGCACAGCAGGCCAGGCAGCATCTCAGGAATAGAGAATTCGACGTTTCGAGCATAAGCCCTTCATCAGGAAGGGCTTCATTCCTCGAAACGTCGAATTCTCTATTCCTGAGATGCTGCCTGGCCTGCTGTGCTTTGACCAGCAACACATTTGCAGCTGTGATCGCCAGCATCTGCAGACCTCATTTTTTACTCGTTCCATTTTATGAGCCATTAGGAGCAGTACTGTGACCAGATGAAACAGTACCATTGGGATGGGTTCTGCTTGAACTGGGCCTGGACCAGGGCCCAGTAGAAAGTATAATTGATTTGATCATGTGAACTTAAAATGACTAAGACAGTAGCAATGGTTAAGGTGTGTGCATAGGGGTGTGGAAAAGTTTATACTGAAAAGATAATTCTGAAACAAACTAAAGCAAAAGAAAAGTGGAATAGCCGTCAGGAATTGAGCTTTAAGTACCAAATTCAGACAAAAGGAAAATTAAAGGTGTGAACTGAGAAATTCCGACAGACAATAAGAAAATGTGAGTAATGTGGACTGGTTGGTTGTATGATCTCAATATGCATACTTCACACAAATGCATACAGTGTAATCAACTTCAACTTGAAAGGAGTGATGTCTTAGCCATTTTAGAGAAATACCTGGAAGACAATCTAAACATACCAGCCTAGCTGTGCACAAGAAAAGCAGGGAAAATTATGGTGTCAGGGGATTCAACCCAGTAGTATATAATAAATTGGTGGTTTGTGTAAAAGCTGTGATTGGGCATGGATGACAGGAAGGCAGAGTGGTTTTAAATGGACATTTTCAGTTTTGTATAAATTGGGATGAGTGAAAATCAAAAAAAGGTGTACTTCATATGCATCCAGAATGGCTTTGAGTCAGTAGGAGGTGGCCCATATTAGAATTAATGTTAAATAATGAGGCATATTTAATTATCATTTGAATGCTTATGAATATTTAACAAATCATGATCATTATATCATCAAGTTTAATGTTAAGGTTTGAAAAGAAAGATATGAAACTGCTACTTGGATTGATTTACATAAGGCTGATTTCAATGCACTAAGAAAGGTACTATTCAAAGTGAACTAAACTTATCTGTTTATTGATGAAATAACCATAGTGATGTGCTTGAGTAAGAATTTAATATAAAGATTGAGTTTATACATATAAGAAAAAACGTCTACTTACCAAAAAAGATTGCTATGGACAACCAGGGGTAAGAGCTAACAAAAGTTAGAAAAAAACGTATTCAGAAATGCAAAACATAGCACATATCATGGCAAATGGGAGAGTTGGCAGGCAGTAATGGGTGACAAAGCACATAATAAGAGCTATTCAAAAACTGAGAAGGATCTTGCAAAATATATTAAAATGAACACACAAAACTTTTGCAATAGTATTGAAGACTTGTTACTCCACTAGGCAAGCTGTTCCAGTACAGTTGCAACACTGGCATCTCTCCCAACAATGTGGAAAGTTGTCCAGATACATCCTGTACACACAAAAAAAGGACGAATTGAAAAATTGAACCAAGTCAGTTACTACCCCATCAGTCTAATCTGGATCATTGGTAAAGTAATGGAAGGTGTCATCATGAGTGCAGCACTTGCTCAGCAATAACCTGCATGCTGATGTCCAGTTTGGGTTCAGTCAGATCCACCCAACTTCTGACTTCATTAAAGCCTTGGTTTAAACATGGACAAAAGAGTCTGAGTTCCAGAGGTGAGTTGAGAGTGACAGCCCTTGACATCAAAGCTACATTCAACAGTGTGGTATTGAAGAGCCTCAGCAAAACTGGAATCAAAGGGAATAAGGAAGCAAACTCTCTGCTGGTTGCAATCATACTTGGCACATGGTTTCAGTTGTTGGAGGTCAGTCAGCTCAGCTCCAGATCATCTCTGTAGGAGTTCCTCAAGGTAGTGTCTTTGCCCCAAACAGCTTTAGTTGCTTCATCAATGATCTTCCCTCCATCATGAGGCAGAAGTGGAAATGTTTGCCAAAGGTTGCACAGTGCTCAGCACCATTTGCAACTCATCATATACTAAAGCAGTCCATGTTGAAATGCAACAAGATTTGGACAATATTCAGACTTGGACTGATAAGTGGCAGTTAATGTTCATGTCACACAAATGTCAGGCAATTACTATCTCCAGTAAGAGATGATCTAACCACTGCCCATTGACATTGGCCCATGTTCCCATCGCTGAATTCCCCACTATCAACATCCTGGGGGTTATTATAGACCAGAAACTTAACTGGACACATCATATAAATACTTTGGCTACAAGAGCAGGTCAAAGGCTAGGAATACAGCAGCAAGTAACTGACCACCTGACTTCCCAAAACTTGTTCACCATCGACAAGGCACAAGTCAGGAGTGTGATGTCATGCTTCCCATTTGCCTGGATGGTGCAACTCCAACAACACGAAACCAGTACAAAGCAGCCCACTTGATTGGCATCACATTTACAAGACTCACTGCAGAAATTCACCAAAGATCCTTAGACAGCACCTTCCAAACTCATGATCACTTCCATCTAGCATGACAAGGACAGCAGATACATAGGAACACCATCCTCTGGAAGTTGCTGTCTAAGTCACTCACCATCCTGACTTCAAAATATATCACTGATCCTTCACTGTCGTGAGGTCAAAATCCTGGAATTCCCTCTCTAAGTGCAATGTAGATCTATCTACAGCACATGGATTGCAGCGATTTAGGAAGGCAGCTCACCTCACCACCTCTAGGGTAACGAGGGCCAGGCAATAAATGCTGGCCAACCAATGACACCAATGTCCCACAAGAAAATTAAAAATAAACTAACCAAAAGAAGTGGTTAAAAGCAATGTGGAATATTGAGTTTTAGTCCTTTTCAGCACTGGAAGAAACCATTTGGCCCTTTAAATCAATGCAGCTCTTAGCTGGATAATTCAATAAGGCACTCCAGCTTGACCTCAATATCCCAATAGGTTTAATTTCTTTGAGTGCTCATCTAATTTCCTATTGAAATCACTTTTTATTTCCATTTCCATTTCCATTATCCTAGTGGGTGACACATTCTAGGCTCACAGACCTGCTCATTCATTACATAAATATTCTTCCACACATTCATCCTGCATCCTCTACCCAAATCTATGTTCCCTATTCATTGAAAGTTTTTAGTCATCTCCCTTATCTAAATCTGTCATAATCTTACAAATATCTATTAAATCACCCCCACATACCTCTTTCTTCAAAAAAGAGCAACCCCAATCCTTCCAACATAACCCTGTAATTAAAGCCCTCTGCCTCAGAAACATTCCTGAAGAAGGGCTCATGCCCGAAATGTTGATTCTCCTGCTCCTTGAATACTACCTGACCTGCTGCACGTTTCCAGCAACACATTTTCAGCTCTGATCTCCAGCATCTGCAGTCCTCACTTTCTTCTCAGAAACATTCAGACAAGTCTCTTGTCTACTCTCAACCATCTTTACATCCTTCTTAAACTATGATGATTAGATCTTAACACAATAATGTTAATTGGTGTGGAACCTCATGAAAGTTCAACATAACCTTCTAGCTTTTGTACTCAACAGTTCATTAAATAAGCCTAAAATTGCATGTGCTTTACCAGCCATTCCCTCAGTTTATCCTGCCACCTTCAAATATCAAAGCACATTCAACAACCCCTAACCACCATGAGATTTCTCTGTTTTTGCACAAACTGGAATGGTATAATCTGTCTATATTGCCTCTGGCAAAATGCATCACCTCTCAATTCTCTTAATTAAGTTCCAGCTGCCACTTATTCTGCATGTCTATCTATGTCCTGTTACTAGTAATTTATAACATCCTCATTGTTTGCTATTCCTCCGCATTTGGTGATATTATGCTTTAAGAACTTACTCCATGTTACAAGACCCAATTAATTTATATATAACATAAAAAGTATTCTCAGGACTGACCATTGGGGAACATGGGACGGCACGGTGGCTCAGTGGTTAGCACTGCTGCCTCACAGCAGCAGGGTCCCAGGTTTGATTCCAGCCTCGGGCAACTGTCTGTGTGGATTTTGCACAATTTCCCCATGTCTTAGATTAGATTACTTACAGTGTTGAAACAGGCCGTTCGGCCCAACAAGTCCACACCGACCCGCCAAAGTGCAACCCACCCAGACCCATTCCCCTACACCTAACACTACGGGCAATTCAGCATGGCCAATTCACCTAATCTGCACATTTTTGGACTGTGGGAGGAAACAGGAGCACTCAGAGGAAACCCATGCCGTCACGGGAGCATAGAACATAGAAAAATACAGCGCAGTACAGGCCCTTCGGCCCTCGATGTTGCGCCGATCCAAGCCCACCTAACCTACACTAGCCCACTAGCCTCCATGTGCCTATCCAATGCCTGTTTAAATGCCCATAAAGAAGGAGAGTCCACCACTGTTACTGGTAGGGCATTCCATGAACTCATGACTCGCTGAGTAAAGAATCTATCCCTAACATCAGTCATATACCTACCACCCCTTAATTTAAAGCTATGCCTCCTCGTAATATCTGACTCCATACGTAGAAAAGGTTTTCATGGTCAACCCTATCTAAACCCCTAATCATCTTGTACACCTCTATCAAGTCACCCCTAAACCTTCTTTTCTCCAATGAAAACAGCCCCAAGTGCCTCAGCCTTTCCTCATACGATCTTCCTACCATACCAGGCAACATCCTGGTAAACCAGTTCCAGTGCCTCCACATCCTTCCAATAGTATGGCGACCAAAACTGCACACAATACTCCAGATGCGGCTGCACCAGAGTCTTATACAACTGCAACATGACCTCAGGACTCCAGAACTCAAATCCTCTACCAATAAAAGCCAGTACGCCATATGCCTTCTTCACAGCACTATTTGCCTGGCTGGCAACTTTCAGAGATCTGTGTACATGGTCACCAAGATCCCTCTGCTCATCCACACTACCAAGTATCCGACCATTAGCCCAGTACTCCATCTTCTTGTTACTCTTACCAAAGTGAATCACTTCACACTTAGCTACATTGAACTCCATTTGCCACCTTTCTGCCCAGCTCTGCAGCTTATCTATATCCCGCTGTAACCTGCCACATCCTTCCTCACTGTCAACAACTTCACCGACTTTCGTATCATCCGCAAACTTGCTCACCCAACCTTCTAGCCCCTCCTTCAGGTCATTTATAAGAATGACAAACAGCAATGGTCCCAAAACAGATCCTTGTGGAACACAGCTGGTAACTGCACTCCAAGATGAACCTTGACCATCAACTACTACCCTCTGTCTTCTTCCAGCCAGCCAATTCCTAATCCAAACCTCCAACTCACCCTCAATGCCATACCTCCGTATTTTTTTGCAGTAGCCTACCATGGGGAACCTTATCAAACGCCTTACTAAAATCCATATACACCACATCTACCGCTTTACCCTCGTCCACCTCCTTAGTCACCTTCTCAAAGAATTCAGTAAGGTTTGTGAGGCACGACCTGCCCTTCACAAAACCATGCTGACTGTCCTTGATCACATTATTCCTATCCAGATGTTCATAAATTCTATCCCTTACAATTCTCTCTAAGACTTTGCCCACAACAGAGGTAAGACTCACCGGCCTATAGTTACTAGGGTTATCCGTACTCCCCTTCTTGAACAGGGGAACCACATTTGCTATCCTCCAATCTTCTGGCACTATTCCTGTAGACAACGAGGACATAAAAATCAAGGCCAATGGCTCTGCAATCTCCTCCCTTGCTTCCCAGAGAATCCTAGGATAAATGCCATCAGGCCCGGGGGACTTATCTATTTTCACCCTTTCAGAATTTCCAACACCTCTTCCCTACATATCTCAAAGCCATCCATTCTAATTAATTGTGAATGTGCAAACTCTACACAGACAGTTGTCTGAGGTGGGAATTGAACCCAGGTCTCTGGCACTGTGAAGCAGCAGTATTAACCACTATGCCACTGTGCTGCCCATGGGTTTCCTCTGGGTGCTCTGGTTTCCTCCCACAGTCCAAGGATGTGCAGGTCAGGTGAATTGGCTATGCTAAATTGCCCGTAGTGTTGGGTGCATTAGCCTGAGGGAAGTGGGTCCAGGTGGGTTACTCTTTGGAGAGTCGGCGTGGACTGGTTAGGCTGAAGGGCCTGTTTCCACACTGTAGGTAATCTAATCTAATCTAATCACCATCCTGCCACCCCCCAAGCTGTAAAATAACTATTTACCAGGCTCATATTGCTTCTGTAGTTCAGCTGATTTTTATTTTTATCCAATTGGACACTGACTTTTCTAGTTCATAAGCCTCAGTGTTGCCAATCAGCCTATTATGTGGTAATTTATCATTAACTGACCAGTTATGGCTATGGACAAGCTGACCAATTCATCGTCTAATGTTGGTAAATTTGGCATGGGGGCAAGGTTGGCTGGATAAATACCAAGAACACCCATGGCATGGTGCCCAATTTGTACACCCCTCTTATTTGCCAACCCATCTGTGGGAGCTTGTAAAAATTAGTGTGGTACTTCAACAAAATTAGTATAAGCAGAATAACAGTAATGGAGAAATGAATGACACTAAATAGCACCAACAAGGCCTTGTATTCTCTGGAGTTTCAAAGATTCAGAGTTGTTCTCATTGAAGCTTACAAAATACTTAAAGGATAGACAGGTAAATGCAGGTAAAATATTTTCCCCTGACAGGGAAGTCTTAAACTAGAGGAAATAATTTTTAAATGTGTGGGATACCATTTAGAATCAAGACAAGTGGAAACTCCTATACACCTGAAGGTTGTAAATCTTTGGGGTTCTCCACCTGAGAAGCTGATAGAAGCTCATTCTTTGAGTATATTTAAGTAGAGGTTGACAGATTTCTGATTGCCAGTGGAGGTACTGTGAGTAAAAGATGTTGCTGTCCAATCGGCCCTGGTTGTGTTACTGGTGGAGTAAATTGGACAGGCTGAATGATCTATTTCTATGTTCCTAAATCCACATGACAAATATCTTCATGCCATGATTTTAAAAGAAGTAGGTGGCAGCGCTGCAGTTGTCCCATCTGTAATCTTCCATTTCTACAAATTTGGGAACTTTTCCTTTTAGTTAGAAAGTTATAAATGTCACTTTGCTGTTTGGAAAGAGTGAGGAAGGAAACTAGCAAATTACAGACCAGTTAACCTAACATCTATTGTTATGAAATGGCTAGAGTCTGTAATTAAGGTTGGATGACTGAACACCTTGAAAACTCTTCACTAACCAGAGAGGGGCAGTGTGGGTTTGCTTTTAAGTACAGATTATGATTAGCAAATCTGGTAGAATCTTTTTGAGATAGTGACAAAAGAAGCAATAGCGACATGAGGAAAAACCTTTTTACACAGCGAGTAATTAGGAGCTGAAATACACTACTTGGAGCAGTGAAGGGAAGTTTAATTGAAGCATTTAAGGGGCAATCAGATTATTGTCTGAAAAGAAAATGTATGCTGAGGGAGAGTGGCAATAGGTGAATTGTTCATTTGGAAAGTTAGCATTGATTTGACAAATAGACTCCTATGCAGTAACATTTCAGTGATTTAAATATTTGAAAATTTACAGAACTGTTTTGTCAAATATTTCCAGTGTCTTGTTAACACCTTGCAACTGTGCTCAGAATTATTACTGAATTTCCTAGAGACTCAGCTTTGTAAGTAGGAAGGTAATAAATCACATTACTCTTCCAAAAAATAAATAGCAAAATGTCTGACCTAAAAGGAACATCTTTAGCTAATTCCGGATCAGTTTGATTCAGCTTAAAGTTGTGACCCACATCTCAACTCCCAAAAGCAGCATATGTTGAGACATTACAGTCAATTATGTACTTTTGAAATGTCATTGTTGTCATCTTCTCCAGCCCCACAACATTCAAAATACCTCTACTCCTCTAAAATTAGTTTCTTGAACATCCTGATTTTTAACTCCCCTACCATTGTCAGCCAGACTGGCTATTAATTATTGAAGTTACCACCTTACATCCTTGGCTTTTCTTTGTACCTTTCAGAAGTTTATTAAAACCACTTATTTAACCAAATTGTAGGTAACTTTCTTTAACCTTTTCATATGATGAATTGTCACTGGCAAGGCCAGCATTTGTTGCTCATTCCTAGCAGTGGTCAAGATGCTGGTGGAGAGCCACTGCTGCCCAAATATCACCTCATGTTGCATTGTACCTAATTATGCTTTACAACAACTCCTGTGCTGTTTTATTCTATTAAAGGTGCTATATAAATATAAGTTCTTGTGATTTTTATGAAAAATAATGAACCAGGATAACTACAGGGTGGCACAGAATGTATTCCTTAACACTCAATGTATCCATTATAGGTCAGTTCTTCAGTATATTGCTTTGACTGTACTTCTTTCCCTCTAGAAAACTACAATTACGGTAACAATGTAAATATTTAAGTTCATGCTGTGTAATATCCTGAGAGATTCAGTACATTATTGTGCTTGGTGGTACTTCTGCAGATTGAATAGCCGCTCTCAACAAAGGTTAATGAAGTCAGACACATTCTTCCTGTTGCTTCCCTGTATTAACATTTAACTGTTCTCAAAGATAGGCTCCACTGAGAAACTGAATGTATAAAATGAGCCCTACCATGCAGTGGTTTTCAAAAGAAATTACTTCACAACTGTTTTTATTAAAATTATGCAATAGAACCAGTAAAAAAACCAAATTGTTCAGTTGCAATATTTTTGTACTTGCCTTTCCATTTTCAAGAGGGATTCACATCAAATAGTGTTAAGAAATTAATGTAGAACTGCTTTTATTAACATTGCACTACTTTCTACTGCTCCTTTTCCTACCTTTCCCTTTTCTTACCCTACCCTGAAAGCTTCAGTAGTGACTGTTATACGGCTGGTTAATGATGCAGTTGACACAATTGAGAATGAAGGTATTTAACTTGTTAATTGCTCTCCTTGTTTTTCTTATGACAATATGATGTTTGGAATGAAACAATATACCACTCTTTGAAAGATACTGTATGTTGTTTTATGTAGATTATAACAAAAAGTCAAAAGTATAACATTAGTTAAAATATTAACTGTCATATAAGCATATTTTTATGGAATTTATTTATTTGCCTAAAGAGCCTACAGCAACTAACTGTCTTACTGAATTTCTATGGTCTCAAAATTACATTGTGTATTGTGAGCAAAACTATTGAGAATGTTCAAATTATCCATTAAGAAGACAGGTTCCAACCATGAATCTTAGTCATGAAATCAGACTTCATCCTTCTTCCTGGCAACTAACAGAAAGCTGAAACCATTACCTCACATCCTTGAGCAGAGCTACCAACCTCATATCTTGTGTTCCACTAAAGCCATTTACTTTCATCCCCATAGATTTGCTCACTTCTATCTCTGCCTCATCCTATTTGTTTTTCAAACCCGAAGTCTTGTTTCTGTTTTTATTTCCTCTAAAATCAGAATGTACCAATGATTTTTGAGTAGGTGTTTCACATTCCACCTTTTTAAAATTAAGTACATCTAAAATTATGCTGTCCTCTTAATGATGTGCAGCAGGTCCCATTCACACATCACTTCTGCATTTGCTAGTCTACAATGACTTGCTAATGTCTAGAAATTTTATGATATTGACTCTTAATTCCATAGCTCTGTGACCTCATTGAACTCTTTGTGAGACCTAGGTGCTCCTCCAAATAAAGCATGCTGTATACCCCAATGATCAGCATTCCATCATTAGTGACCATGCCTTGCACTGCTTTGCTTCTGAGTCCTTATGTCCTGTAAATCTCTGCAGTGTTCTGCTTCTTTCACCACCTTAAAAATCACATTTTTATCTGATGTTCTTAAAAGAACCTCCTTATGTACCTAATAAAAATGAAAAGAACTGCAGTTGTTGTAAATCATAAAAACAAAAACAGAATTTGCTGGAATTCAACAGATCTGGCAGTATCTGTGAAGAAAAATGCAAGTTAATGTTTCTGATCTAGTGATTCTTCCTCAGAACCTCCTTATGTGTCACACTACACTTATAAGGAACTTTGTAAAGTTTATAATGTCATATACAATTAAGTTCTCTTGATGCTTTCATGTCAGGTTATTTTTCCCACTATTTCACTGGTAGTATCAGCTCATTTGTTGTTGCGTACTGTTAATTGTTAAGGTCCAATTAAACCTTTTTTTGCTAAAGAATATGTAATGCAGTTATATTCTAATTCCACCAATTTTCATAGATTGTCATGTTTGAGATGGGCCAAGGCACAATTCCGGAAGGTTACCTCATTCACTGTTAAACAAGGACCTGACCTATCTGATCTTTGTGTAATTTTAAGTAATTTCAGCATACTCTTGATTGAATTTATAGCAGGAATATGGTAGAATAAAGAAGTAATCAAGAAGAATTAAAAAAAATTCTCCAAGCCCTGTGACAAAGCATAAGAATTCTAACTTTCAGAAGGACAACTGACAGAATTAATGGAAAAAAGTCTGAGTGTCATTACAAAGAAATAACTAGAGGGATACTTATCATGTAATTTTTTTAAAAATACCTCTATGCTAAATTACAATGACCAAATTTCAGTGGAAATAAAATACTGATTATATTTCTGACAGTTTACCCTCTTTTGAAATGATGCTTTGATATATTTTCTAAAACAACCCCAGAGCAGTTTAGAGACAACCCTGCTTCATTTTAACCTATACAGATATAGAAATGTGTTTATTTATAATTTTAGGAAACATTGCTGTTTAAATTATTCATACTGAAAATGTGTATCCTCAAATCATAGTGTGCCATTGCTGTTAAACACCTGGGATGAACAAAATCATTTTGGGTTTCTTTTATCCATAAAAGTTAGTTAAACAAAAAAAAACAAATTCCAGTTTAACCTTGAAGAAATGAAAGCATCAGTCAAATTAGAAATCCAAATGTAGCAAGCCACAAAGTACTTGAAAAAAACATTTCAGTTGAAACCCATGTTAGATTGATAGTGTTTTCTTTTAGATAGTGCATTTTACACTAATGTTCATAAAGTGTGATCATGGTGAAAATGACTTCAATACAATAGCTTTTGCTTGTTCTAAATCATACCAAATGGAATGCTAATTTCCAAATATGTATTATTGATTATTGCAACATCTGGTGAAGATGTGATATATTGATATGAATGAATAAATATTGTATTAAATAGTTTCTGTATTCAGCAGATTTAAAATAGAAAATGATAAATGCAGACCAATTAATGGATCTAAGATTTAACATTTATTTGAAAGAATCTTTGAGTCCAGAAGAATGGTATCCACTGTCTTTTTGCTGCTGGGCTAAATGTATGATTAATGCTTTTATTCAACTGTTTAAACCGATGTCAGTTGTATATATGCCCTATTTGAACTGATATACTTGAAGTATGTTTTTAACCATTCATTCATTTTCACTTTCCACCTGACAGTGTCCCTTATGGAGGAGGGGCAGAACTACAACAGAGGTGACTCCTGGACCCTTACAATCTGCTTCTTAATGCTACCCCAAGATCTGTTTTTTTTTAAGTAGCATTTGTCTCTCTTGTTTTTGAATTTGATTCCCTACTACACATGCATGTAATAAAACTGCAAGGATTACAATTATGTCTAAAAGAGCAGAATAATAATCTGCAAGGGCATGGATTTACACTTGAATATTGTGTTGTTTCTGTTGATCTTCAGGCTGAACTCATTTTGTTGGAATAATGAATTTCAACTGTTAGCAATTACTTTAAATTGGTGAAGAGTTGTTAAGCATGAAAGAAATGACCATAATGTTGAAAGGCATTATAATATTAAGTATTTGTTGCCACACATATAGAAATGAATACCTACGTAGTTTAACTGAAAAGCATTATTCAACAATTTGCTGGTTCAGCTGTATTTTATCAATGCACAGTTTTTACAATATGAATTGACTGGCTTTCAATACGCATGCTGATTTTTATTTGGGCTTTGCATGAATGTGACTTCCTATTTTGTCCTAAGCATGTTGGTGTGTGTTTGGTCAGTGAATGTTATTACATATAAAGCATATGGCATAACTCTGAAATGAAAAAGTAACACATTATATTTTCAGATTTCGATGCAAGTCAGGCATTGCATTTTCAACATTTGTGTGTATATTTTTAACAATTAATACATTTTAAATTTATACAAGGGCTCCAGAGCTTGTATTAATTTAGCATGTGTCAATTGAAATTTAACTTGAACAAATTAAGAAAATTTGTAATATGGAAATATATTCAACAGCATTATACATGTCAAGTAATAAATCACAAAAATGTTATAATAGTTCTGTTCTGTTGCAGCTTATCATTGGGACACCTCAGATTGGATGCCAAGCACTCGACTACCAAACATTGAAGAAGTGCCGCATTATGAAACAGCTGATACTGCCCCTGTGCATCATGCGAATACAAGATCACTGGATGCTGACTATTACCTTGGTGGATATGACATAGACAGTGACTTCCCACCCCCTCAAGATGAGGAATTCCTGGGCCAGGATCAACTTCCTCCTCCCTTGCCAGAGGATTACCAGGATCAATATGAGATTATCCAATCACCTCAGACAACATCCACATTGAACGCTTTAAACTCCAATAGCAGAAGACGACCGCACTTCCATCCCAGCCAATACCTTCCACCTCACCAGTTTCCTGCAGAAGGAGAGGCTGTTGGTATCCAGGATGTAACTGACAATGGTGCATTCCCTGCAGGTTCAAACCAAGACTTGGATAAAGTGATTAGCGACAACATACCAATGCCCGTACTTGCATCAACAAATGCATCATCTTCAGATATGTCGATGAGCTGTGGTTTCGATGATTCTGAAGTAGTGATGAGTGACTACGAGAGTGGTGATGAACTTAATTTTGATAACATTCATATCTCTTTTGTAGAATCTCAATACCAGACACAGGTGTGACAATTACATGGGCCACTTCAGAGCTAAAAATTAACAATTTAGCTGCACTAGAAGTAAGGAGATGCAGTGACAGGAAGATGAAGAGCTTTCCATTGCGTATTTGCATCTGCAAGGAACTGATGAACAAAGTAAATTAGAATGAGTTGCTTTCTGCTAATTGGGTACTAATTTCATGATATAATACCCACAAAAGACTCCTTCTAATATGTCTACAAATTTTTTTTTAAATAAATGAACTCTCGTCATGATAGTCATGTTATGGTTTTGAGTTAAGTAACTACTGGAGTTGAATGTGTGGAAAAGAATCATTGATGATATTTTGAAGTATTGTTCCTGTGGAAGCTCATTTGATGCTGTTAGATTAAGAGCTCTTCTGATGCTAGAGAGTACTAATCAACAGTCAATGGTAGGCATTCCACAATGCAGTGCTTAAGCGACAAAGTAACTAGTAATGGCACTTTCTGGAATTAATATAAATCAAATTTACTGGACACCCAACATATATTGCTGTGGTGTAATAACACACTAGCAAGACGTCAGTTGTTTAGACAGTTCCTCAGGAGAAGGGCAGTACATATTAGAAATCCATCTTGCATCATTTTAATTCTGTCTATTCACTTTCTTGCTGGTTACAATATCTATCATGCAATGTATATTTGTGCACAGTCCTGAAGTAATTGACTCACTGCAGTAAGTTAAAGCAGTGCAATGATGTAGATTAGTAAGCACTTGAAAAAAAGTCAACCTGAAATACCGAACCAAAATAAAACTTGCACTTCTTCTCTGTTCTTACAAATTATCTATTTGCTATAGCATTTCGACCATGTTGTATTCCCATATCAAAGCACATAGAATGGAACATGAGAAATCAGTCAGCTACATACGCTTGCAAATACAGTGGAGTCAAGTTATTTAAATGTTAAAACAGGTATGAAGAGGAATGGAAATGTCTGTTCATGTGTGAATAAATAGAATTGCACTGCTGGCTTGAACTGATGTATGTTTGGAATTAAGAATGCATTTTTATTGATAGTGTCTATGGAGCCATTTGACAAGCTCATGTTTTGACAATGAGAAAGGTGTACTGTGAGATGTATTTACTTAATGTAAAGGTCTTGCAACAAAACCGTTGGAATTAAATACAAGCCAATTTTGTACTCTGGGGTTTTAACATAATGAGAAGATCAGACACGTTAATGCAGGATTCCATCCTTACAAGTAATATCTGCCATAGTCATATAATCTTCAGTTGTCCTGAAAATTCAGTAAGCTCCCGATTAACATTTTCAAAGTCATGTGATTGGAAATAGAAGTTTCAAATCTTACAATATGTTGAACCTAGGCTAGGCTAAAAATCAGGTTAGTACATTTGAAATTCACTTTCTGAAATTTCTCAACAGTAATGAATGAATTTCTATTGCAAATTACTTTAATTGCACACTATACAATTTAATAATTGATTCAGTTATCCTTTTGGCCTGTGAGAAAGGATAACAATTCCCCATACAGTATTGTCTCTGGTAATACAGTGTTAATCAGTTTTGTGAAAGCATACTTATGCAGTGAAAAGAATTTGCACGTAGATTTACAACTGGAATTTAATTCTGATCTAGCCTAAATTATACAGGTTGAAATTATTAGATTAGATTACTTACAGTGTGGAAACAGTCTCTTCGGCCCAACAAGTCCACACCAACCCGCCGAAGCGCAACCCACCCATTCCCCTACATTTACCCCTTTTACCTAACACTACGGGCAGACACGGGGAGAATGTGCTAAATCCAATCAGTCGTCTGAGTCGGAAATTGAACCCGGGTCTCTGGCGCTGTGAGATAGCAGTGCTAACCACTGTGCCGCCCACACTCTGTCTGTTGTATTTTGGGGTCTTGTACGGAATTTAATCTGATTCAGTCCAGTTTCTACTAGATGAGCTTTCCACATTAGCCTGCATTTAAGTTCATAATTTGAATAAAATGGGATGAATTTAAATTTTCTCATCCATCTTTGGAGTCAGTTTCATATTGTAAAAGCTAAACTGTCACAGATTCCCATAATAGGTTTACATCTCAACCCTTATTCATTTCATTTATATGTAAATTATCTTGAATAGCTATGGGTCTATGACACTCATTTTAGAAAATTGTGAAATTTGATACACCTATAGATTTCTAAGCTTTTGTAGTATTGTATTAAACGGTTGTCATGTTGTGTATTATTTTTACCTGCTATTAACAGGCTTTGTAAAGATGTAAGTTTATGTGTTTAAAAGGTTTGTACAAAGTGTACATACATATAGATTGGGTTGTTTAAATTTTGCAAGCATTTGTAGATATTTGTAGATAATGTGTTCTGGGATGCCTTGAATTTCTTTTGCTGATACAGGTGTATTATCAATCCAAAGCAGAGGTTGATAAATATTGATGAACTATTTCTAAAGAAGAACAAGTATAAAATGGTTCAAGAAAATCCAATCACTTTGTTTTGATAGCCCAAATACTACCGTTATTGTTGCTGAAGAGTATCGATAAGGTGAAACATAACCGACTTCTATATAATGTCTTGCAATAAATCAGCAAGTCCAGTTTTTCATGAATTTCTAGGCCGCACAAGACAATGTTCTAAGAGTTGTGTTTTTGAATAACTACTGTGAGTAAGCCAAGTCATTGACAAAACATGACTAAATAGTGCAAGAGAATAAGGTTTATTTTGTGTTAACAAAGGGAAAGCAGATGTCAGCAGAACTTGATCTGATTCGATGATCAGCTGTGTAATTGGTGTTGGCAGTATTAAAAAAAATGTAGTATTTTATGATGACTCAATTGTCCATTGTACAAATTGATTTTTAACTGCCTCTATGTTTCTTAAGTTGATGTAACAATAAAGTGTGTTTTTAATTAGTTAAAATTTGAGTCTCCCACAAAAAATACTCTTTACTTAACTCATCCTATATAATATGTATGACACAAACTTTCCATTGAACTAAACCTTTGCATTTTAATTCTGAATGATGTTTTGCGGAAAGGGTGGGAAATAACCTTCAGTTCCCATTACAAAAAAACCTTCCACTCAGAGCAGCACAAGGAATAGTCAAGCATGAAAACCACTCTTTGGACGCAAGTATAGTGTTGAATATAATCCAACATAAGCAACTGAGGTTAGAAATTGAGGAGTGTTAGGCTGGAAAAATTAGCATTGGGAGTGGTGGCTCAGTGGTTAGCACTGCTGCCTCACAGCACCAGGGCCCCAGGTTTGATTCCAGCCTTGGGCAACCATCTGTGTGGAGTTTGCACACTCTCCCTGCGTCTGCATGGGTTTCCTCTCGGTGCTCCGGTTTCCTCCCACAGTCCAAAGATGTGCAGGTCAGGTGAATTGGCCATGCTAAATTGCCCATAGTGTTAGCTGCATTAGTCAGAGGGAAATGCATCTGGGTGGGTTACTCTTCGGAGGGTTGATGTGGACTGGTTGGGCCGAAGGGTCTGTTTCCACGCTGGAGGGAATCTAATCTAATCCAAGCTTACGTATTATAATGTGCTGCTCTTATGTTGAGTCTGATGTACCTTTCAATCACTTTGCATTAAGAAAAAAATAGATTGGACTTAGATCAGAAGAGCTATTGCTTCCATTTCCACTTATTTTTATATCAAGTTATCAACTTGAACTTAACAGATGTGGGGACTGTGGTAACATGAATAATTGTGGTTACAGATATCTATTTGATTTGAAGCTTTGTGTAACCATGATCAACTTAAATTAATATTTAAAATGTCCCCACTAGATTTAGCTTAATCATTTATATGATCGACCAACGAAAGCATTGATTAGCAAAACTCCTAAGTACTGATTGGAAATGTGCAATTTCATAATGACATTGAGAAAGTAATATCTACAACTCATCATCACCTTCACAAAATAGACTTAAATAATGGTGAAAAACGTCATAGGAAGTGATAAGCATAGTTTTGGTGAGGGAATCTAGCCCATCAACAGATAAAAAGTAGACTTGAAGCATGATAACATATCAAAGGTAAAGTCATAGCCATTATGACAAGGGTTGGGAGGGAATTCAACCCATTGCATCATGTCTGGTCTCTGTGAAAGAATCCAATCAGTCCCATTCCCCTACTTAGTCTGTTCCTCTATAAGTTTATTTGTCTTTGCTTCCATCAAGGACAGACAGTTCCAGATCATTACCATTCACTGTGTAAAACAATTTTTCTTTACAGACCCTCTGTATCTTTTAACCGAACTTTAAATCTGTGTCCTCGAGTATTTGTACCATTGGTTAATAGAACAGGGCTTCTTTGCAGTGCATCTCTAAACCTGTTATAATCTTGTGCAGTCATAGAGCACAAAAACAGACCCTTTGATCCAACCAGTCCATGCTGACCAGATGTGCAGGTCAGATGAATTGGCCATGCTAAGTTGCCCATAGTGTTAGGTGCATTAGTCAGGGGTAAGTGTAGGGAAATGAGTCTGGGTAGATTATTTTTGGAAGGTTGGTGTGGACTTGTTGGGCTAAAGGGCCTGTTTCCACATTGTAGGGAATCTAATCTAATAATTTCAAACTAAATTCATCCCACCTGCCTGCACGTAACATAAATCCCTCCAAACATTTCTTACACATGTACTTATCTACAAGCTTTTCAGTTGTTGTAACTGTGCTCTCATCCACCGCTTCATCTGGAGATTCATTCCATACACGAACCACTTTGTGTAAAACAATTGCCCCTCATGTCGTCTTTAAATCTTTCTCCTTTCACCTTAAAAGTATACCCACTAGTCTTGAAATCCCCCATCTGAGAGAAAAGACACCTCTATAAAATCTCCCATTCTCCTAGGAGACCAAATCTGCAACTATTTTGATAAATTTCTTATGCATCCTCTCAAGGACACACACATCCTTCCTGAAGTATGATCACTGGAATTGGGTGCCGTACTCCATTTCTGGCCTAACCAAGTCTACCATGACTTCCATGCTTTTATTGGTCAATGCCTGTAATAACAAAGCCCAAAATCCCAAATGCTTTAATACCTGCTGACTCAATATTTTATGCTACCTTCGAAGAATTCTGTGCATCCTTGTGTCACTTACACTATATTGCCTCTCCCTAGCCATTCTGCCAAAATGCATGAATTCACACTTTTCTATCAAATTCCATCTATCATTTTAGGACTCATTCTGATAGACCATCCAATTTTATTGTGTACAATTTTGTCTCCTTGAGGAGGGGAGTTCACAAGACTGATCCCAGGCATGAAGTTTGTCTTATAAAGAGAAATCATGCAATTTAGGCCTCTGTAGAGTTCAGACGAATGAGATGAGATCTAATTGATGCGAAAGAGGATTGACAAAGGAGACATAGAAAGGTGTTTTCTCCTGGGGAAATCTAGAATGAGAGGTCATTATTTTAGGATAAGGGTTTGCAGATTTAAAATGGAGTTGAGAGAGATTACTTCTCTCAAAGGGTCATGAATCCAGAATCCAATACCCTTGAGTAGTCAGGTCAATGCTGGGACATTGAGTATGTTTTGAGGAAAAGACAGATAGATTTTTAATGAATAATGAGTTGAAGAATTGTGAAGAATGGGCAGGAAAGTAGAGGCCGAGACGAAATTAGTCATGATCATATCAAATGGGGGAGCAGGTTTGAGGGTCTAAACTGTCTGCTTCTGTTCCTAGTTCTGATGTTCGTTTGTAATCATTTGGTTTCATCCTTACTGAATATCTTCTGGGTTGGTATCATAACAATTTCACTCTGTATTCCAATATGCAAGCTAAGTATTTAAGTCAGTAAGGTACTGGACCTAACAATGAAGTTTGGTGATCACCTTTGCCTATGATCCTCATATCTAGAAAAAACATTTACTACATTTGCATGATTCTGCTGTTCTATCAACATCAATTTTGTTCATCAGCATTTTATGTTGTTCTTTTTCAAACACATGCTTAAAGTCTGTACAGGTACTATCCATTGTGTTCCCTTCATTAGCCATCATTTTTACTTTATCAAAATATTCAATTAATCAAACATTATCTGCCTTTCCATGTTGGATGTCCTTTGTGACCAGGTAGCCAAAAGCAGAAATGACAAGACAAGTTAAAACTACAATCAAGCATGCTGGGAGCTTTGGTGGAATTAATTTCAACTTTGACCTTAGTTAAAACTACAGTCAGGGCATGTGACCTGTAGTTTCCTGTGTTAACCAAATAAAGGAGAGGACACCTGGAATGTGGCGGTTTGTGACTTTATATAAACATTTAGGAGTTGTTTACCAATAACCTCCATTGGCTGGGATCAAACATTGTGATCAGGTGTGGTCAATTCTCTGTCTGAGTGCCAGAGATGTTTCTGGAAGGATGAACACATTTTGGATAAAAGTTACCAGAACAAAAGATTTTGCAGTAGTGAGCCTTCAAGACAGTAATCCCAAGATTAAGGATGGGAAACATTTGTGGCTGTAAGAGCTGCTCCTTTTTTGAAGTATTTTAGGTGTTGGATGTGATTTCCTAAAATTCCAGGAATGGGTAATTACTGCTTTATAAGCTGCTGCCATTGTTTTGGAAGTTTTGTGGACAAAAAAAAAACAAAACAACAGCACTTTAAAAGGAAGAAGAGAGACAAAATCAGAGACCACATGGTCACTAAGACAGAGGGAAAGAAAACTATACTGTTGTCTGATACAGCAGTGAATCTGCACAGCTACTGCCTTTACAGCTTGAGTTCAAGTATTTCTGGACATTGGAGCGCATCGAAGAAAAATTAACAAACAGCAAAATTAACAGCTGACCTTGGAGTAAACTATGTGGGACAGTTCGAAGCATATGCGAAGCTAACGCACAGTTTTTAAATGTAACCTTGCTGTAAATCTACAAAGTGGGTCAAGTGGTATTTTTTTAATTATATGTTTTCTTGAGATCTGTCTCTTGATTAAATTTTAGATAAATATATAACATAGGTACTAAGTTAGCCTGGAGCTGTGTCTTTTAGAGCAGTAAGACTGTGCTATTTTCTTTATCTGTAGATTTTTAGGGAGCAAGGATGGCATTTAATAGAGTGTGCTCCTCTTGTTGGATGTGGAAGATGAGGAAGAGTTTCCATATTTCTGATGATTAAGTCTGCAGGAAATATGTCTGGTTGCGAATCCTATCAGATCGCATGGATCAGTTGGAGCAGCACATAGAGGCAATAGGGAATTTACAGGAACTAGGGAGTGTCATAGATATCAGTTATAGAAAGGCAGAGAAACCGCTGATACTTTCAGGTAGATGGGTTAACTCCTTGAAAGGTAGGAGAGGGAGGCAAGTAGTGCAGGAGTCTCCTGTGGCTGTCCCCATCTCAAACAAGTATGACGTTTTGGAAAATGGCCAGGGTGATGGACACTCAGGGGTATGTAGCATGACGGCCATGTTTCTGGTACTGAGAATGGCTCTAATGTAAGGCGGGTTTGTCAGATTACAAGCGATCAATTGTGATAGGGGACTCTCGAGGCTGTCAGAGGCACAGACAAACTCTTCTGTAGCCAACAGCAAAAAATCAGAATGGTGTGTTGCCTTCATGGTGCCAGGATCAAGGATATCTCAAAGGGGAGAGGGACCAGCAGGAGATCATTATACACATTGGAACTAACAAAATAGAAAGGGGAAAGGATGAGATTGTAAAAGGAGACTATAGGAAGTTAGGCAGGAATTAAAAAAGGAAGTCCTTGAAGTTAGTAATATCTGATTACTCCTGGTGCAACATGCCAGTGAAAGTAGGAATAGGAGCATAGAGCAGCTGAATATTTGGCTGAGGAGCTGGTTCAGGAGAGATGGGTTCACAATTTAGGATCATTAGAATCTCTTCTGGGGTAGAAGTGACCTGTGTAATAATTGGAAGGGGACTAACACACTGGTAGGGAAATTTGCCAAAGCTGCTCAAGAGAATTGAAACTGATAAGGTGAGGATGCGGGACCCAGGGAAATAGTGAGAAAAGAGATAAATCTGAGACTGGTACAGTTTGAAAATGCAGCAAGTCAAACAGGGCAGGCAGGAACAAAGTAGAGAACAAGATGGGACTGATAAACGGCATTTATTTCAATGCAAGAGGCCTAACAGAGAACACGGATGAACTCAGGGCATGGTTAGAAAGATGGGACTGGGATATCATAGAAATTATAGGCACATAGCTCAGGGATGGATAGGACTGGCAACTTAATGTTCCAGGATACAAATGCTACAGGCAGGACAGAAAGGGAGGCAAGAGAGGAGGGGGAGTTATTTTTTATAAGCGGTAACATTACAGTTGTACTGAAGGAGGATATTCCTGGGAATGCATCCAGGGAAGTTATTTGGGTGAAACTGAGAAATAAGAAAGGGATGGATGATCACCTCATTAGGATTGTACTATAGACCCCTAACAGTCAGCAGGCAATTGAGAAAAAGATTGTAAGGAGATCTCACTTGTCTAAGAACAATAGGTGGTTATGGTAGTGGATGTTAGCTTTCCAAACATAGACTGGGACTGCTGTAGTGTTAAGGATTTAAATGGAGAGAAATTTGTTAAGTGTGTACAAGAAAATTTTCTGATTTAGTATGTGGATGTACCTACTAGAGAAGGTGCAAAACAAGATCTGCTTTTGGGAACTAAGTCAGGGCAAATGACTGAGATGTCAGTGAGGGAGCACTTTGGGGTCAGTGACCATAATTCTGTTAGTTTTAAAACAGTGATGGAAAAGGATAGACTGGATCTAAAAGTTGAAGTTCTAAATTGGAGGAAGGCCGATTTTGATGGTATTCGGCAAGAACTTTCAAAAGCTGATTGGGGCAGATGTTCACAGGTAAAGGGGGTGTTAAAAAATGGAAAGCCTTCACAAATGAGATAACGAGAGTCAAGAGACAATATGTTCCTGTTAGAATGAAAGACAAGGCTTCTCAGTGTAGGGAATGCTGCATGACTAGAGAAATTGAGATCCTGCACAAGAAAAAGAGGAAACACATGTCAGGTATAGACAGCAGAGATCGAGTGAATCTTCAGAAGAGCACAAAGACAGTAGGATTATATTTGAGGGAAATCAGCAGAGCAAAAAGGGGAAATGAGATAGCTTTGGCAAATAGAGTTACGTAGAATGCAAAGGGATTTTGTACATAATTTTAAGGACAAAAGGGAGAGAATTGGACCCCTCAAAGATCAGCAAGACACAGGAGGTGGAAGAGACACTAAATGAGCATTTTGTATCAGAGTTGACTGTGGAGAAGGACATGGAAGCTATAGAATGTAGGGAAATAGGTGATAGCATCTTAAAAATGCCCATGTTGCAGAAAAGGTGGTGCTGGATGTCTTGATCCACATAAAAGTGCATAAATCCCCAGGCCAATCAGGTGTATGGAAGAACTCTGTGGGAAGCTAGGGAAGTGATTGCAGGGCACCTTGCTGAGATATTTGAAACATTGATAGTCACAGGTGAGGTCCCGGCAGACTGGAGGTTGGCTAATGTGCCACTATTCAAAAAAGGTGGTCAGGAAAAGACAGGGAGCTATAGACAAATGAGCCTGACAATGGTGGTGGGCAAGTTGTTGAAGGAATCCTGAGGGACAGTATTTACATGTATTTAGAAAGGCAAGGACTGATTTGGGATAGTCAACATGGTGTTTTGCATGGGAAATCATATCTCAATGACTTAAATGAGTTTTTTGAAGAAGTGACAAAGAGAAATGACGAGAGCAGAGTGGTGGATGTGATCTATCTGGACTTCAGTAAGGCATTTGACAAGGTTTTGTCATGGTAGACTGGTTAACAAGCTTAGATCTCATGGAATACAGGGAGAACTGGCCATTTGAAACAGAACTGGCTAGATGGTAGAAGACTTAGGGTGGTAGTGGAGGGTTGACTTTCAGACTGGATGCTTGTGACCAGTGGTCTGCCCAAAAGATGTGGTGCTACGTTCACTGCTTTTCATCATTTATATAAATGATTTGGATGTGAACATAGGTATAGTTAGCAAGTTTGCATATGACACGAAAGTTGAAGGTGTAGTGGACAGCAAAGAAATCCCAAGGAAACCCAAACTTATAAATGGAAAGCGGACTACATCACAAGTGCTTCATCCAGAGGCTCACTGAAGAAGTTACCTAGTATGATGATGAAATGTCTGAAAACGAACCTTCCAGCTGAGCGAGCAAACCTGCATCCAGAACCTCAACCTAAGCTATAAATCTTCTCAACTCCCTAGTGACAGATGGAGTTTAATTAAGATGAATGTGAGGTGCTGCATTTTGGAAAGGTGCATCAGGATAGGACTTGTACACTTAATATGAAGGTCCTGGGGACTGTTGCTGAACAAAGAGACCTTGGAGTACAGGTTCATAGATCCTTGAAAGTGGAGTCCCAGGCAGATAGGATAGTGAAGAAAGCATTTGGTATGCTTGCCTTTATGGTTTAGTGCATTGAATATAGAAATTAGGAGGGTCATTTACAGCTGTACAGGACATTGATAAGGCCACTCTCTCTCACTCTCTCACTCACTCTCACTCACTCTCTCCCGATCTCGCTCACACTCTCACTCTCTTTCTCTCACTCTCAGTCTCAGTCTCTCACTCTCACTCACTCACTCGCTCTCACTCACTCTCACTCACTAACTCTCACTCTCTCTCACTCTCACTCTCTCTCACTCTCTCACTCACTCTCACTCACACTCTCACTCACTTTCACTCACTCTCACACACTCACTTTCTCTCTCACTCACTCTCACTCACTCTCACTCACTCTCACTCTCACTCACTCTCACTCACTCTCTCTCACTCTCACTCTCACTCTCACTCGCTCACTCTCACTCTCGCTCACTCTCACTCTCGCTCACTCACTCTCACTCAAGCTCACTCTCACTCAAGCTCACTCTCACTCACTCTCACACACACTCTCACTCTCACTCTCATTCACTCTCTCTCACGCACTCTCACTCTCTCTCACTCTCACTCTCATTCACTCTCGCTCACTCACTCACTCTCACTCTCACTCAAGCTCACTCTCTCCCTCACTCTCCCTCACTCTCCCTCACTCTCCCTCACTCTCCCTCACTCTCACACTCACTCTCACACTCACTCACTCTCACTCTCACTCTCACACTCTCACTCTCAGTCACTCTCATTCACTCTCACTCTCACCCACTCACTCACTCAAACTCACTCTCACTCTCTCGCACCCTAACTCTCACTCACTCTCTCTCTCTCACACTCACTCTCACTCTCTCACTATCTCTCTCAGTCTCTTTCTCTCACTCACTCTCACTCTCTCAATCGAACTCTGACTCTCACTCATTCTCACTCTCACTCTCACTCATTCTCATTCTCAATCACTCTCTCTCTCTCTCACTCTCTCTCTCACTCTCATTCTCACTCTCACTCTCACTCACTCTCACTCTCATTCACTCTCACTCTCACTCACACTCACTCACTCTCTCTGTCACACTCTATCATTCACTCTCACTCTCACTCACTCAATCTCACACTCTCTCACTCTCACTCACTCTCACTCACTCTCACTCTCACACTCTCTGACTCTCTCATTCTCACTCACTCTCACTCACTCTCTGACTCTCATTCTCACTCACTCACTCACTCTCACTCACTCTCTCACTCACTCTCACTCTCACTCTCACTCACTTTCACTCACTCTCACTCTCACTCACTCTCACTCACTCTCACTCTCACTCACTCTCACTCGCTCACACTCACTCTCTCACTCTCACTCTCACTCTCACTCTCGCTCACTCTCGCTCACTCTCACTCAAGCTCACTCTCACTCTCACTCTCACTCACACACTCTCACTCTCACTCTCACTCTCATTCACTCTCACTCCCTCACTCTCACTCTCACTCTCATTCACTCTCGCTCACTCTCACTCAAGCTCACTCTCACTCACTCTCTCTCTCTCTCACGCTCACTCTCACTCACTCTCCCTCACTCTCCCTCACTCTCACACTCTCTCACTCTCACTCTCACACTCTCACTCTCTCTCACTCTCATTCACTCTCACTCTCACCCACTCACTCACTAACTCAAACTCACTCTCACTCTCTCGCACCCTAACTCTCACTCACTCTCACTCTCTCTCACACTCACTCTCACTCTCTCACTATCTCTCTCAGTCTCTCTCTCACTCACTCTCACTCTCACTCTCTCAATCGCACTCTGACTCTCACTCATTCTCACTCTCACTCTCACTCATTCTCATTCTCAATCACTCTCACTCTCTCTCTATCACTCTCTCTCAATCTCACTCTCACTCACTCACTCACACAATCACTCTCACTCTCACACTCACTCTCTCACTCTCACTCACACTCCCTCTCACTCACTGTCTCTCACTATCTCTCTTTCTCTCAGTCTCTCTCACTCTCTCACTCTCTCACACACTCTCACACACTCTCTCACTCTCTCTCACTCTCTCTCACTCTCTCTCACTCTCTCTCACTCACTCACACTCACTCACACTCACTCACACTCACTCTCTCTCACTATCTCTCTCTCTATCATTCACTCTCACTCACTCACTCTCTCTCTTTCTCTCACTCACTCACTTTCACTCACTCTCACTCACTCTCTCACTCACTATCTCTCTCACTCTCTTTCTCTCACTCACTCTCACTCTCACTCTCACTCATTCTCACTCTCACTCATTCTCATTCTCAATCACTCTCACTCTCACTCTCTCTCACTCTCTCACTCTCTCTCTCACTCTCATTCTCACTCTCACTCTTGACCTAACTCACTCTCACTCTCACTCACTCTCACTCACTCGCACTCACTCTCTCTGTCACTATCTTTAGCTCTCACACTCTATCATTCACTCTCACTCTCACTCACTCAATCTCACTTACTCTCACTCTCACTCTCACTCTCACTCACTCTCTCTCTCACTCTCTCACTCACCCTCGCTCTCACTCTCTCTCATTCTCACATTAGCTCACTCTCACTCTAACTCTCTCACTCTCTCTCACTCTCACTCACACTCTCTCTCTTACTCTCTCTCACTCACTCTCTCTCACTCTCTCTCACTCTCTCTCACTCTCACTCTCTCTCACTCTCACTCTCTCTCACTCTCTCACTAACTATCTCTCTCACTATCTCTCTCACTCTTTCTCTCACTCACTGTCACTCTCACTCACTCTATCTCTCTCTCTCTCTCACTCACTCACACTCACTCACTCTCACTCTCACTCACTCATTCTCACTCACTCTCACACTCATTCAATCTCATTCACTCTCACTCACTCTCTCAGTCACTATCTCTCTCACTCTCTTTCTCTCACTCTCTATCACTCTCAATCATTCTCACTCTCTCACTCTCACACTCACTCACTCACTCTCACTCTCACTTACTCTCACTCTCACTCTCACTCTCACTCACTGTCACTCTCACTCACTCTCACTCTCTCACTGTCTCTCACTCTCACTCTCTCTCATTCTCACTCTCTCATTCTCAATTTTACACTCTCGCTCTCTCTCACTCACTCACTCTCACTCACTCACTCACTCACTCTCACGCACTCACTCACTCTCACTCAATCTCACTTACTCTCACTCTCACTCACTCTCTCACTCACTCTCACTCACACTCACTCTCACTCACTCTCACTCTCACTCTCACTCTCACTCTCACTCAATCTCACTTACTCTCACTCTCACTCTCACTCTCACTCTCTCTCACTCTCACTCTCACTCACTCACTAACTCTCACTCTCTCTCACTCACTCTCTCACTCTCACTCTCTCTCACTCTCTCTCTCACTCTCTCTCTCACTCTCACTCTCACTCTCAGTCACTCTCACTCTCACTCTCGCTCACTCTCACTCTCACTCCCACTCACTCTCACTCTCATTCACTCTCACTCTCTCTCACTCACTCTCACTCACTCACTCACTCTCACTCACTCACTCTCACTCTCGCTCTCTCCCTCTCTCACTCACTCTCACTCACACTCACTCACTCTTCTCTCACTCTCATTCACTCTCGCTCACTCTCTCTCACTCTCACTCTCATTCTCACTCACTCCCACTCAAGCTCACTCTCATTCAAGCTAACTCTCACTCACTCTCACTCTCATTCACTCTCACTCTCTCTCACTCTCTCTCACTCTCTCTCACTCTCTCTCACTCTCACTCACTCTCACTCACTCTCACTCTCACTCACTCTCACTCACTCTCCCTCACTCACTCTCACTCTCGCTCTCTCTCCCCCTCTCACTCTCACTCTCTCTCTCTCTCTCACTCACTCTCACTCACTCTCACTCTTGCTCACTCTCACTCTCACTCCCACTCAAGCTCACTCTCACTCAAGCTAACTCTCACTCACTCTCACTCTCATTCACTCTCACTCTCTCTCACTCTCACTCACTCTCACTCACTCACTCTCCCTCACTCTCCCTCACTCACTCTCACTCACTCTCACTCTCGCTCTCACTCTCACTCTCATTCACTCTCGCTCACTCTCACTCTCACTCTCATTCACTCTCACTCTCACTCACTCACTCACACTCACTCTCACTCACTCTCTCACTCACTCTCACTCTTACTCTGTCTCACTCTCACTTACTCTCACTCTCGCTCACTCTCACTCTCGCTCACTCTCACTCTCACTCTCACTCAAGCTCACTCTCACTCAAGCTCACTCTCACTCAAGCTAACTCTCACTCACTCACACTCTCTCATTCACTCTCACTCTCACTCGCTCTCACTCTCTCTCACTCTCACTCACTCTCACTCACTCTCTCTCACTCTCTCTCACTCTCACTCACTCTCACTCACTCTCACTCACTCTCTCTCACTCTCACTCACTCTCACTCTCACTCTCACTCTCACTCAAGCTCACTCTCACTCTCACTCTCACTCACTCTCACTCACTCTCACTCACTCTCACTCACTCTCACTCTCATTCACTCTCACTCACTCTCACTCTCACTCACTCTCACTCACTCACTCTCACTCACTCTCACTCACTCTCTCGCTCTCGCTCTCGCTCTCGCTCACTCACTCTCACTCTCACTCTCACACTCTCACTCTCACTCTCACTCACTCTCACTCTCACTCTCGCTCTCGCTCTCTCTCACTCTCACTCTCACTCTCACTCTCACACTCTCACTCACTCTCACTCACTCTCTCACTCACTCTCACTCTTACTCTCTCTCACTCTCGCTCACTCACTCTCACTCTCGCTCACTCTCACTCTCACTCAAGCTCACTCTCACTCAAGCTAACTCTCACTCAAGCTAACTCTCACTCTCTCTCACTCTCACTCTCTCTCACTCTCACTCTCGCTCACTCTCACTCTCACTCTCACTCAAGCTCACTCTCACTCAAGCTCACTCTCACTCAAGCTCACTCTCACTCAAGCTAACTCTCACTCGCTCACTCTCTCACTCTCACTCTCACTCTCATTCACTCTCACTCTCACTCTCTCTCACTCTCACTCACTCTCACTCACTCACTCACTCTCTCTCACTCTCACTCTCACACTCACTCTCACTCACTCACTCTTACTCACTCTCACTCACTCTCCCACACTCACTCTCACTCACTCTCACTCACTCTCACTCACTCTCACTCACTCACTCTTACTCTCACTCTCCCACACTCACTCTCACTCACTCTCTCACTCACTCTCACTCTTACTCTCTCTCACTCTCACTCTCACTCACTCACTCTCGCTCACTCTCACTCTCACTCTCGCTCACTCTCACTCTCACTCTCACTCAAGCTCACTCTCAATCAAGCTCACTCTCACTCAAGCTAACTCTCACTCACTCACACTCACTCTCACTCTCATTCACTCTCACTCACTCTCACTCTCACTCACTCTCACTCACTCTCACTCACTCTCACTCACTCTCACTCACTCTCACTCTCACTCTCGCTCTCTCTCACTCTCACTCTCACTCTCACTCTCACACTCTCACTCACTCTCACTCACTCTCTCACTCACTCTCACTCTTACTCTCTCTCACTCTCGCTCACTCTCACTCTCACTCTCGCTCACTCTCACTCTCACTCAAGCTCACTCTCACTCAAGCTAACTCTCACTCAAGCTAACTCTCACTCTCTCTCACTCTCACTCTCGCTCACTCTCACTCTCGCTCACTCTCACTCTCACTCTCACTCAAACTCACTCTCACTCAAGCTCACTCTCACTCAAGCTCACTCTCACTCGCTCACTCTCACTCTCACTCTCACTCTCACTCTCATTCACTCTCACTCTCACTCTCTCTCACTCTCACTCACTCTCACTCACTCACTCACTCTCTCTCACTCTCACTCTCACTCACTCTCACTCACTCACTCTCACTCTCACTCACTCTCCCACACTCACTCTCACTCACTCTCACTCACTCTCACTCACTCTCACTCACTCTCACTCTTACTCTCACTCTCCCACACTCACTCTCACTCACTCTCTCACTCACTCTCACTCTTACTCTCTCTCACTCTCACTCTCACTCACTCACTCTCACTCACTCTCACTCTCACTCTCGCTCACTCTCACTCTCACTCTCACTCAAGCTCACTCTCAATCAAGCTCACTCTCACTCAAGCTAACTCTCACTCACTCACACTCACTCTCACTCTCACTCTCTCTCACTCTCACTCACTCACTCTCGCTCACTCTCACTCTCGCTCAAGCTCACTCTCACTCAAGCTCACTCTCACTCAAGCTCACTCTCACTCACTC